>NC_136906.1:61346034-61728637 GCF_949606895.1 Notothenia rossii | reverse complement strand
TGAAACTGTTCAACACTTGTCATCATGAGTCTCTAAATCAAAAGTAATTTGTAACATTCTCAACACGGATTTACAAGTCTGACTGCAAATATCTAGTGAAGGCCTAATTGGAACATTATCGTGAGACATTGATCAAGCCTCAGCACGGATTGTTGTGCTGTGTCTGTGATGATTTAATGTGCATTTAGTGGATGGCTAATGCTTCAGAGAGGGAGAGAGAGTGCAGCAGCTGGAAGACAACAGGATGGAGACAGGAGATAGAAGACAGGCGAGAGGACAAACAGGTGGTCAGAAACAGATCTGCAAATAGAATCTCTTAATGACAATACTTTTATTTAGAACTTGGAAGAAATGTTGTCATGGAATAAAACAAAAATGTAAGTTTTACTCAATTATAACCTTTAAAGGGCCCTATTATGATGTGTGGGTGTCTGTAGTGTGTCATATCGGTTTTTGTGCATGTAAATGGTCTGCAAAGGCTCAAATCCCAAAGTTCCCTAAAGGGGAGTTTCCGTCTCACACTGCCTGAAAACATTCTCCATTGTAGTTTTGTGTTGTTTTTCGTGACAACGCTCACACATTGCCAGGCAGCGTCTCTAAAGCTCACTAATTCACTTTTTTTAAATCATATTTTAGACCCTCCAGAAAAACGCGATTCTGCAATCGCATAATTTACCGCATAATCAGCAAAATGGCACAGATTTTTAAAAGGCCGCATATTTATAAAAAAAACGCATAATCCCCGCATTTTTCCACACAAAGTTGAGAAAAAAGTTGACTCGTCTTGACGTGATGTCATCAGCTCGCGCATCAAAGAATGTAAACAACACTGTATAGAGTGAACGTGTGGAGCTCACACGATAGAGAAAACACCAAGATGAAAAAATCAAATCCATCTCATTTACCGACGAACATTTCTACTAAAGACCGGGCAAAAAGCGGGGGGAAACTATTCTGCACCCCGTGCAACTGTGTGTTGGAGCATAAGAGAAAATCGACGGTGACGACCCACTTTGATTCATTCAAACATTCAAAAATGCTTTCTGCTGCTGCGGACAAGAAAGCCATTCAACGCACGTTCACCGAGGCATCAACCTCCAAAACCCTTTCGAGGGCTACAAGAAACGAAGTGAGTAGCCTTCAAGATTGAAGCTGCAGATAACGAACGAGTAAATGAAAACGGAATGAGGCGGAGAAGTGTGTGTGTGGGGGGGGGGGGGGGGTGGGTGTGTGTGTGTGGGGGGGGGTGTGTGTGTGAGATTAAAATAGCCCAATTGCTTTTACAATAAATAAACATTGAATTTGTTTAATTGAATAGTAAAGGGGTTTCACGTTAGTGGCAGGTTGTGTGTGAGAGAATAAATAAGACAGCCCAATATTTTAAAAAATTGTTATTCATTTTTCCCGCATATTTAGCATATTTCACAACTTTCCGCATATTTCGCAATTTCACCGCATAAAATCACATAAAAACCCTGCATGTTTAATCGCATAATCAAGGATTTTTGACCCGCGTTTTTCTGGAGGGTCTAATATTTGTTTGATTCTTACATAAAAATAAATATACAAACATCACTTTAATGCTCTAACAGGAATGTCGTTTTTGGGCAGGGAACTTTCTTGAATCCTTACTGGTTGCTTGGTAACAGTCAAGAAATCAGTGTGATAGATTTGAAGCAAAGTACGACCCTATATTCAAAAAGGCAAATATATTCTGAAAGTATGATAAGTATGATAAGAATATGTTTTGAAGTGTATTTCTTGTCTAGAGTTGTTTACTCCAGCTCCTCCACTTGCCGACATGATGTCATGTTGCTTACCCTAATCTCTTTCACTCTTTTGACTGTGAAGCGGTACACTTTGATGTAAGACAAACATCTACTTCCTGCGGCACATAGCGCAAAAAAACAACAACTCTTTGACCCTCACCATGAGTCAGGACTTCATCACAGTCCTCTGCAGGGTGCTGCTAGATAAAGAATTGCTCCATGACATCCAGGCTCCATGACTCCTGGCTACATCTTTGAACTGCTTCTGAGCCCAACTGCAGCCAGAGGTCCTTGACAGAGAAGTGATACGAGAGGTGTCATCTTTACCTGCTCCTAGTTTATGTCCTTGCACTCAAACTCAGATCCCGCGGTTTATGAACTTATACTTACATGCATATTGTCAAATGATAATGTAGCTTATATTAAGTTCAGATGCTGGTTTTAGCACCGGAATTCACTGGATTTTATTCAAGCATTACTAATCTGGCAGTTGGTAATATTGAGCCTAATTTACGCTCTTTTATGAACTGCCAGTTGGCTAAATCCATAATTTAATTTATTAGGCAATATATATTGTGTTTATTAAGTTGATCAGAATCTGCAACAAGAAATTAGTAGTTAATGTTAACAAATAAATATAGTGGGGTTAAAGTATAACGTTGGCTTCCAAACTAGTGAAGTAGAAGTATAACGCATAGTATGAACATACTCAAGATCCTTCAAAGTTGTTAGCATCAAATATCCTTGGATACAAAAAAACATAGGGCTTGATTTATATGTTGTATTACTGATCTGAACATGCAAAAACTGGACTAGAAAGTATAATATGGGATAAAAGTGGAGTGAAGTAGAAGAATGTAGAAGCATTAAGTAAAGTACGAGCACCTCACAATGTCTAAGTACAGTACTTAAGTAAATGCACTCAGTTAAATTGCCCTCCTGTACAGTTGTTCTTACCTCTTTATAATTTCCCCACATTAACCCTTGACATTTTATTTCCATGAAAGGTCTATTAATAAGAGTTATCTGAGGAGGGTCGTGTCTTTGATAGAATCAAGGTTACCAAAACCAAGTGTTATACACACAGAAGCGCATAGAACAAAATACTCTAGGGCAACAATTACGTAAAAAGGTGTAAAATACTTTGTGCACGGTTGGATGGCATGTGTGCAGCAGCCTGAAAATGGTTTCAGAGAGGGACTAAAACTGCACTCTCTGAGCGGTTGATGCTGCCCTCCCATTAACTCGCTGCAGATGAGGCAAGTTGCCCAGCAGCGGGGTGTCGGTTACAGGTGCATTACTGCCGCACGCTGTAAGCAAAATTGGCCCTGTTAAAGGCTCTGAAGGCGGGGAGTCAGCGCAGGTGAAAGGGAGTGATTGCATTCAGCTTGGGGGGTTGGGGGGGGTCTTTCTGCTGCTGTCGTTCTGCAGGTCAGCTCTCACTCAGCACCCGATGATTAGCTTTTATACGGCCAGGCTCCAGAGGCTCTCCTATATTGTTTTTCTAGCCAAACCCGCTCATTTTTCCTCTCCTGGTTGCCTAGGCGACCACACGCACGGTTCCCCGGCAGACGGGGACAAGCGGGAGCTGCCGACTCGGACCAGCCGCCCCCTCTCCAAGCAGGTCCTCCGCTGCTCCTTCGAGGGCTGCTGCAGGACGTTCACTTGGCCGGCTCACCTCAAATACCACCTGAAAACACACAGGTAACACACACACACGCACACGCACACGCACACGCACACAATGCATATATACAAAATGCTTCTGTTCCCTATGCCTGAAACTGTGCAGGCCTTATATCCGAACAACCAACTCCATGCCCTTACAGCACACCAGCAATCCCTATAAAGTCATAAAACAAAGAAGCCTTAATTGTATAATGCTGGAGGAATTTGGTTGAATACTAAATTAAATTGTTCATCTTGCCTTAAAGCACAGGGATTATGAGAACTGTTAGTTCTTTGAAGGTGGACGATTTGTGTTCGGTTGACCATCCATTAATGGGAGAGACATGTTTTCCAGGAGGTCACACAGAGTGTCCACAGGTTGTTTACAGTGCAGGCAGCTGAACAGGGGGAGCACAGCTGAGGCAGTATTTGTGCTGCAGGGATATGTATGAGGTGCGCTGTTGCAAATAGAACATCTGCGCGGGAATCACCGAGACATGTTTGTTTTTCTGGGCTCCCAAGGAACGACCGGATGTTCAGGTGCGGCGCGGAGGGCTGTGGGAAGAGTTTCTACGTGCTGCAGAGGCTCCAGGTTCACATGAGGACGCACAACGGAGAGAAGCCCTTCACCTGCAAGGAGAAGAACTGTGGCAAGAAATTCACCACGGCTGGAAACCTGAAGAACCACAGGCGCATACACACAGGTGACTTCTACAACAACAACAAATACCCAAACAAGCTGGGGGCAATAACAGACTCAGGCCCTTTTCCTCTGCTCATTTAATGCTTCCGCTGTGAAGTCATGGCCGGAGATTTTGAAGAGTCAGCAGCACTGGCGCCTCCGTTTCACTGCCGCGAAGAGAAACAATGCTCTTTCATATTTTATTTAGGGTGACATTAAGATTTTTGATGGCCTGTTCCAGAGTCTGCTTCGAATGTGTAAGGATGCGTTAGCAGAGCACTGTACGGTGTTTACAGCTTTGTTTACAGCTTTCTACGAGCCATCACATCCACTTAGTCCGAAAACATTATATTACAATTTGAATGTCTCCGGCAGCAAAACAGGTCCATAAGATGACTACATTAAGTGTTAGTCTTGTGGAGTTGAACAATATGTGTGTGTTTCTAGGGGAGAAGCCTTTCCTGTGTGAGGCAGATGGCTGTGGGCGATCCTTTGCAGAGTTCTCCAGTCTACGGAAACACATGCTCGTCCATTCTGGTGAGTGGGACACGGCTAACAGCTGTAAGGAAGATAACTTTCTCCTAATCAAGCAGATACAGTGTATCCTACGAGAGGTAGCCCGTATCAATTAGGTTGGGATCACAGGAAGTGTGTGTGTGTTTCTCCAGGTGAGAAGCCTCATCACTGCGGAATCTGCGGGAAGACTTTCTCTCAGTCGGGCAGCAGGAACGTCCACATGAGGAAGAGGCACGGAGAGGAGGGGCTCGGCACTGAGAACAGAGAAACAGGTCTTTCTCCTCCACGCACACGCACACACACACACACACACACACACACACACACACACACACACACACACACACACACACACACACACACACACACACACACACACACACACACACACACACACACATACACATACACACACACACATACATACACACATACACACATACACACATACACACACACACACACATACACAGTGGCAGTAGGTGGTTATGCTAATCCTCGGATGATGTACCTTCAAGCGACCCATACATTTTAAAAATGTGCATAGAGATACTGTGGGTTTAAGTTACTTTTAGGAACATTTGTTGAATAATTAATGATTTGAAGCACTTAAAAATTCATCACTCAAATGTTTTTCTTCAGACCCTGTAGCGTAATTGTTTCAGATTGCAACACATTTCTGGGAAAAGCAGAGACGGCACAGCTCTACTGCAGAAATAGGACTGTTAGGCGCCGTGTGATGGGGGCAGAATTGTCACTAAAGTGTGTAATCACCCAGCTAAAAGGGCAGATTAAGCTCGCTTGAAAGTCTTTTTGCAGTCACCTTACAAATGACTCACAGAAATGACTGGATACTGTAGTAAATCTTCCTCTGCAGCGAAGGGATCACTGCTGCCTTTATTCTCAGTATCACTTTCAGTATATCTTCAGAGTTAAAGCATCTCTCAATGAGCTCTTTACATCCCAGCATATGGTCTAATTGTACCAAATTCGCTTAACATTAGTTTTCCCGCCCTGAAACAATAAAGCCGACACATTTGTGTAGCAGTGGGGAAGTGCCGCCGCTGAATCACCACAAAGGAAACGCTGCCAAAGCCTCTAATTATAAACTGCAGATGTATCCGGGTCAGCCTCCCCAAAGAGGCGGGTCTTTTGTAAAAAGCAGAGCAAAAGAAGATGCCGCTTCACAACAGAGGGGTGCTTTCTGAGTCACTCCATGAATAATTAAATTGACTGTGTTGGAGAAAACAACTGTCCTAAAAACAAGAAAAAAAAAGCTACAAACGGTAATTAAAGTGAGTAATAACGAGCGGATTTCAGGTTTGAATATTGACTTTGATCCATTACAGAACACAGATTGAGTCCAGTGTGTTCACCCCATTCTCGTTTTTCTTTTGAGTTAAACAGCTAAAGAGAGTTGTTGGTCTGCCCCTGACAGGAGAGGCTCTGACACACAGCAGCCTGCTGGAGGCCGATGGCGAGAATGGAGACACTATAGTCACCATGACAACGGCTGTGGAACCCATGAATCTCCACCACGCCATGCTGAGATCACCAGGTATGAATTGAAACTTGTACAGCAGGGAAAACCCAACACACACACACACACGGGTGAGCTAACATGACACTTCGCAAAGTAAAATGTTGACGCTCTCAATGTTCTGTCGATGTAAGAGGTGCTGAGTCAGCGCGGGGTGATGCTAATGTCGTGTTGAATGTTATTTGATCATTCCTTGCGACAGACGCTGTTACTCTTTCAGCTGGTTACTTTGCTCAATGATAGAATGGAGATAGTAGAAGTAGAAATACACATATAGTCAGTCTTTCTTCTGCATTTTACTCACGCTGTTGGTCTCTAAAAGTTTTGTTCTAAAAAGTTGGTTCCAACCCAACTATGATTTATTTATGTAACCCTTTGACCATTACTTACAATTACATTGTGTAACTGGAGCACTCAAAGCCAAGTGGCAGTCTATTGATTCTACTCCATCATTGTCAAATGCACTCGAGCCACAACGTAATATTTGTTGAGTTGTATGCATGTAACGTTGATATAATGTTAGGTTAATATTCATCTACCTGTACAGTGCATATACTTAAAAGTATACTTTCTGGGCGTTTCAGTATATATTGGGTATTTAAAGCAGTGTGTTACTCTTATTATTAGTAGAAGTGTGTCTTATTTTATTCCTTTTTTCATTTTCTTTTCTTAATTATAATTGTTTTGTAAAACTTTCTTTATCTGACTAGATTTTCTGAATTCGAAATGTAAGTATTTAAACAAAACATGTTTACTGGTAAAGGAGGATGGTGATCACCGTAGACAGTAAACCACACTGAAATGACCGTAATACGTATTTCACATAAAACCTCAGTCTTAACAAATAGCAAACAAAGGTCTTTACTTAATTAGTATTTAAGCCTCTGTTGTCATTTGGTCTACTCCCTGTACTAGAGCCTTTGACTTAATGATTCACTATTCAACTTTAAGGACCAGCCCTTAGCTAATATCTGAAAAGCACTACAATTGTTCCAGTTTTCAGAGTTTAAAGTGAAAATGACGCTTAAAATCATTTCAAAAAGATAGTTTCGCTCTTACCTTCTATGAATCGATCTAGATTGTTTTGGCGTGAGCTGCAGAGTGTTGGAGATATTGGCCGTTGAGATGAATAAATAGCACTACGGGTGTATTTTTAAATGTATGTGTTAACTAACCCTTTTTAAAGTCCATTTGTAATGCATTATTTAGAGTGAACACTTTTACTCTGAATAACTTTATATGCTCAATACTTTGTGAGTATCTTTAAATGTCCTCCAGTTTTTCCAGCCTGTTAGCATTCAAACCAAAAGGCGGTTGAAAGCTTGCAGAGACTTCGGCCCCTGAAGGCGTTCCATCCCATAATAACTGGTGTTATTGACAGCATGCATTTGATCTATTTGAACATTTATTTTCCTCCCCTCCAGGCTCCGCGGATTCGGTGGTTGTCCTCTCTCAGCCCCATGAATTGGTGACCATGGCGACCGAAGGGCATGCGTACGGAGAAGATGTGGTGGCGCTGCTGTAGCCTGCCATTGTGAGAAATCATCGACACGCTGAACGTCTCTGTGTAAATAGACCAATCGCTGACGCTCACCCCCTTGTAGATATTTGTAATTATCCACCGATGATGCTTTTATTTTGAAATGGCAAAGTTTGTACAAACAACCTTTTTCCTCATGTTTTTGGTTTTTAACAAATACTCCCAAAGAAATAATGAGACGGGTTTAAAAGTTTATGAAAATATAATGACCATGCATTGTACAATATGTAAACAGCAGTGTGAAATGCAGCGATGATGGAAAATGAGTCCCACTCCTTTTTTAAAAATGGAATGGCTGTAAAGGTACCAGTTGCCCATTATTACTAACTACAAAACACATGACTTCAAATCTACTAAAGCACAGGGTCATGTTGCTGCATGTAAACATTGGTCTCCCCCCCCCCCCCCCCCCACTGTTTATCATCCCGAGGAAAACATCACTCTCAAACAAGTTGGGTTTCCGGTAATGCCCAGATATGCATTAACGGTTATTGGCAACATCTCTCACTCAAGTGTCAACCTTCAGTGCTCCACTTGTTCTCTGAGTAAGACAACACATTGCTCCTTTACAATATATTAACACTTGAATGCTTTTTTAAACAAAATGAGGAATTACTCATGCAGCCGCTAGATAACCTGTGTGTTACCGAGCACCACCTACTCCTGCCTTCTCCTCAGAGGATCTTCAGGTCGTGGAGGTGATCCAACGTGGCGCCTAAAGCCCAGCTGGCCTCCACGTTGTTCACTTTCTTGGTCAACTAGGAGAGGGGAAGAAGAAAAACACCAAATCACTCAAATGCCTTTTGTATTTATTTAAATAAAAAAAAGTAACAGAATATTTTTGTTTTTTCTTCATTCACGTATTGGCAAGAATTGTGCTCTTTTGTTAGGTCTCACCTTCACTTAGTTTGAACATGTGGATTTAAAACGTTTTTTGGTGACAGAAAAGGGTCACAGAGCTACATTACAAGTGAGTCATGGTCTTCTTATTCACAGCCTTAAAACGGAACAGTTAAAATAAGGCAAATGTAACTGTACCATGCTTGTGTCTCTCATGTAAGTCACTAGTTTATGATGCAAACCACAAAATCTAAGCTACACAACTTTCAACGAGAAATAGATTTTATAGTTCTGAGCAACCTTTTGAAAAATGTTCCTTCCTGTGTGTTTGGAGGCCACAGTGTTTGGTGCAGCGCCGCCTCACCTGCAGCACGGAGCTCTCCTTGAAGCCGAATCCATCCTTGAGCAGACAAGTGATGTAGGTCATGTCCATGCACAGGAAAGAACGGATGGGGGGGTGCTTGGTCATCTTATTGCACACTGAGCAGAAACAAATGGAAATGGATGAGGGGCAGGATCCCAGTCAGCCGCGAGGACACAAGCCCGCGCTATTCAGACGCACACAGTGATACAGTACAGGGTGATCAGATCTGTCATAGTGAGGACGCACTGATTGGCTCATCTCACCCTCTTTAGCCCTCTTCTTGAAGTCTCTGACCTCCAGCGTCCCCCCATGGACCCCATCTGCAGCAGGAAGCGATAGGGTCATTTTCGACATTCTTCATATGCGATACTATTCATGAGGAGAGCATACGCACATTTCCATAATACTAATGATACACCTTGTGCCGTTAAGCTTGGAATGGCAGTATAGCATCTCTCTAATAGCTACACACCTATAGCTTGTCAAATCCCCCGAGACAGGTGCAGATGACTCATACTTCTCTGTCTTGCATTGGAATGGGTAATCGCATCCTGCTGGCCTGTATAATTATATATTGTGTGTGTGTGTGTGCGCTTACCGATAAGGCCTGCATCCACTGCTCGGTCAAAGTAATAGGAGAATGCATAGAATACATTGCTGTCTTGGAGCTCATGCGGCTGGTGAATAATCCCCTTCACCACCTTAAGTACTTCCTGATAACAAAGCTTGTATCCTGCAAGACCTGGAGAAGAAACAGAGACACGGTATAATATGCATCCTCTGTTGGAACAGCACCTGACTCTAAAGCAAGGAATCTCTGTTTTTTTTCTCAAAATGTCGACTTACTTTACTAAGCTGTTATTTTGCATATTTTTCAACACACTATACTATTATTTATTTTTGTTGTATTTTGGCATTTGGCGTATGTATTGTTTTTTCTATAATTTCTTACAATACCGTACAATGACATTTTTTTCAACATACTAAACTATGACCTTTTGTTATATTTCCGACATACTATGCAAAGTCCTTTCCTGATGATTGTGACATGCTACACTAAGTGTTTTTTAAAATATTTTTGACGGAACTTATGTTGTTTTTTTGCATATTTTTATCTGATCTTTCCAACATCAAGAAAGTTATAGTATTTGTCGGCAGTATTTCACATCATATTTTAAAAAAGCCATAATACACAATGTAAAAAAACCAAATCACAGTTAAATTCACGTTTTAGTATTTGGCGAAAAAGTCATAGTATATTATGCTGAAAATGATCATAAAAGCTTAGTATAGTTTGTGATAAAAATCAAAGTCTATAGTTTGTCGAGTAAATTAATACAAAATAGATAATAGAGTGTGTCACAAAAAAGGTTAATAAATAGTATTTCATAGAAAATCATAGTATATATAGCATACAAATAATTCATCGTAAAGTATTTCATCAAACGTGCATGTTGTGCTCATAACGAACAGTAGTACCCTATATCTGGAATTGCTGGTGTTAGGTCTCTATCATGTTACAGTAACCAAATGAACGCTGTGTCCAAGATACATGAGCTTTGGATTCACTCAGTGACTGTTTATACTGTAAACAGGATCTTACCATCTGGGTCCCCGCCCACTCGATATGTCAGCCCTCCAAAGCTCAATTCATCCCTGAACTTCTTTGGCAGGCAGGAACTTTTAAAAACCCGCCACTCCAACCCTGTCAGAGCAGAGAAGCGACTTTTTAATTTTCACTATGGTCTGAGACTGACTCACAAAACACAATTTTCTCTGAAGCCCTTCGGTGATCCATCTCAGGGTTTTTGAGAGAGAAAGGGTTGAATTTGCGTACCAGAAAAACATCTCTCTCTTGTTAGCTCCTTTAATCAGCATCGGGAGAAAAAAGACAGGAAGGAAACAACACCCGAGAGAGCGCTGAAGAGCTGACTCTGGATCCTTCTGAGACACGCTCACAATGAACAACACTGACCCACACAGCTAATGGCAACAGAGAACCCCTTCCTCATGTCCAGCACAGTACCTTCTGCCCCCAGAGCCCCCAGCGTGGCCAGCCTCGCTGCCATCAGTCCATTTCCAAGGTAACTGCAGGAAGTTAGAGGATTGTTGTGAAGTTACAAAAGCACCCACAACAGACTGTGCACAAGAGAGTCATTCTGAAAATAGGCCAAACAAATGCAGCCTGCCTATTATTCACATCCTAATGACTAAACAGCTGATAGAAGTGTTCCCTAATTAAGAACAGAGTGAAGTTATGAAGATAAGATGTAACATAATTAGTCAATACTCGAAGCCACAAATATTGCAATTACCTTGAGTAGACATTTAATCCGGTATTAAATGAGGCAATCACGAGGTTTAAAGGCAAGATGAATGTGTTTTATGAATAAATAAATAACATAACATTTTACCTGTAAGTGTACAATTCAAATGTGGAGTTGGAGATGTCATATTTGGCAACGTAATCAGCGAAAGGAACACTTTCAAGGGTTTTCTGACGTGGGAAAAATGAAGGACATGATGGGTTATTCATCGGAAAATAGTTTTGAAATCTTGTCTGAAGAGTGCAAAACAAACAGCTGACCCTGAGCTTTGGCAGGAAAGTGATCTGCGTAGATCCTCCGCCCAGATCCAAGATTCCCACCGTCCTCTCGCTGTGTGCATTCAGGTGACCTGGAAAACATTTCCTACTTTAGCTTTAACTCTAGCAGCCTCCACAGAGAGGAGCTAATCAGTTATACCTTAGATGCTATCTTCAAAAGGCCTATCTGACACAGAACCCAATAGTATAAAATCCTGAGCCTGATAAACATCTGAGCTATCCCCTCGAGGCCACAGCATCACAGCTGTATGCATTCAGTATTTGTGTCTATAATAAGACGCGGATGATTTTCAGACGGAGAGTTACATTTGGAGTTTACAGCACTCACCTGTCAGATAGTTCACAGATATCCAAGCCAGGATTCCTACGTTAAAGAGATCAGCGAACAGAAAACAGACATGTCAAGCACACGTTCATTTGAGAAAAGCTGACAACAAATTCTCACAGAAATTACAACATGCAAAACACGCGAGTAAGAGGTATAGCCCTGAAAAACAAGGTCGAAACGCTGACAAATCATTAAACCTTTTCACAACAGGCAATAACAATGTCTCAATATGTAATTACAGGCTTTTAAGGTCAAAACAACTTAGTGGTGAAGAGCAGTTTTCCTCAGTATCATCATGAAAGATAGGCACTAATCTGCAATGATGCCACCTCCCAACGTGCTGCAGCGAGATGTGATAACTGACTAATGCGTTGAGCCTTGGCAGACGCTACCTTCATTTGTGCCGTTCATTATGCTGACGCTGTCGTCTGGGACCCAAAACGGAGATTCATCAAACACGTGTTGAACCTGTGGAGAGAGAGGGGTGAGAGTGAGGGGGAGGGAGACAGAGGAAGGGGGAGATGGAGAACGAGGGGGCCAAGGAAAGCAGCAGAGGAATGGCCTCCGTGTTATCTACTGTAATGGTAGCTCATCCAGAGGTGCCCTCCACTTCGAGGGATTAATTAATTCCCTCAGGGGGATTAATAACGTATCATTCATCTTCCAAGGTGCCCCGAGCAGCCATTACTATCTTATCCCTTCCACAGGAGCCTTCCACACTAAGCTTCCTCCACTCTGATAACAATACTCTGCCCTAACACTGAAAATGTTCTTTCCTCCCTCCATGGATAAGAGGTTCCTGAGAGAATGTCAGACAATGGAGTGCCTTACAACTCCCTGATGATAAAGAACTGCACTCCACTCTACAGAGGGCTCAACAGCCTGTCATGTCTCGGAGCTACTGCATTATTTTTACCTGCTCCAAAAGCAGCCGGGCTCTCTCTGCGGACAGCAGCCGAAGTCCAGCCGTGGCTCTGAGGAACAGGGGGGTTCTCTTCCACTCCAGACGAGGCACCGTCTTCTTAGCCACCTTCAACAACATCCTGACGGTGTGTCCAGCCTGCCAAACACACACAGTACTCACCATAAGAATGAGTTACATTTATATAGTGCCTTTCATATACCCAAGGACGCTTTTATAAAGGGGGGGGGAACACTAAACACAATCTGGGACAGAACACAATGGGACTACAAAGAAAACAGACAAGGAGAGAGAAGGCAGATGAGGCGATGTATGATGGAAGAAGTAACCAGGTCTTAATTAAATGTGCATAAACATGATGCTTTTTTACAAGCAAAAGTCCTGCATACAAATTCTACTTAAGTAAAAGTACAAAAGTGTTAGCATAAAATATAATTAAAGTACTACAAGTACTTGTTATGGAAGATGAACCATCAGTACTGTTTATATCATATATTTGAAATGTATAAATATAAAATCACTGCATTAACTTTTTTAATGCATTAATGTCTTCATCACAGCTGGTGGAGGAGTATACCTTATATACTGCTGCTGGATATTTTAAGCTATAGTTATTTTATAAAAACAATGAATAATTGTTTTTTATTAGAGTTTTTTTTAAGTCTAATAATCTGTATCTCTATACTAAAATTGTTGGATAAATGTAGAGTAGTACAAGTCAAATATTGGCTTCTAAAATGTAGGGGAGTAAATGTAGGAAGTAGCATTAAATTAAAATATTGTAGGAAAGTACAAGTACCTCACTATTGTACTTAAGTACAGTACTTGAGTAATTGTACTTTACTGGTCAAAGTTCCGAAAACACTGAAGTGTTACATCAGGCTGAATACTCACTTGTTTGTCATTTTTGGCTTTCATTAGCAATGTGACCCCCCGCAGAGAGAGGCTATGGCAGTGTGTCTGAATACAATGCAGGGAGGAAGGACCTTACCTTCGGCTCAATAGAATTGATCTGATTTGACAATGAACTCACCATATCTGGGGAGTCAGCATACGCGGACAAACCAGGCTTTATGGAGTGGAACATCTCATTGTCCAAAACAGGCAGCTCATCTAAAAAGATACAAGATCCGCCCACATCAAATATACAGCCGCTATTAAAAGCCTTAAGAGGCCTAAATCTGCTTAGCATAGATATGAAGAATATGTTCCTTCATTCAAAATTAGGCATGTTGGCTTGAATCTGGCAAAATAGGATTATTTCGCTCAAATTAAATGAATTCAAGTATAGCCTCTGTGCCCCGAGGAGCAGGTTTACTGAAGCTGTGAGGAGAGAGGGAGAGAAGAGGAGAGGAGGAAGAGCCAACATATCGGCTTGTTACTCAGCTGTTTGCCTTGTAAATCAATTGATCACTGGCCATGTAAACACATTACACCCTGACTGCAGTAAATACGATGAATTAACCTGCCTCTCACCCGGGAGGCTGACAGGATAGCATTTGTGAAACAGCAGAGTAATCACAGATACATGGAGTAATGTGGGTGTTATTACCTGACCCGCCATGGATGAAGGTGTAGACGTGGATGCGTGTCCCTGTGCTCCCCGCATCAAACATCACTGAATAGAAGATGCGGCTGTGGTTGGCGGGCCGGCTGAGGCTGGGCAGGAGGCCCCCCATGCTTTGGGTCAGATCCAGGAGAGAGGTCCTGACCTTGGCCCGGCTCAGGTGAACAATAGAGAGCAGGAGCAGGAGGAGAAGTGACCCGGCGGGTGTCATCTTCTCTCTGGAGGATTAACAGAAGAACAATATTTGAGGTCCTCGTGTTAAAGCAGCTATTCTATTAAATGCTATTCAACTGTTTAGCTCAAACCTCTGCTGACCAATTTGCTAGTTGTTCAATTACAGCCTGACGAGCAGGAGTGTTATTTATGCTAGACCACACCCCGCCAGACCTCTAAGCAACCGCAGAGACGTAGCCCAAAATCCACCTCTCTGCTGAGTCGACTCCTGTAGAGACCTCAGGAAACATCACAACACTGTGTTGGACTTAACGTGGTGGAATGTAATCCTTTCATCTCCGATCAATACAGGCAACTCAAGCAATGTGAGGAATTATGATTTCTTAAAAGCTTCAGTCAGGCAGTGCTCCGCGGGAGACGCCTGCTCAGGCACGGTCACTCTGCTTTCATGGAGAAATATCAGACATTTTAATACAATATATTTTACTGCCTGACAGTTCTAGTTAAATTCAGTTTCAAGCTTTTAAGAATTAATTTGCAGTTAAAGGACCGTCTAATAACTGAGCCTCTGTTCTGTCCCTTAATTATTCATTATTCATTAATCCATGAAATGTTTCAGAAGCTAAGTGGCATCCATACAGAAGAGTCATCTTCTTTAGATACACTCCTCGTGGTTTTATTGTAGGGGAGAGCGGGGTAATGTGAGACATTTTTTACATTTGCTCTCCTGTAGGCGAGCTAAAATGATATATCAGTAAAATGTACACATTTCCCATTAATTCAGGATGTTTCCTAGCACTGGAAATGATCAGAATGTCTTCAGGACAAAGGGCAGTGAAAATATGATTGTTTTTTAAAAAGTGGTCTTGTGTCTCACTTTACCCCAGCTAAGGGGTGAACTGAGACAGACTAGAGAAATCAAGGGGGTAAAGTGAACCACTTACCTTTTCCACTTTTAAACTACAAAAACAACACATGTTGTAACAGTTAGAATCCTGACAGATAGATTGACAACCACACATTCCAAAAATAATGTCGGATGCGCAACATAATCATGGGGATTGGTCAATTTAGCACATTTTTTAAACAAAGTAACTCCAAACAAAGTCAAATACAACATAATATATTTCAAAGTGCTTTAATAAACATTCAATTAACCATTTAACCAGTTAGATTAGAACACGATATGATATGAACATCAGCCGCATATTTAAACAAGGCCTACTCTACATTCCAGCCCTGAAGGTTACAGGGAAAGGTGAAGAGTTGCTCTCTCCGTGTTGTTCCTCCAGGCCTATTAGGTTGAGGCAGCTTCTTCACCACATCACCTTTAGGAACATGTGCCACATCCTTTTCTTTCATAGCAAACGTGGGTCTCTCCCACTCTCTGTTGTTTCCCTGGATTTTTCTGAGGAATTGGGTTAGTATTTCGTCCCCCTCAACCTTCTCAACCATGCCAACATAACGGATACTTCGGTGTTTTGTGGCAAAATTGACGAGGACGAAGTCACCCACGGACAGATCTTTGTTTCCGGGGTCACTCCTCTCATCTTCAGAGCTCTCAAAATCATCCTCAAATGGGACAGGGTCATCACTCTCCTCCGAGCTGCTATCTATGATTTTCTTCTTGGGTGCCTTCTTTTTCGGTTTTCCCTTTTCTTTGCTATTTTGCTTTTTCCCTGCCAGTTTCTTTTGTCTCTCTTCATAAGCCTGTTCTATGATTTGCTTCTCTGGAGTATCTGTTAAGATGGCTGTCTTCACACGCTTTCGTTTTGTTTGTCCTCTGGGGGGACATTTTGGAAGTGGTATGATTTCCTGAGGAGACAACATATCCAGGTCGTGAGACAGCTGGCGAGGCACATCCATGTGGACCATGCAAAGTGGATGGAATAGCATCAGCGAGTGGAATAGCATCTGCAGCAGGTGGTTCATCTGCAGGGGGTGGATCATCTGCAGGCCGTGGACCATCCGGATCATCTGAAGTGGATGGACCAGTGGATGCAGGCCGCAGCTCAGGGTTTGGCCGGTCTGACACCATGGATGGTGCAAACGCCTCCTCAGGGAAAATATCTCTGTTATATGGGAAGATCCCAGTGGACTTGAAGCCAGAGGTGATATTGCGTGGTGTCACTGCTGACAAGAAGGCCTCGTTCACAAATCCTGCAATCTGATAGATGGAGACTGTTTTACCAGGGTTAGATCTCATCCACCCATCAAGAGCTCGGCTGTATAGGGTCTTGAACGGGCCATACACTGTCACGTCGAGAGGCTGCAAGCGATGGGATGTGTGGGGTGGGAGGGTGAGCAGAACAATACCATTACTCTTTGCTTTCTCCACTGCCTTGAGTGAGATGTGAGCTCTCAGATTATCCAGGATTAGCAGCATGGGATGGTCAGGAGTGCACTTAGTGTGCTTTATCAAGTGATCGAGGAACTCAGGCCAGGTGTCTTCGTTCATCCATCCTGTTCTGGTGGAGGCACCTTTGGCTCCTGGAGGTGCTCCTATCATGAAGTCGTCCTTAAACCTAACTCTGGGGAAGACAAACATGGGAGGTATGGCATTCCCAGCAGCATTCACTGCACACACCACAGTCACCAGTTCTCCTCTCTCAGCTGATGTGATAGAACCAACTTGCTTTTTCCCTTTCTCTGTCACAACCTGAATCAAGTAGAAAGTTTAGAATCAATGGCATGTGCAATCAGTAGGCTACTATTGGTCTAAAGGTACATTTTATTTTGTTGCAGTCCATTCATTTTTTTCTAGTTCACAGGCTCACAACATTACTAATAGCATTAGTTTCAGCATTCTGCCAATAGCTAGCTGGTCATTATCACAAGCCACTCAGTATCAGTCTGCTGCTCTCTAGTAGCTTACCTGCCGTGGCTTTTGTACTGTAAAGACGCCTGTTTCATCCACATTGTAAATCATGTGTGGAGGAAATGTGTGTCTGTTAAAGAAGAGAGGCAAGGGAAGAACCTTATCAGAATCAAAACCAAATCTTACAGGTAAAACCTCCATAAAACATTTGCAACTAAAGAATTAATTCTGTCACCTGTCCATCACTACAGCCAGATTTGTAAAGAACTCCCCCACTGTAGTCTTATTGAAGGCTGTAGCCCTTCCCAGGGATGTTGCCTCCGGAGTTCGGACAAAGAGATGGCGACGGGCTAGAAAGCTGCCAAACCACTCTACTCCTAAAGAGTGGACAATTCGTTATTATAAGATAAGCTTTGTGGCAAGATCAGTTGGCCTAAGTTGACCTACAGAATCATGTGATCTCTTGCGCACCCTAGCCTACCTGCACATTGTTCCTCCATCCAATTGGCAGGGACAGGGATATGGTTTTTGTCTGCATATTCAAATGCCAGTTCACGGCACTTAACTGGAGCAAGGCCATGGAACTGGTCAGCCACTTGTTTTAAATGTTGGGCAAGCTCCTCCTCCATCTCATCTGTCAGTATTCTTTTTGCCTCAGCTACTGCACCCCAGGCTACTGATTTAACTCTCCCTTTCTCTATTTTCTTAATGAATCTTTGGAGGGTTGTCTTGTCGATATTTCTTTCCTTTCCTGCTTGTCTTAAGGACTTCTTTCCTTGCATGACCTCTGCAGCTGCACTCTCCATCTCTGTGAGGGGTGTTTGGCCCCAAGCTGTCTTCCTGATGTATCGTCTTGGCATGATGACTTTTCTACAATGTTTATGACATTAAAATTAAAACATATGTATTGTAATATTACACTAAAATATATATAAGACTAAACTTAACTTGTGCTTCATGTCGGGGTAAAGTGAGTCAGCGTCTCACTTTACCCCACAGCATCTGTCTCACTTTACCCCACAGCCACCATTTTAGAAAAAACAACATCTCTAGGCAATTCAGGCTAATCTTTAACTAGCATCAATCACATGGTTTTATATGTTGGAAGTTCATCAACATGTATGATATAAGTTTTTCAACCTGAATCAATTTGCTTTGATATTACAGTTGATTACGTTCGCAGTAAGAACATTTACTTTTACATGCAACAAACACATTTTTGTGAAAAAAAATACTTACCACAGAACCAGCACCAACTTCTCCTTCATGACAAGTGGGGGGTGGGAGGGGCTTGAAAACATTATGGTCACATGACCGCAAATTTGTTTCTTTGCCTAGTTACAGCGGGTGTCTCACATTACCCGGTGTCCCACATTACCCCGCTCTCCCCTATGCCTGTATTGCATACTGCATGCTCCTTTGTGTGAAAATATGAGGTAATCTGGATATATGATTATTTAAATCAACACTCCGCTAGAAAAGATGAAAATGCACCGGCTCACCTCAACATTTTATTAAACTAGTTATGTCTCAACCTGAACTTGTCCTCCATCTCATCATACGAAGCGTCACATCTCAACATGTGAGAGCATTTATTAAAATCTTCACTGGTCTGGCAGGGGGAACTTAGTGGAATATGTTTTCACTCAGGTCCACAGTGGCTTGTATTAAAGGTCCCATGTCATGCTTTTCCGGTTATTACCCGTCCCCTTGTGTGTTATGTAGCTTTTTATGCAGTCACAAACCCTCAAAGTACACCCTGTAGCGAGTACGCTGCGTCGGCCCTGTAAACGTTACGCGCTTACACGTGTAGATGCACTGCGTTTGGGGGTGCGGGTGCTGGAGCCTCGCAGATGGGGGTGCTGCAGCCCCCTCAGCACCCCCCCCCCCCCCCCCCCCCCCCCCCCTCCCGCATCCTAAGGCTGAGTTCAGGATGGCGATGTCTCGCTGTCTCGCAGACCCCACTCAGCAACCAGGAAACGACACCAGCTCATACTGTCCGCTCCTCACAGCAGCGAAACCCGCAACGTCCCGCCAACACGGCACCCAGACCCCACGCAGCATTCTCATGTTTGTCATAACTGGTGTCATTTCCTGGTGGCTAATGCCATTGTAACACATAATCACTGATGTTCCGCTGTAACGGTGGTGTTCATCAGAACAGAGTGGGCGAGCTGACCAATCAGAGCACAGCTCATAGGGGGAGGGGGGGGGGCAGAGAGTGTTTAGGACAGAGTGAATACACATACTATACAGAGATGCTGCAGGAGAAACCAATGTCCTTTTGGAACATTGAACAATGTAAATCTATTCTAGACCTCAACGATGGAATTATGATCAGTAGAAATGGCCATGTAATGGGACCTTTAATGTAAGTATGTGGTGCAGAGTGGGCAGTATCCTGGGAGGCAGAACAAAGGAAGGAAAGTGTGTCAGCCTTGGAGAAGAAAACCTGCATCTAGTTCAGTTATTGCAACAACTTTCTAACGAGACTGTGAGCTCAAAGACATTTTTTACCATGGCATGGTATACTGCAGGGTAGCTTGTGAATTTACTCCAGGTGTAAAGTCTTATTTAAGTGTTTTATTTCACATCATTAATCCAAATCTGCAAAGTGAATGAAGTGGTGTAAAAGTACACGACTACCTCTGAATTGTAGTTGAGTAAAAGACGTACAAAGTAGCAACAAATGGAAATATGAGTAAAGTACACGCCCCTTAAAAATGTACACCACAAAGTAGTTTACCAATATCATAGACTGTAGCCTATATATAAATTATTTCTGCTTTTCTCCGCTTGATACATTTCTATTCCAAATACCAAAGACACCTACTTTTAGTGTCAATAGACTCTGCAATATAATTCTGAACAGCTAGCTTAGCTACTCGTTAACAATTGAAATAGACGGTTTTATGATAACATCAGCCAGCGTGTATGCTAGGTTAGTGAAAGCTAGCCGGTGAAGTTTGATACTCGGCTAGTTAGCTAACAGACTCGCGTGTCGCCTTACAGTGTGTTATTCGAAGAACCGAAAGCTTAATCTTGAAAAAAGCAGAGAAAACGATTCAAACACATAAAAAAAATAAGTGTGTATGTCACGTATCGCAGTATTTTATTAACTTTAAACACAGTCCGAGCTCACCATGATGTCCGACTACTGGTCTCGCAGCTGACATGTCATCATGACGTCAGCAGTGTTGTGATGAAGTGGTCTCGCGCAGTGCTCACGGATGTCAAGAGTCAAACATGCCGAGTAGAAGAAAAGAGCCTTCAAAGGAAAACACAGAGGCTGTTGTGTCAATGGGTCTGCCAGCAGGAGCATCATCTCCAGTGCTGAAATAAGTCATCATAAACTTCAGTAAAAGTAGCAATACCAGTAGAGAAGTATTGTTAAAAAAAAAGCCCTGCTTTCAAAATGTAACCTAAGTAAAAGCATAACAATTTCAACATAGCTTGACACACCAATTCAACAATAATATTTTTAGATTATATAATCCATTATTTGTAAAGGTGGGGCTAATTTGTATTGCTTCATACTGTTGTGAAGCTTTATCTATCATATAATGTAAATATGTTTATTTGATAAAAATGTTATATTAAGGTAATCTCTAAACGTATCAATTACATAATATATCAAATAAATGTATTGGAGTAAAAAGTTATTATTTCACTGTGAAATGTAGCAGAGTAAATGTAAAGTAAAAATATGAATATATTAAGCAAATGTATCGTAACACAAAGTTACTCAAGTAAAGAAAAAATAGTTCAATTCAAAATACTGTTCATCTGTGAAATTCATTAGGCATTATTTGAGATGATCCATTCAGAATTATAAAAAAACTGAATGATTTTGTCCATTCACCGTGTCTTTCTTTACATTTAACTTCATTCAAAAAAAAACTAGCTGTCATCGCTCAATCTTTAACCTCCAGACCTATAAAATCAAGAAGAAAAGTTTAAATGCTTCAGATGAAAATATGTCCAGCACATACCATTTCATCACAATGGTTTATAGGGAATATCAAGTTCAAGTCATTTAATTGTAAAACACTTACATTTTATTTTGTATACCTTTCAAAAATATTACTGACAATAGAGTACAAAATCATGAATCTCTAGCCAACAGACAGAAAACACACGTTAGTCCCTACACTGGACAGTAGGATACACATTTAGAGGGACAAGAACTACAACCATTATTTCAGTTTTACAGAGCTCTCGTTTTAGTGTATCAATGGCTTGACCTTAACCTACTTTTCAAGTATCTACATAACGCTCTGATAAACAGAACAAGCTAAAACAACCAGAGGATAATGGTGGAAGACATTTGCAGACTGTTTAAAGGAAGAACGCTTGATCCTTTTCATTTCTACTGTAGGTTTTAAGAAATATGACAACAGAGTACGTACTCCCATGATAGAACATTGACAAACCCATGAAGAGACTCACAGCACGATTCATTGCATTAGTGCAGCTCATATTCTGCCTACGAGTTGTAATTTGCATTTGTGTGTTTGTGCAACAACATTGTCCCCAATGTCAAAAGTTAAAACAATCACCAACTAAAAATCCCCAGTGAACATTTCTCAAAAAAGGACATGCAATACTTTTTTTCCCCAATCCCCGCCACAAGCTTCTTGTCAAGGCGTTTGAGAAGTCACTGAAGGTTATGCCAGATGTGCTGCCATCTTAGCGTCCCATGGTTGGCATGGTAACAGCTGGGCTCGTCACAGTGGCGTCTTCAGCCTTCCACTGTGACGTCACAGTCTTGATCTGAGTGTAGAACGACATGCCCTGGTGGTAAAGGGACAGAGAACATGTGTTTTTTTTTGTTATATTTTAACGATCCTACACATGACAGACTGCTTTTGTTATTTACCTGCTTGCCATAGAAGTTAGTGTCCCCTCTGAATGAGCCTCTGGAGCCAGTGAAAGAGAACATGGGCAGGGGGACAGGGATGGGCACGTTCACACCAATCTGTAAAGTAAAGCATACACACATTAATAACCAATCAAAACTGGAAACAGGATTTTTAACAGCCAGGTGTTATTCTTTGATGACAGTGTACAGAGTCAAAGTCAAACCTTTTTAGATTTTTTTAACTGTGACAATAAACACATTGAATTAATATTCATTCTGATGACTCTTTTTAAAAATGGGCACCCAAGAAGGCATGGTAAACAAGACAGAATCCGTTTTTGAGTACAGGATAAGGGGTCAGCAAGTCCACACGTCGAGAAGCGTCAAAATATTTTCGGTTCATTGTGAAACCTTGGCGCTACAAATTAGACTAATTGGGGGCGCAAATTACGCAAATGCCCATATGCACATTAAAAGTCTCTGCCTGATGTAGACCATCCTTATTTAAATAGACCCCATCACAAATGTCCTTCCTAACAAGCCTTAATGGAAGAGATGGGCTGACTGCAAGGAAAAACTCTTACAATTTACATATGAGCATTTGCATAATGTTTTGAAATGGACTTTAAAAACTGTGAGATTATTCTTTATATGGCTAAAAAAAAAAATGCGTGAAACTTGGTTTGACACATTGGGCGACACAATGATGATCTGTGAGAAAAATCTGAATTGGGTGTTTCACCTTCATGACTTCTGTATCACACTTTATTTTGAGCCATCAAGATGATCCAATAAATATTCACACTTTATATAAAAACAATTTACTCCATGTCTGTTTCCTGTTTTTAAAAACAGAATACCACCCACACTTAACTGTTTACTCTCACAAATGTGACTCACTGAGAACTGAAATAACAACAGGAAAGGTGACCGACTTTTTGAAACCAGACAGAAAAAAAGTGGTCTGTTAAGAGTGTGAATCAATCTCTAGTGTCCTTTTATACAGGAGGCATCTCTCACCTGGCCAACGTCCACCTCGTGTGTGTATTTGCGCGCTGTGGCTCCGTTGGTGGTGAAGATGGCGGTGCCGTTTCCGTAGGGATTATTGTTGATTAAAGTAATCGCTTCGTCAAGAGTGTCCGCCTCCAGGACAACAAGCACCGGTCCGAAGATCTCCTCTGTGTAGCACTTCATGGCCGGCTGGAAGGAGCAGCAGAATGATTACAACAGAGTTTCCTCCAGCATCTAAAATCATCTGCCACGACAACTCCTGAAGGCATCATTAAGAGTATATAATACGCCAGCGTGTGCAGACTTTAGGATGTTTTATCAACACATTAAGAGGAGTAGGAAGAGGTTTTCAAAGTGCATTTTACACTGAAGTCCTTAGGCTCCTATTAAACTCCTCTTTATTTTAATGTTCTTATAACTTACAAAATGTCATGCTGGGATACTGGGACGGTGTATTTGATCATATAACTTTGTATTATAACAGAAAAAAAGGCAGCCATGTTGCATCCTTTGCAAAATCTCACCGAAACACCGCTCAGGATGGTGGGTCCAACAAAGTTCCCATTTTCGTATCCCTTGACGTTGGTGTTCCTCCCGTCCAGCAGCAGCTTGGCTCCCTCATCCACCCCGCTCTGGATCAAAGACTCCACCCTGACTTTGGCTTCAGGAGAGATCAGGGGACCCACATCGGCTCCAGGCTGATCACCTTTAGGACACAAAAAAAAAAGGGCAGTATCATGTTAAAATAGCTTGCCTTTTGATTTGCATTTCAAACAAGAACAGAACAAATAGTATCAAAGACACTTTTTTTGCGCTGACAGTTTCCAATGAAGTTACCTGCGTTGACGCGCAGGGATTTGGAGCGCTCCACCAGCTCTGGGAGCCAGTCGCGAGACTCCCCTACAAAGATTGCGGTGGAGAGAGCCATACAGCGCTGGCCAGCTGCTCCGAATGCAGCCCCCACCAGCTGGTTGATGGTGTTCTCTTTGTTGGCATCAGGCATCACCACACCATGGTTCTTGGCACCCTGGAATGAGAAATGTAGGACATGTTTTTGAAGGAATCTTCTTACATGGAGTGCTAAGCACACATGTAACAAGCATCAGTGATTGACAGCCAAGAACAAAGCTGTCGTCTTGGTAACAGACTGGTTATTATTTGTGCTCGATATATGCTGTCTTTTACAACAGGAACAGTGTTATAAATGAGTTATCATGAAAAACAACTTGAGCCTCACGAGAGGGTTTAGTGTACCATGTTGGACTGCACTCTCTTGCCGTTCTTGGATCCCCGATCGTAGATGTGCTCTCCGGCCGGGTTGGAGCCCACAAAGCTGATGGCTTTGATGGCCGGGTGGTCACAGATGAAGTTCACCGCTGCACAAAGATACAAACTGATACTGTAAGTGTAAATTCACTCTTCTTCAACTTTGCTGCACACGTAAGGCACAAAATAAGAGCAGAAATAGATAGAGGGATTTAAATCCTCAAACACTTACCAGAATTACTTACCGATATAAGCTGCACATAATATGGAAATGTCCCATCTACATATTGCCAGGGGGTCTATGATTAGATTGAATAACACACAGATCTCAGAGTCTCACCTGCGTGCTGGCCGTGGATGATGTTCAGGGTACCATCTGGCGCTCCGGCGTCTTGGAGCAGTTTTGCGAGGAGCATAGTGCACCCTGGGACGCGTTCAGAGGGCTTCATCAGGTAGGTGTTGCCGCAGACCATGCCGATGGGGAACATCCACAGAGGAATCATAGCGGGGAAGTTAAACGGAGCGATGCCGGCGCACACTCCGATTGGCAGGCGGTAGGTGAAGGTGTCCATGTCTTTGGAGATGGAGGGTAACGTCTCGCCCAGCATGAGGGAGGGAATGCTGCAGGCATACTCAACAACCTCTGGGAGGAGGAAATGAGGATGAAGTAAACCAATAACATGTGTAGAGATATACAGATATGAAATACATAAAAAACACAGGGGTTTGTTTTAGGCCTGTGTGTATAAGGGGTGTAAGAATGGGTAAAAAGTATCATTTGTAATATTTTCTTCTGAACCTTTACTCAATAAAATGTTTATTGAAAAACAAATACACAATAAACTAATGTCATCTTTGAAAATTGAAATAGCAACCCTAGTTAGTTAACCCTAAAAAGGGCAATCACATTTAAATATTTGGAAAAATTTATTGATTACTATTTTCTACATTAAACCCACATTAAACCATTATTGCACATGCATTACACCTATGGTACATCATTATTACACTGTTATAACACAACTAAAATGTGATCCATATCGGGATCTTATGAATAGGAACTGTTAATTTATATTTTTTCGTGCGAGTAAACTGTAATAGAACTTGTGAAAACTTTGAGCACTATTGTTTCCCAGTATTGTAAATGGAATGTCTAATCCTGGCAGAACCTGCATCTGTAGCCTGTCTTTCAGCTGATACGTTCTAAATTAGCATGCCAGATGAACTCGGCATCTCAAAACTGGGAGCTGTACCAAGTACAAGAAATACTTTGGCAGCTCTGTCTTGTAATAACAAAAACCTATCTGCTTTATGTGTGAGTGAGCGTGGCTCTTAATTTCTCAACAGGATTCTTGTTGATGCAGGTCTGCCAAAGTGAACTAGAGCACCTGAATGAGGAGAACCGCATACATTATCTTATTATAGCATGCAACTAACAGCAGTTCCTGCAAAGTGCTTTACATAAACCAGGCACTCGCACTGTAACAGGACTTAACAATGCGATGCTGCAAGGAAACTGGTCCCTTAACCCTTGTTTTGTTATAATTGGACATTGTGAAATCCTCTTGAAAAGCAGCGTAAGCTTCTAAGTATATGGCCAAAATGGAACCCTTACTCCATTATTAATTTAAAAGTCAAAGTTGCTTTGGCAGGAAGTGTCTAGTTACACCCAAATAATTGACACCCTGCAGCCACTTAGTATCCGACTTTCATCCAGGCGATGGAATAAAGGGTTGCCAAAGATACAGACTTTTCATCAGGAGACACGGATACTATAGACAACAGTTTCAACAGTGGAATTGGATCCCAGCTATATATTCACCGCAGGCACTCTAATCAGGATATCAAAACCCAATAGCACACTGGGAAGTCTACGCGTTACTTACGGAGTCCTCTATATACATCTCCCTCTGCATCGGCCAGGGTTTTGCCCTGCTCCAAGGTGATCAATTTAGCCAGCTCTTTCTGGAATATTAAAAAGAGAAAACAGGTTACTTTAGTTCAAATCATAGGAAAAGAGACAAAAAAAAACAATTCCTTGCGTGTAAGACGAATTGTAAAATTGAGATGCAAAAGTGATTTATTAATTATTTATTTAAGGCCGACGCGGAAGTCAGCATTGCAAGGGCTCTCGTAACTCAAAGCAATGGGATTTTTCCATTGGATTTTGGAATACTGCAGAAAATAAGATCTGTGGTTCAGAAACCTTTATGATACTTACACTTTTTGTTCAGCAGGATAATATCGACCTATAAACACCACTTATATAATAGTTGAAGCGTAAATTCAATTGCCATGAGTAAAAAGGTAACGTTAGGCTATGAACAAACTACATGACGGTTGAGTAACTTTACACCACCGCTAAGCTAAAGGCAAACTCATGTACGGCAAGATGACATTTAGTAGTGTCATTTAGCCACTTGTTAGCAACTGTTGTTTTTAAGACACGTAAATGCTTTAGACGTTCACTAATTGGTTGTTTACTGACGTATTTTATTGCATAGAACAAAACTTGTAAGCTGTTTTAACCACAGACCTTATTTTGGCAATCTAACAAACTAAAAAAACTACTGACTTCGAAACAAGAGAGCCCGGAAGTACTTAAATGCGATGTCATTTCTGGGTTTAGGACTCCTTCCTGCACTCATTTTTGGTCAAAGTTGAAAAAGGAGAAGTGACAAATGTCCGTACGATGTTATCCTTGATGAGCTGCTGGTAGCGCAGGAAGATCTGTTGCCTGCTGAGGATGGAGGTATCTGACCAGGGTCTGTAGGCTCTGGAGCACGAGTCCACAGCTGCCAGCATCTCCTCCTGGGTGGCTTTGGGAACGCGACCCACCACCTCATTAGTGGCCTGTGGAGCAGGAGTCAGTCCGTAAAAAAAACTTGACAAGCAGGGAAAGTCAATCATTGGTTTTACATAAACTATCAATATTAATTTATTTTTGTGATGAAAGTACATTGCATGCCATAATCATCCATCACTGCCTTGCTAGAGGCTTATACTTGTCAAGCTTTAATACAGCAGCTGGACTTTTGAAGGATATAAAACTGTGAATACTGGGCTTTCATTTCCTAGAAACTGGCAAGACATTTCCTCTCCCCAATGTTCATAAGTTACTACTATAGAGTTGCCCTAGTTATTTGCAACCAGCTTTTAGGAGAGCTCATGTTGCTGCAGCCTTGTAACAGGTTGGATATAGTTCATCTATGAATACTCACAGGGTTGTGAATGTCGAGCCATTCAGAGGTTTTGGACTCAATGAACTTTCCATCAATGAGCAGCTTAGTGGTGGGCTAGAGGATCAGAGAGCATATGGTTAAATCCCAACCTGTCTGCTTACATCACTACTCAGTTCATTAAGGACATCTTTGCTACAGCATAAAGAGACATTCTAAAGTGTTAGATCTCTACGTTTGCTATGCACAGGGTTGGGTGAATAGTTCATTTTAATGTTATACAGTATACGATTCCTTCATGATACGTTTCTGAGCTTGAGTTACATAAGCGGTTCACAATCAAACTACAAGACACTAATTCCAAAGCATGTTTTGAGTACAACGCCTACATACAAAAAAAGTAGAACCATTATGGGCACTAAAATAAATCAGGGTGCATTCTACGACATCAAAACACTTACTTTTTGAATTTACCCACAAATAACTGAACATATAAAAATATGAGCTTTCTTTGTAGTAAGTTGGAGTTTGAATGGCATATACATAATCTTGGTCATACAAATCAGTATCTTGATTTATTTTATACTAAATGCAAGTATAAAAGTTAGTGCATGTTTTGTGTAGTTTGTATGCATTATAGCTTGAGGAAATAGAAAATGAATATGTAGGGTCTCCATGGTTAAGCTTATTTTTTATTTGACAATGAATATTCAATGCTAATAGTAGCTTCTAAAAAAAAAGGTTTAAATACCCTTCTAAGGCCACGTTTACACGGAGCCGAAACGGGTTGTATCCGCTACAGTTCTCTAACGTATGGACGGTTCGTCCACACGAGGCCGTAACGGAACCGCGGAAACGGAGCCCTCAAACGATAACGGCTCCCAAGGTGGGTAGATCTGCGGACAGAACGCTCTGGGGGGCCAAACGGCTCCGTGTGTACGCCCTATACGATCATTTCCTGATCACAATGAAGCCATAGCCCCGCCTCTCCCCACCTCTGCTGCTCACCCCCGAATCATTGTTGATGTGTTTCGCCAACAATAACAACTATGGCGGATCACATGGTTGCTTTCGTGCTCCA
Source organism: Notothenia rossii (assembly GCF_949606895.1). Lineage (NCBI taxonomy): Eukaryota > Metazoa > Chordata > Actinopteri > Perciformes > Nototheniidae > Notothenia > Notothenia rossii. Next base: position 61,699,906 of record NC_136906.1, on the reverse strand, counting down.
GATGCTACTGACCATGCTACATATGTTAGTGCAAAATCTACAGCTACTCTACCACAACCATCAGCAACAAGTGGACATGGAGAAATACATGAACTACATGTTGCTAAATCCACCGCGGAGAATAAACAGACTGGCAACCAGGCAACCATGGCAACCATGCTCGGGGGTCTTCTTCGGACACGTTTCTTGAGCCGATTCCGCGTGGATGGAAGACTTTTTTTTATATCGACTAAAGTTTGTTTTTTCGTCTCCGTGTAAACGTGGCCTAAGGATTCATGCTTAATTAATCCTTAGGTTAACAACCACATGTCGTTTTTTTTGTTAAAGGGGGACCTATTATTCTAATTTTAAGGTTACATAATAGTATTTTATGCCTCCACTGTGACACGTCACCATGTTTTAATGTTCAAAAAGCTCTTTATTTTTCTCATACTAGGCTTGTTTGAGACGCCTTGCGGTTCGCCTCGAAAGTAGACGAGAATAGCCGATCGCAGCCGGGGGAGTTCTCAAAAAGCTCGCCTGAAGTCGGACAGCTCCGAGTCGGCTTCTTCTTCTTCTGCTGCTGCTTCGCCTTCTTCTTCTCTCGGTTTTTTGGCAGATTGCAAACAACTTTAAGGTGCATACCGCCACCTCCGGAGTCGGCTTGACTCGGTTTGCATTTATAAAGAATGCACACATGTGTTTAATTGTTAATGTCAGATATACTAAGTAAATACATTTGTTCCTGCTCAAGATTAGATTCAACTATATTGTTATTGCACAGATTACAGGTACTGAGACAACGAAATGCAGTTTAGCTTCCAACTAGACCCTCCAGAAAAACGCGATTCTGCGATCGCAGAATTTACCGCATAATCAGCAAAATGGCCCAGATTTTTAAAAGGCCGCATATTTATCAAAAGGCCGCATAATCCCCGCATTTTTCCAAACAAAGTTAAGAAAAAAAAAGTTGACTCGTCTTGACGTGACGTCATCAGCTCGCGCATCACAGAATGTAAACAACACTGTATAGAGTGAACGTGTGGAGCTCACACGATAGAGAAAACACCAAGATGAAAAAATCGAATCCATCTCATTTACCGACGAACATTTCTACTAAAGACCGGGCAAAAAGTGGTGTGAAACTATTCTGCACCCCGTGCAACTGTGTGTTGGAGCATAAGAGAAAATCGACGGTGACGACCCACTTTGATTCATTCAAACATTCGAAAATGCTTTCTGCTGCTGCGGACAAGAAAGCCAAACAACTCACATTCACCGAGGCATCAACCTCCAAAACCCTTTCGAGGGCTACAAGAAACGAAGTGAGAAGCCTACAAGATTGAAGCTGGTCAGATAACGAACGAGTAAATGAAAACAGAATGAGGCGGAGAAGTGTGTGTGTGTGCGTGTGTGTGTGAGATTAAAAAAGCCAAGTATAGTATAACATATATAGATATTAATTTATATATAGTATAACATATATAGATATTAATTTCATGATGATAAACATTGTTGAACAATGATGAAAAATGTGAATGGAAGTGGCGACGTAAAACTGACACCAAACAACAACTTTTGCTGAGCCAATTGGAGAGTTTCATCAGCAGCACGGGGTAAAAACCACCAATGAGCGCTCAGCTCGAGATACCAGCGAGTCGTTTCCCATCAAGCATTTCGCCTCCACGGCCCGTGGAGAGGAACTGCGCCGCCTCGCCTCGCCTCGCTCTCAAGGCTGCGGGCGTCTTTGTCCCGCGAGATTTCAACGTCTCATGTGAGCGAGCCTCCAGAGCAAGTCGGTTATGGCTAGAAAGGATCCGTCTAGTGTAAAACTATCGCGATAGTTTGCAAGCCACGTGGCTGAATGTTTACGTTTGGCAGGCAGCCTTTCACTTACGATCGTTAACATCAGTGGGCAAATGATGGTGAGAAGCTAAACCATCTATTAATCATGTCAATGACAGGGAGCGTGATTGTTGAAATAGGTTGTTAGCGGTCTTGCTGTTCAAAGAAGAATGACAACACTGTAGATCACCAACACTATGGTTTTTTTTTTATTCACAGGCAAGTCAACGTTGTCGCTAGGCCTGTCGCGATAATCGATAAATTGACTTATCGTACGATAAATAAAAATGGACTCGATAACTTTTCTGAGCTCGATAAATTGCCGTTTACATAAAGATGTGACCAGCATTTTAGCCTGGAGCGCTGTGGCTGCCAGGCGCGCTGTGAGGGGCGGGGCTGACACACAGACAGGTCAGGACACTCCGCGTGCACGTGCAGCAGCCAAATTAATAATATAGCGACAAGTGGGAGACAACGTGTGACTTACTCGCGGGGAATTTAAAGTGAAATGGAATTGGTTACAAAACCTAACTACACATCTCGATTCTCCGGTGTGGCAGTATTTTGGATTCAAACCAAATCAACGAGGCGAACCTACGGACTTGAATGAGCCGGGCGGTGTGTCGCATTGGTTTAAAAAAGGTAGCGACAAAAGCAGGCAATACCACGCATTTTAAACTACACCTAAAACACAACCACTCCATTCCGTTTATCCAGCTGGGAGCAAACACGGCAGCTGGAGATGGAGAGGCCCCGCCCGACAATGCAAACATGTTGGTGTTCCTTGCTCGAAAACTTAGAAAAACAGATTTGGATATGGCCTGTTGAGGCATCTGGGTCTTTGACAGTGGACTGTACACTTGACTGTTGTTTTAAGGAGGTTTTTTTTGCTTGTGAGATAATGTGTGCTCATATTTATTTATTTATTTATATATATATATATATATATATTTATATTTATATATATATATATATATATATATATATATATATATATATATATATATATATATATATATATATATATATATATGAGAGAGAGAGCTCCGTTTTCCAGCCTGACTATTTAATTTATTGTTTTGGTTGTGTGATTTAATTTATTTATTATAATTTAATTAATTTGTTTTATTTATTATGTATAATTTATATATTTTAATATTATTTCACATTTCATTTGCAATGTTGAATGTTCAATAAAAAGTTATGTTTGAAAGGATGTACTTGAATTATTATTATATATTATCATTATGTCTTAAAACGGTGCCGACAATATTATCGTTTATCGCAATAATTTCCAGAAAAATGTATCATCCAACAAAATTAATTATCGTGACAGGCCTAGTTGTCGCAGTAAAAGTCCCAAGATAGCTCCTGGTGCAATACAATGTTCCCTTTCAGTGTTTTACTATTATGTCGGATGTTTCTCTATTAATATTACTGCTGCATTAATGTGTATGTTGCATGTTACTGCTGTAGGTGTGTTTCCGAGCCGCTCCAACGAGAGTTACAACGAGAACGTGACGTCATATTTACACAAGACGGATCCTTTCTAGCCATAACCCAGCAAGTCGGACAAAATGACTAACCATCATGCAACGCACGAGCAAGACGTTGATCGAAATTGCACAGGTCTGCGCAGGTCTCGCTTGTCTCAAACAAGCCTACTGCCTGTGCTGCAGCACCTCTTCTCACCCTCTGTCTGAAACAGGAGCCCAGTCTGCTCTGATTGGTTAACTGGCCAGCTCTGTTGCGATTGGTTAACCGCTTAGAGATGTCCTGCCCCCTTAGCCTATCACGTACAATTTGTTGGAGCGCTAGTAGCCAATAGAAGCGCGGGTGTTACATAGTGATGTCAATATGGTAGGGAAGTAAGTGCAGTGTGATTTTAGCCTTTGCAGACCATTTACAAAAAGCCATATAACACACTACATGGAAGGGAAAACCCCCAAAAGCATAATAGGGCGCTTTTAATGCCATAATTCTCAGATTTCCTATTAACAGAGTAACACCTTACAAAGAATAAAATAACATCAGAAGACATCCTGTAGAACCAGACTGATAAATGGACAGGGCCAGTGTGTGTGTGTGTGTGTGTGTGTGTGTGTGTGTGTGTGTGTGTGTGTGTGTGTGTGTGTGTGTGTGTGTGTGTGTGTGTGTAGTTATTTCACACACTGTGCAAACATTTGTAAAAACACTTTACTTATTTAAATGAAAATATGCATCTACTTTAAGTTAACTACATAACGCAACAACACGTGGCATGTGGAAAGAAATGTGTTGTGTGCAGGACAAAAAAACATGAATTGACTCATTGCTGAGTTATGAATGCTGGTGAATGATGACTTACCACTGAGGAGTAACACATGCGACCCATCTGGAGGGGCACCTGCAATAATAAAAACAATATTAATTAACTTCATTTGGTATTAAACTCATTGTTCAAGTTCTAATAAGTTAAATGCTTGCAAAAGAGCAGTGGGCTGTGCAACGTGCATGTGTGGAACGACTTTGTTAGCTAGCAGTCCAGATTGTTAGCTATTTTGAGTTGCATAAACGTCCAAGAAAAGCAAATGTTTGTTCAACATTAGCATGAATGTGTTTTACCTTCTTGTTCAAAACAGTCCGGAGGATAATTGACGCCATTATGGAGTGTTTGTGGTCTCTTTTACTGCTCCGAAGCCCTTCAAACGACCCAAAAGACAGAGAGAACTTAAGCTAGCAGGATTGTTGCAGAGGACAGAGCGGAGGGATACAAATATGCTTTTCATACGATCTACAAAACACTACCAGTGCGGAAGTGATTGACTCTCACCAGCGCACATTGTTTGCTGATCTGTGGAATCCACGCGTGCCAACATTCGTTGTTGCCGTTCAGTGTGGGCGGGACAGACTTGATTTAAAAACCAATCACTGTGCGCAATTCACCAACCGCCCTACAATGCAAAAAGCTGATTGGCTGTTCCCATTAACACGGTTTGGAGTCGTCTCTGCTACTTTAAGATGACTTTTAAGTATTTAAAGACATTCTTCTGAAACTCCGGGGTAATATTAGACCTAGTTTTCTTACTTATTTTCCAAATTATATATTTTTGACTGCAAAAAGTTCACTTTAATGTGTGATGGAAACGCTTAATAACACCTAGTGACAGGTAACAGTTTCCATGGCAACATGCTTACAGGCAACATGGAGTCCCTTCACTGGAGTTGTCAAGATGTTGCAAGATGGATTGAGTCTTTAGGATTCCCACAATACAAAGTAGGTAACCAGGCGAGTTGCTGCATATGAGCCTCCTAGCTCCCTATGTCATATTTCCCTTCTCCAAGCTTTAAATAACCTCATTGTACATTTCTGTTGCAGGCATGTTTCACAGAGAACCTCATCACTGGAAGAAAGCTCATTTATGTAAATTGCATCTACTTGCCAAGACTTGGAATCACAGATTTTAAAGATATGAAGGTATTTCAAAGTCAGAAACTCAAGTTATTTTTTATTTCAGAAGAGCCGATTGTTAAATTGATATTGGAGACTTGTTTACATATCAGCATCAATGATCAATGCAGGTTTAACAGGCTGTGGGGCACCAAGATAATGATGGCACTGTAAAAAATACTCTTATTTGCTGGTGCGGAAACAATGTCTTTATTGATTCAAAGCCTAATTCTTAAATAAAAAACCTCAAGCATTTGCTGACCATCAATCCAGCAACTTCTGTCATGGACTTTAACTAAGAAGAAAAACCATAAAAAGGTTAACCAATAGCTGAAATAATTGTGAGTTGCCACCTCAATTGTATTCAAATATCTCTCCACCTAAGTGGACTGTAGACATTGATGTCCGTGCCAACTCACTCGCACATTCCATTTGGACCTTTAACACTCTTTCTTTAAACAATGTGACATCTAATTAAAGTTGTGTGATGTAACAGCTTCCTGCCACCAGCGCCTCAGATCCGCTGTATCACATGCAGTAAAAGCTACTGTATTTCTCCCTGAGGTCGGAGCTAAATTGGCTTAAAGCATGTTTATTATTCAGCTATCAAACCAAAAAAGACAAAAACAACATGTCTCTGGGTGAGTTTTAACTGATAATGAAATAGCTCCAGTAAATGATTGTAAGCTCTATTGAGTTGAGATGTTCATCCTTTGGTGCATTTGCTTCTGGGAGTGTGACCTTTTAACCTGTCTTCCCATGATGCCACAATCTTGCTGAAATATCCTCGAAAGACTTAGACACATTGACTCTCAGTGGGAACACCTCATTAAATATGGGTGAAAACACACTTTATCAAAGAACTCAACCCTGCTGTGCGCCCTGCAGGTCATCTGTGCTGGTGTTCGCGAGCTTCTGGGGATCACAGAGACCCCGTGGAGTCACAGCGTCGCTGACCCTCGAAGGGACAGCAGGGGCTTGTTCTTGGAAAAAAAGAGCAGGACAGGTGATTGGGCGGACAATCTCACCTACCAGCAGTTCCTGGATGACATGCGTCAGTGAGAGAGAAAGACATGAATCACATGACAGTAAAGTGCAGGAAAAAACAAGTCATGTCAGTGTCACTTCATTCCACCAACTGTCAGATCCTGATGACTCGATTGAGACACTCGCAGGCCTTGACATTTACACTTCCCACCAGCAAAAGGGCTTATCTGCTGTTGCGGCTGGTGAATAAACTGTTATTGTACTGTACATGTGGCAAAAATGAGTGAAACAGGTTTTTTTCGAGATGAAATATTAGTGATATGAAATGATAAACTGTTCAAATCAGAGATGCAACACTTGCCAAATGTATATTTTATTTTGACTGATTTATAATTTAAGTGATTTTTCATGGAAATCACAATATATGTATATATAATGTGATATATAGAGATGTTGTGCTTTTCAGATTTTTTTTATATTAATTAATTGAATATCTTTGTGTTTAATACTAAACAGGAAAACACATTAGATTTGAGAATCTGGCATGGGTATATTTTTACTATTTCCTGATATTTTACAGATAGAAATGTTTGTTATTTGCAGCCCTAGTAAACAACTCTTGCTACCATGCTTAAACCACTAGTCCAATTGATCTCAAGTAAATGTCTTGTTACTGGATGGAGCTATTGATCTGCAGTAGAAATCCTCTGGGTAATTCTGTGGATGACAGGCACCTTTTTCACAGCGCCAGGAGGCCCCAGGAGAAGTATCGGTCATTCTTCTTGGGAATAAAAACAACGCATATGAGTCCAAGAAGTCTCCAGCGCCTCTGTACTGTAACACATGTACTTATGTAAATATACTGTTTACTTTGCCAACTTGCACAAAAGGCCACATGATCACTGCATCAGTGATGGGTCCAGTGCCAAGCAGACCCAAGAGCAGGGGTTTTACTTTCAGCCAACTCAACACTTTCCTGCCAATAATCTATGTAATACATGCAGGCCTATTCAGATATGTGCTATAGTTGTCTTTATCCAGACCAGATGCACAACATGTTTTACCTAAAGGATGTATTTCCAATAACTGTGTTGTTTAAGCCTTGTTATTGCCCGGCTCTTGTGTAATCTCCTCTATCTCCACATCTAAACATGTCTGTGCTTACTTTTTCTTAATAGAATGTTACTGCGTTTCGTGCAGTGTAGTCCAATCTACATGAATAAATGATGATGCCTGCCTTTGAGATAGGCTAGGAGGCACTGCATCTGTCTATGCACACAAATGGTCTATGTGCAGCTCGGTGCGCGCTGATTAACATTCGGAGCACAGCACCTCTGGTCAGAAATGGAGCCGGGTCGGCGGATGACAGTAGTCCGGGGGCATGAAGCGGAGGAGGGGGGGCCAGCAACCTTTCACTCAATCTGGATTAACTCGCACTGAGCCCTGCGTCGCCAGCAAAAGCCCGTGAAAGCGATACGAACATCTGGCTGGATTCAGCACAGCACCAGTCACTCACACACACACACACACACACACACACACACACACACACACACACACACACACACAGCGCTGGAGATATTAAAGCAGCCTGTCGCTACAAAGGCGTTTTCTCTTCTTGGAGGTGCACACAGGCGGATGCGCAGTAGACGCGGACCCCGCACAGCTGCAGCCTCACAGCCACACCGGGACCCCTCTGGGCTGCGTTTTCCAGTTTTTTTTTTTTTTTTTTTTTACCAAAGGGGGGAAGCTGAGTTACATATCTCCGATGTGAGCGGATCGCAGAGGAGTCGTCCTTTAACATGCTGGCCATGGATTTCTTGAAGGGCATCGCTGGTTCCGCAGGCCGTCACATGTTATAGGAGCCAAGACGCGTGTTTTCGGGACACCTGAATTATCACCGCGGACGGTCCCATTTTTGGCAAGGCGCTCTCAGAAATGCTCCCAGAGGAAATCAGCTCCAACCCACCCTCTCCTGACTTGACTTGGTGTTTCATCTGCAAGGTAAATTCTATCATTTATACGCTGCGATTTGAGTGAGGCAACTCTTTTGGGGGGGACTGTATTTCCAAGAGGCGCAATATTGACTTGAAGTAGTTCTCTCAGGACCATATGCAAGGCTTCAAAGGGTTCCCAGTGATAGGGGTTGTGGCTCCACCAGCCCAGGACCTGCACCGCAAGGTCAAAAAAATCGCCTCAATTGCTTCTCATCGCCATTAGATATCAATTTTATTTTTAGTATCCACTTGGCTGCATTCTCTGCTGCTTTTTCCCTCCCTACAGGTGAAAGTGAGAATCATGCATAATGTTGCCATCATCCAGCCAGCTCTCTGAATACGTGCAGGATAAGATGTTTCTTTGTGTTGTTGTTTGTTTTATCAGCACCGAGGATCCAGTGATGTGCTTGCTGTGGTTAAACTGATGCACACCAGTCATTAAGGTGTGATGAAGACTAAATTAGCCTAAGTAACACAATTGATAATGACTGTGTGGGCAGGGGGGGGGGACGTGTTGCCAGGTGACTGATGAAGACAGGTGGAAATGTGATCATGGTGATTTTCATAAAAGGGTTGAGGTAAACCTGATGGTCTTGTCTTGTGTCGAGTGTTAGTTATCACATATCTCATTATTCATGAGTGCCTCAGGCACCATTGTAACTGCTACACCACTAAAAACCAGGCCCACGCCTAATGTTGCTGCTTCTATTTGCTCTTACTGATAATTTAATGCACTGAGTGAGTGATATAGATCAAGTACTGTGTACCTATCACTGATATCAGATAAGTGATATGTGGTTCCTCAGCAGCACAGAGGCTGTTCTGCAGACCGGCTCTACATTCGCTGACCCCAATTTGTACTCTACTCAAGAAAAACGTTTGTCTTTGCTGAAGATGTGCCTTTATTAGGATTTTAAACTTACTTGAGGTTGGTTGACATTCACATAATTTCATTTAACCTACAGGATGTGTATGAGTTCCTTTCATTGCACAACACAATAAGAAGAGGGAAGATTATGCATTATTTAGCCATTGTGTTGCTGTGTGAGGTAGAACACAAGATCCAGAGTGTCTTTGAAAGAGTGAAAATGATTCAATGGATTTTGATTATGTATTACATTTCTGCTTTCCTTATCTTAAGATATTAAGGCTCTTACATGAAAAGAGCCCATGATGATGTTTTTTCTCCTAAGAGATGTAGCTTTTATCGTACACTTCTGTACCTTAAACTGCAGGTGAGATGGTAGATTTGACAGTCTACATGCGTTCCAACTTCCAGCCATGCTCCAAGATTCACATGAGGAGGCCATATTGATATTCTGAGGTGGTGTTCGGCATCGCTCTTTCCGGAAGAAAATCCCAGGTCATAAGCCCCTCACATCAGGGCACGTCACGACGGTGAAAGAATTTAGATCCAGAAACAGTGATCAGCATTTCAATTTGGCCCGTTCAGTCTCCTGCTTTGACAGAACACAGCATCTAAAATATGTTTTCTGCTGTTGTTTGTCTACTGACGCTCCTGTCATGGGATACCCAAGGAATCACAGAATTTCCTGTGTGAAGGAAAACACTTGGAATTGCAAGGGGGAGTTGTAAATGCTGATGAACAGCACTTCTATTGATGCAGTGGGGTCTGCTTAGTATGCTGTACCCCTGGCACACACACACACACACACACACACACACACACACACACACACACACACACACACACACACACACACACACACACACACACACACACACACACACACACACACACACACACACACACACACACACACACACACACACACACACACACACACACACACACACACACACACACACACACACACACACACACACCTGCCTGAAACATAATTTCACATCAGAGAGCTATATAAAGTCATTTAGTTTTATTACGCACAACCCTGGGAAAACATTGTCTCCGATGCAAAATTAGCTGAGTGCACAACCTGCTTGAGATCCGACACCACACGGTCATAGAGTGTACAATGAGTCTGCTCCAGCCTTCAAACAGCACCCCAATTACCAAGGACTTATTTTCTGTATAATATAAGGTGATCTGAAAATGTGCCACTGATTACATCGCACCCAAAACTGACATTTTCTGTGTTGCCATGGCATCAAGGCTGTCACCCAAGAGCTATCGCATTCTAACATTGGCAGGCGGTGTAGGGAAAGGGTGTCACGGGCACATACACTCATTCACAAACACACATGTGTTAGCTAGCAGTCCATAACGGCATCAGTGTTTGGTCAGGATGTTTGGACACGAGCGTTTACCCGACAAAACTGCATTTCTAGCGGCTGTCCGAATATGATCCCATTTAGCAGCAGCAGCTCCATTTGGGCTCATAAAGCAAGCAGGCTGAGGACCCATTTCACTGCTTTGTCGATACCCTTTTACCATCATGTTGCAGCATCAATTTGCCTCCTTGACACAACTGAGCTTATGTCTGGCACCAACAGACGTCCGGCAGCTTTTCAGAGAGTAACCCAGGTGAGCCTCGCCGAGTCGTTGCCATGTGCCACGCTTTCGGCCTGCGTGGAAGCATAGCAGGCAGACTCCATCTCATTAACTTCCCCTCGCAGGCCTGCTTCCCCTGATTCCCTGCCAAGACGTGGATTGCAGAGTCTTTCTCACATGAGCTATACAGCATAAGTTAGACCATCTGAAAACATATCCCCCATTACCTCACCAAACGATTGGCATGCAGTGTGCTGCATAAGGCTTTTCTTGGAGAATGCTGCCCCAGGGAGACCATAGATATCCTCTCCTACAGTACACTGCTACTGCTGCTGTTGCTGCTAAGCATGAATGTCTGTCTCCATTGCTGGGGGTTATTGTGTAGTGAGCTACCTCTATTAGGCACAAATCCACCCACCGGTGTGCGAGTGTGGGTGTGAGCCGTCAGTCTGTTCTGTCCTCTGAGGGAGAAAATACCTGCTCAGAGGTAGTAAACGGACATTTGATTGACTATGAGGGAAACTATGGTTAATGCATCAGTAGATTATCTGTTTTCTTGTTTATTTGTGGCCCTCCCATGTCACCTCACTATATTAAACAGCCCAACCTGGAGGATAATGATTTTCTGGCAGGGGGCGTGACATTAAAAGAGTGTGTGATTGATGAACACATTGATTTATTATCTTCTTATTTGTTCATGTACCTGATGAGTGCAACCTGTTGTGCAAATCCCTGTGGAACAACCATAATGAAATGCAAATCAGGGGGACGGCGACAGACATTTGCCTGCCCCTTCTCAGCAGCGAGGGGGCTGTCCCTTTTGTCCTCACAGAAGGAGTTTTGTAGGGATTACCGTTGCAACCATTCTCTTCACATTTGGCTGAGTTTTCAGCAGCGGGAAGGAAAAAAGCACCCATCTCCACAGAGTGAATCAATATCACGTCTTCAACGCTATTCGAGTCTGGAAGTAGCAGGTCCGCTCCACCTCATTGCACATCCAGAGGCCGTGCCATTCACAGTCAGAGCAGAAGGTGGTTGGCACACACACACATGAAATAACTTATGTACATCTCATCTTCTATACTCTCTCCTCGGATGCACACACACATAGAGTCAATATTGAAGTTTCCACCTATGGGCCACTACACTTTGCATCACAGCTTGGCACGGAAGTCGTCTGCCACCTTTAAGAATTCTTAAAGGGTCTCGACAACATTTATTATTGACTCCAGAGTCCATTTCTCAGCAGATCAGATCTCGTCACCACTGCACCCCAGACTACAATCCTCAAAAAGGGGCTCTTGTGTGACTTGGTAAAGCTGTCCCCTGTAAAAAACGGGCCGAGACAGACATTGATTCATTGCTGCTCGATCAGCACTTTTTATGAAAATGTCACGTCCAGCGCTCTCCCTTCAAGGATATCTTCCCTCCCTTTGCTATTATGGGCCATTTTAACTCGACCTCTTTCCTGCCTCCTTGTCAAAAGCTGTGATACACTTTACCCAGCTGTCAAAACTGTTTTAGGCGGATGCCATCATGGTTTACGTTAAAAACATTGCCCCACATGGCCAGCGTGTCAATCCCATCCCGTGTGATGTTTTCTCTGCTCTATGATATTTTCCCGCACACTCTGACTTTCAAGGTTAATACGCTGCCAGTTGTGTGTCACAGCTCCGGTGCAACAGAGGCTTTTGAAGCATGAAGGTGCTCTGTTGGCAAGCTCTTTGCTGAGGCCAGAATTTGATGCACTCTCTCCAAGACCCTGCGTCGACAATGGAGACATTACCAGCAGACCACAGAAAGCTATAATCATAAATCAGCCATTCTCTTCTGTATTTAAAGGTTAGGCTTTGGATTTTTACTACAGTTGTGGGATTGCATCTCTTGTTCCCTGTATTAGATAGGATTTGTGTTTCTTTCTATGCGCTGGAACAGGACACCCAGAGAGCTGAATATTACATGTTCTACCAAAATGACACTAAATGTCAGTTCTTAAAATAATCACGGATAATGTCACTGTCGTTCTAGTACACGGTCAGGGTGCACCTGAGGAGCTGTGAACTGATTTCCACTGTCTTAGTTTTATGACATGCTATATCCCTGACAAGGTCTCAGGAATCATCAAATGGATCCCTTCTTATCCCCCATCTCGGCTGTGTCATAAGTAAGAGTAGCAGCAGAGAGAGCAAGAGAGAAAATCGATAGCAAGGCATAGCACATACTCGCTGAGGCACTGGGCCCAATCATCCCTTCCTATTGGTGATACGATCCTGGGAGATTTCCGTCTAATTCGGACGAGGCTCTGGACTGCCAGTCTAGACTTTCATCCTTCTATACACCGACATAAAAAGACTGCCATTATCACATCAAAAAAGTATAAGCGAGTAGGGGCTTGCATAGAGAGCTGTCACAAAAAAATCATACAAGATTTCTGGGGATGTTTTGCTCTCAAGTCTGCAGGTGACTAATTAGTTTCATGTCTAATTGCACAGCGTTTATTGTTTGTTCAGGCATCGACTCTCTTAGTTTACCGCTGAGAATTTGGAGAACAAGTCTGAAATCCTAGCTGTGAGCAATGAGTGTGCCTCAAATCTAGCGTAAAAAAAGCTTTAACTTTACACAGCAGAATCCCCAAGTTCCTGTTTTGAAGGGGGAGCTCTTATTGCATGTGTGATTACCCAGCTACAGAAATTACATTGTGATGAATATAATACAGCTAACAATTCCTGCTTTGCATTTTTAAACAGCTAAAAGAGTAATAGGCACTTCTCTTTCTCTCTTTTTGCTTGAATATTTTTTAGGTGTATTAACCTGACTGAAAAGCCAAATGGAGTCCCTCCTGGTTTACCTGATAGTCCTCGGTGTGGCCGTGAAGGCCCACAAAATCCAGGTCTGCCCCAAACGCTGTGTCTGCCAGGTGCTCAACCCCAACTTGGCAACTTTGTGCGACAAAAAGGGTCTTCTGTTTGTGCCCCCGAACATCGACAGGCACACGGTGGAGATGCGTCTCGGAGATAACTTTGTAACCAGCGTCAAACGCAAAGACTTTGCCAACATGACAAGGCTTGTGGACCTGACCTTGTCTCGAAACACTATCGGCTCCATCGCACCCCTCGCTTTCAAGGACCTGGAGAACCTGCGAGCCCTTCACCTGGATAGCAACCGTCTGTCCCGCATCATCAACGACACCTTCAGCGGCATGTCCAAGCTGCACCACCTCAACCTCAACAACAACCAGCTCTCAAACATACACATCGGGGCCTTCAATGATCTGACAGCGCTGGAAGAGCTGGACTTATCCTACAACAACTTGGAAAGTGCGCCGTGGGTGGCCATTCAAAGGATGTCCAATCTCCATACACTCAATTTGGACCATAACATGCTCGGTTACATCCCAGAGGGCACCTTCTCGGGGCTGCAGAAGCTCAAGAGGCTGGACGTGACTTCCAACAAGCTCCAGAAGCTTCCCCCTGACCCTATTTTCCAAAGAGCCGGGGTCCTGGCCACCTCTGGGATAATGGGGCCCACGTCGTTTGCGTTGAGCTTTGGAGGGAACCCGCTGAGGTGTAACTGTGAGCTTCTCTGGTTGCGGAGGTTGCGGAGGGAGGATGATCTGGAGACCTGTGCCTCACCGCAACACCTCGCCGGGCGCTATTTCTGGACTGTCTCAGAGGAAGAGTTCCTGTGTGAGCCTCCTCTCATCACCAGGCACTCTCAGGTATGACCTCCAACTGGAGCTGTGCACTGTATGACACAACACTCACTAATGTTAGAGTCTCTGAGCCAGACGTTAGACTCTGCCTCAGTTAATCCCAGGTGGCACTTTCTTTGACTGTCACACCAAATATTAGCTTTGTGAACCAGACGAGTCTCACAAGACCTGTGGGTCTCATCTGGGTAGCTCAGCTAACTGAATACTGTCAAATATAGTGGACTTACTTAAAACATGTGATCAAACCTTGGCCTGTGATAGAATTCTTAGATAATATTTCAGTAACCATTTTAATAAAGCTCTTTGCAGGTGTATGAGGATCTGCACTGAGCTCTTATTACACAGGGAAAGCTTACAGTGATTTAGTCCTTGATTCATGCATCCAAAATAATTATCTGATCAAATCCTTGCCAAATAACTACAGCTCCTCTCATTCAGTAGACTTATTTTGCATAATTGCAGAGGAAATTGTGTTTACTTGGACTCCATCACATACACTGCAATGTACCGTCACATTGATTATCTTGCCTTCATTAGCATGATAATTCAATATCGTGACAATGATCAATCGGTGATTATATTTATAGGGAATAAAGCTATTACACACAACATCATCAATAATAGCATTTAAAATAATATATAAGCCAAAGCTACAGCACATATGGTAACTGTTTGTACAAAGTGTTTTCCACTGTGTCTCTGTGTTAAACATAGTCCTCCCACTAACCGCCTTTCCTGCCTCTGCCTCAGGAGCTGCGAGCGTTGGAGGGTCAGAGTGTGACAATGCGCTGTAAGGCCAGGGGGGATCCCGACCCCATTATCCACTGGATCGCCCCTGATGGACGCCTGATGTTCAATTCCTCCAGGGCCGCAGTCCACTCAGACGGCACGTTGGACATCCTCATCAGCACCGTCAAGGACTCCGGTCTGTTTGCACCCCAGAGGGCTGTGCCTGTGTTGTTGACTGAACAGAATTAGTTGTTTGCTCATGTTCGCAGAAGGCTATAGGGCTGAAGTATTTGTCGACATCAGGCGATAAAGTTCAGAGCCTTCGATTAAAGCCACAACTGAATACAGAAATGACTTTTTCACCTTGTTGGCTAAAAGTCATTTAGCTATCCTTTTGCCAACATGTACTTTCTTAGACCTTTTTGTTTTATAGTAGAGTAATAGAGTATATATACTCTAATATAATAGAGTAAATCATCAAATGTTTAAAAATGGCAACTTTTTTTTGGTTTCTTGCTGGGAGTTAGATAAGAAAATTGATACTGTCTCATTAAATTATGATATTATAAATGAAGCTAAAGTATAGCAGCCACTAAACTTTGATTGACAGAAGGAAAAAGCTAACCGTAAGCATACTCACAGTGTTAGAAACCTTTATTGATTCCACCATTTGCTGCTTTTACAATAGGGGTTTTGTATAGATTAAGTAAGAGGGCAATAACATGTTGATTAGTGAGCTTTAGTGAAGCTGGTAGGTTCCTGCTGAAATTAGAAATGCCAGCTTTTCTGCTTATCTTAAAGTCTATTTTCTAAGCTAAGCTAAATTGCTGCTGGCTCCAGATTTAAAATCGTATGGACAAATATGGGACAGGTGCCTGTCTCTGGCTTCAGCATTATATCCACAGATAGAACATTTGTATCAATCTTATCATCAAACTCTTGGCAGGCAGGCAAACAAGTCCTACATTTCTTTATACTAAGGTACAAATATATGTAATTTTTCAGGGCACTACTTTGTATATTCCAATTAATAAAGGATGGACATTAATCAATTTCGTTTTTATTCTAGGTTCCTTCACCTGCGTGGCCTCCAACCCGGCAGGTGAAGCCCAGCAGACGGTGGATCTTGTCATTGTCAAACTCCCTCATATCACCAACAACACAGTCGCAGAGCAGGAGCCCGACCCCGGGTCATCAGATATCGCCACAGTGACAAAAACGGGGGTAGAGGCTGGAGGTTTGCCTCTGGGGAACGCGAAGACGAGCCAGGAGAAGAAAGTAGTGATCGCTGAGGCCACGTCCACCTCGGCCATGGTCAAGTTTAACTTCCAGAGGAGTATTCCTGGAATACGCATGTTCCAGATCCAGTATAATGGCACCTATGATGATTCACTGGTTTACAGGTAAACAATTATTACTGGCCTGATGGGTTAAACAAGTTAGAGCTAGTTAGCACGTTGAAATATGGGCCAAATAACACCATTTCATCCAGTAAACAAGCCTTAAATCTTTATCTGGATGTATACCAATGCATTTAAGATGGATTCATAATATTAAGAAGTCCTTGACCCCTGTTTTACCTTTAAATTCTGCTTTGATTGCTTAAATCCATCTGGATGTTCAGTCATTAGGAACTTCACCTGGATTTTGGCATTATTATTTGATGGTGTCTATTAATCCCATCAGGAAGACAGACTAATGCGCTGTGTTTTACTCCTTATTCTTTCACTCATAATCCCCCCTCACAAGAGTGTATCATTTACTTTGTGCGAAACCTTGATAATGCTTAATCAACTAAATCAAAACAGAATGTCAGCACTAAGCTGCGGACTGATAGAAGGATGAAAGAGTAGTCAGCCAGTGTTTCACGAAAAGCATCAGAGGCTTTCGCACATGCCCATCTGAGAAACTGTCGTACACAGCACTCTTTCTTCTCTGGCCTCTTTAACTCCGTATTCAGTGCTTATCACTGATTTTACAGGATCATCGCACAAGCCCCTTTTTTCCACAGAAACTTTGCTCGAGTACACATATGGTTTTTGGCAGTGGCTACTGAAATCAGGACACATTAGGGAGTTGGCTCAGTAATCTTGATGTTGAGAGCAAAACCTGCTTCCCCGGTGACAGAAAGCAACCTTTTATCAGTAAAGACGCTGGAGAAAATCAAATGCCACAAAAGATTATGCCTAGACGGATCTTAAATAACCCCTGGGAGATAAATGATTGTCACGTCATTTTATCCCTTCGACACAATAAACTGGATAATCTGATTTTGTCTCTTTTCATGTAACTCTCCCTAATCTATGTCATCACTCAGAAAGCTTTTGTTTTTCCTTTTTACAGAATGATACCCCCGACCAGTAAGAGCATCATGGTTAACAACCTGGCGGCGGGAACGCACTACGACCTGTGTGTGCTGGCCATTTACGATGACCAGGTCACCTCGCTGACGGCCACCAGGGTGATCGGGTGTATCCACTTCACCACAGAGCCGCAGTACCTGAGATGCCACTTCATGCAGTCCCAGTTTCTTGGCGGCACCATTGTGGTTATCATTGGAGGGATAATTGTGGCCTCAGTGCTCGCCTTTATCATCTTCCTCATTGTGCGCTACAGGGTGTGTAACCAAGGAGATACAGATAAGGTCGGTTTGGCTGTGTTTTGTTCTTTTTGTGTTCATTGTTTCTGATGATATTGAATCAGGGGTGTCTAATAGAATTGCTTTAACTTGTCCTCTCTTCTGTTACTTGTCTCGGGTCGTGTCAGGCTCTAGAGATGGGGGATATTCGCTCACTGAGCAGTGATGGACAGCTGCAGGGCTGTGGGGTTCCTAAGTCCCTCTCCAAGCAGGTCCTGCGTCCCGAGAAGAACGACAAGGAGTGCCTCCGGATTTCCCTGACGCCTCCGGAGCCAGCCAAGCAGAAACAGCCCGCCGTTGAAGCCTCCACCAAACCCACCATCCCGGACTGCACTGTTTCCAACTCTGCTGCCACTCACAGCTGGCACCCGGCCTCCCCGGGCGCTCCCCGGCCCAAACGCTCCACCGCTCCACCCAAACCCTCAGAGGCTCGCCGGGCTGATGTGGAGCTTGATAACATGAACCGGAATAACTCGTCAGAGGTTAAAATGAACACCGCCGTCGCACTGGCTTTTCCTGGCCAGCCCAACAAATGGACCGCAGCACCCAGGGGTCCGCGGCCCCAGCCAGCGCCTCGACATTACATGACTGTACCCGCAGGGGGAGTGCGGGTGAACCGCAGGCACTCCCTGAACGCTGACTCATATATGGAGCACTGTTATGTGGCTTACCCCAGACCCGGGGCCAGCCTGCGCTCCAAGAGAAGCCTGTCGATGAGCGTGGAGCTGCCGCAGCTGGACGGCTCCACAAACATTCACCGGGCCAGGGACAAGCTCTCCAAGTCTGAGTGGCTTCTGGAGAGCACTTTATGATTTGGAGTTTATCACCTGCGGTCCCTCGTTTTCTTGGATCGGATTTGTGGCCCGTTGTGGAACAGACAAGGGATTTAATGCCTGATTTTGAGCTTTTGTGCTCTCTATTGACGGACCTGTAAGCTTCTCTCATATATATGAGGGCAAAGCAGGCACACAGGGTTATTGGGAAACATTTCAAAAATATGTTTTCGACCTTATACCCTATCAAAGTCGTCTTTGTAACGGCGTTTGACGAGACTTTGACGGATGGCACAACGATGTATAAAACAACTTCATGTACAAAAAATGTTTAGTTGTGTGAGATGCTATATATTTCAGTACAACCGTAGGTGTTCATGTGGTATTGGATGCAGTAATCTGGACATACTGTATTATAACCAAGAGAGAAACATGCAGGGGGTTATTATACTCAGTGTCATTCCCTGTTACTTAAAGCGATACAATCTCTGTAGACTTTGAACATGATTCTTGTCTCCAGCTCTACAGAAAGACGGTGACTTGTCTTAATTACCTTGGTGGTGGATGGAGAGATTATGAATGTGCTTTACATCCCAGAGGTGTTGGAACAGAATGTAGTAGACAGACAGCGCTCCATCTTTCCATCCCTGACACCCCCAAACACAGCACAATGCAGTATTTTTGTGGCACTAGTCGACTCAGCCTAATACTGCCCTCCGGTTTGAATCGATACATTTTTCTCACATAATTACATAAAGACTCCACTCTGATAGGATTCCTGTCATGCCTGATTTGAGCGACAATTGCACCAACACCAACAGCATGACAGGTACGGATAGTGATCTGATATTACGCGAGGATGAGATCCAGAGGAATATTTCCATATTTTTTACTTACTGGCGTTATCGTGTCACGCAGATGACAACCATTGTAAATTAACTTGTCGATGTAAGAGAAATGATAATCACAAGTATGGGAGGACGTCAGCTCTTGATTTTGCTGTTGTTTCTGTTTGATGTTTACCAGTATAAATAAAACAGTGATAAAAGGGACAAACTCAGACTTATCTCATTTTCAGCTTTGTGGATTTTCCCAACTGTTTTCACATCATAATTAGAGAGCAGCCCCCTCAAACACAAAGCATGCATCCCTTAGTTCAGTAAGCCCTGCCAGCCAAAGCGGTAATGACTTTGGGGTTTCAGTCATCTTGCAGCAGTGTAATTCCTCTCTCTGCGAGTTGTGGACCTCTGACAGATCCCTGCCCTCAACCCTTGTGTTTGTTCAAAGAGAGGGGGAAAGCAGAAGATGAAAAGAGGCCATGCTAGTCACCGGGGACGCTTCTCGCCTGCGCTTCTCCCTGCTCTCCTGACAGCGCCTCGCTGAGCACTCGCATGGCAGCCGCTGCAGAAACCTGCTGCAGGGAGGTTAAACACCACCTCCGCAGTGGGAACCCGTGCACGACTAATTCTACAGTTACAGTAACGTCTCCCTGACAGCAGGACTGACATTATTTGCTGGAATACAAGCTCTGATTCCTCGTGTATTTCTGTGTTCGGATGCTGCCTGATTGATTTTTCTATACATGCACTGGTGTGCCTCTCTCAGCATGAAGCCTCGAGGGACGCAGCATTGGGATGAGGATACAGCATGGTGCAGGGAATGATCTGCATACTGTATCCAGGAACACATTCATTGCCTTCACCAAAAGAAGCAGGTGCGATTGCTTTTATTCAGGATTTTCTTGCTCATTGTGGGTGATTAAAATGCAGAGGAGCTTGCCCTGAACCTTAGTTCATTCTTTGGCAAAAGCCAGAGGTGTGTGTTAATAATAGATGCATTTCTGAGGAAGAGAGACAGAGAGCGAGGGGAGGAGAGGAGGCGAAGCAGAGAGGAGTAGATGGAAGGTTTTGTGAAACAAATACGGCGAAGGAGGAGGAGGGTGGGAGGCAGAGAGGCAGGGGTGAAGATGAAGGAATAGAGAGGTGCAGAGAATAAGGGGAAGCAGCTCAGAGACGGAGAATGAGAGAAGGGAGGGAGGTGAGAGAGAATGTAGAGCGAGACAGAGCAAGGGAAGGAGGAAAGAGCATCCTTTGTAAGCCAGACTTTCCGTATTCAGTGCACCTTCACAGAGGGGGTGAGAGGGGAGGAAGAGGGGGCAGCAGCGAGTGGAGTTTGCGGTGACAGACCTCATCAGGAGTAGGGGGGTGAGCGCTGTGCCACATCTGAACCACACGCCCCCCCCCACCGTCAACACACCGCACACGCTTGACCCGCTTCTCCATACCCCTGTCTCCTGGCCTTTGTCTCCTCTTCCTCCTCACATTGCACCACAATCTGACCCCCCCCCTCTCTTAGCTCCTCCAAGTCTTCTGTATTGCATCACGCTGACTCACTCAAGATCCTGAGCAACCCTCGCCCCCCCCGCACTGGCCCACTTGAGAGCTGAACCTGCCAATCTTTCCGAGTCTGACCTGCCTTCCTCATACACGAACATACAATCCTCCATCATCACTCCGGCTGGAATTGATATGCTGCTCAAATGCCACCAGGGGTCCGAGTGTGGAATTTTGATTAACCACCCCCCCCACCCCCATCTGCCGTCTCTCAATAGTAGCCTCAATGTTCTGCTGATTAAATTCATTTTATGCTGTCACTGTTAATGAGCTTTTCAAATCCTTTGTGTGACTTTCCCTCGCTTCTGACAGGACGAGACTCTTTACGGAGCACTTAAACCGACATGGCACTATTTCCTGCTTTAATGACAATCATGATGCGGGCGAAATCGCATTGAAACACTGATGTGTCCAATTTGTGGTCATTGTCTTATTTAAAGAGATCATTGGGTCTATATTAACAAACTGAAGAGCCTATTAAAATCACGGTTAAGTGAGGGGTAATAGAGAGGCTTAAATGAAGAAGACAGAGGTCCTTCAACAAGTGTGTTAGCACCTTGATGCTCTCCAGGCCTCAGCGCGGTGTTATATTATCTCCACGCACCAGGCTGTCTTAGTCAGAGACACACATGAGACATTGTTCCCTGGGAGAACATGTAGAGAGAGCCTGGGGCCACATAGACCAATACACCACTGATATCCCTCTCAGGGGGGGAGGGGGCATGGTGTCAAATATGCACAGGCTATTCCAAAGACTATGCATTATTGAGAGCAGTAAATGGGTGCAGGATGAACATCACGGCTCATTAATAGTGAATGTGATTACTGTTTCCGGGAAAACAGCAGTCTGGGCAAGGGGGGAGATAATTGAAATGGTCAAACCTAAACTAAAGACGTGCTTGTTTACTCAGCAACAACTGTTACTTTCTAGTGAAACTCATGATTGAAGTCGATGACTAATGCCTCCACAGTGTCCCGTTATGATTACTCACACTGAAAACGTTCCCGCCCTCCTGACCATTGTTTACCATTCATTCGCATAATCCAGGGGTCTCTAGGAGGGTTTGGAGTCATTCATTTTGTTATGGTCTGCAGCTTTTCAGCCAACCCTGCTTCAATTACCGATGTTTTTTTTTACAAAAGACGAGAGACAGAATAAGTGGGCCTTTTTAAACTCCCATCAGAACATGGAGCTGTCGGCTGAGTGAAGGTCACACACCGGGGGTGCTGACTGAGTGATTTCCGCTGTTTGACATGCAGACTCACTAAGTGACTCAGCGTCATGCTGCAGCACAGACACTAGATTTGGTTTGACGTGAACCCGGATTATCGTGTTGCCCCCCTGAGGGGTTCCCATGCCGAACAAACAGATGCTTCCTCCTCTTCCTCTCCTCTCGTGCTGCCTCCCTTCCTTCAGTTACATATGCTCCAGGGTGATGGACGACAAAGAGCCTGGCTGCAGTTTACACCAGACATACCAGGCACCATTAGGAACCATTTTCAGCCCATTTGCCTGATAGCTGCTATCGTTTATACAAGTGATTTGCTCTCTGTCTCTACACTGAGCGTCCCCCTATGATGGAACTTGCATTGATTTGCCAGGGCTAGAGATCACTAAGAGTACTAACATTACAGCAGCAAAGCAGATGTGCCAGTCAGCGCGCAATATCTATCAGCTGCTGGTGAAGGGGAGACAGTTTAAGCCTCTTTTAGGCTCCAATTCACAGTGACTTTTCTAAAAGTGCTTATGCTAATCTTGTTATGGCTTCAGGCTTCGTAATGGAGGACAGGAAGCTGTTGGGAGGTCGTCGGCCACATTATTTTGCTCACACATCATTACAGGAGTTCCAAGTACCAAGTAACTATTACATGTTACAAGAAGGGAGGAGGGGAGACACATCACTTCGACTCAAGTCACACATTTGAACAAATCTAAAATCTAAAAAAGATTTGGAACACCATTTGGATTTTAACCCCAATGACACATGACTTCAATTGGACTTGAACCCAATTTTGTATTTCAAGACCAAAGATTAAAGCATTATCTAAAAGTCTGCGACCAAAAAATACATTTCCCATCATTTTCTGAATTAACAAAGGGTCAAGTTATTCCTCACCAGGAAGCCCACCCTTAATTCCTCAGATGCACTTTGTCATAACTATCAGCATCCTATCAGGTTGCAGAAATAAACAATGAATGAATGCTGTTACTGAGCGCCAGTTGGAAAACATTATACCATAAATTGATAACATACATGAACTAGGCGGTGGCGAATACAAAAAATATTGCAGTATGCAAAACTTCAGGCCGAAATTACACAAGAGGCATTACGACTTGTTAAGGACACTTAGCTCTGAATTAAGAACTTGGGCCTCGGCTGTCTTCAATTGGGACATGACTGTTTTGACTTGGCACTTGTCAGTATTGACTTCCTTCTTTTCAGACTTGACTTAGGACTCGTAGTTGGGCTCTCTAGGCTTGACTTAGGAATTGACTTGGGATAATTATATAATAATTATAATAATAATTATTATTTGGCCCCAAATCTGCATGTTCTTGCATGCGTGCCTCGCCCACTGCTGAATCATTTATGCACGCACACACACACACACACACACACACACACACACACACACACACACACACACACACACACACACACACACACACACACACACACACACAGAAATCTGCTTGGCTCCAGGGCCTGCATAACCCGCTCACAGTCGGATTATGAATCGCCTGTGTTTCTGTGTGCTAATCTTATTTATTGCTCACAGTGATCTCATCTAAGTCTGCTTGTTACGTTGAGATATCAAACCGTGGTGTCACATTTCACTTGAATTGCACACTAATTGGCCAAATAAAGCATACATGCAAACACACATGGGAATGTAGACAGAAATAACAGAGCTACAGCCCCATAGCTATTGTTTGATCAGTTGTTTCATCCACTGCAGCTAAATGGACACAGCAGCGCGGTTAAAATTGAGAATGTCAGGAGGCTCTTCGTAAACAAGGTTTTAAAGGTCTTTTGATCTGACTGTGACCACATTTCTGCGGTGTACAACCTGCAGGCCGATCACATCTCCGTGCAGCCTGGCTGTCAGTGATTTGAAATGTAGATGCAACGGCTACGCTCTTTTGAAGAGAGACCACCTTTAGTGACCGCATGAAGGGAAGCGGCGACGTGATGAGGATTCTGAAATGAGGCATTAATCAAATAAAGGTCGATTTTTGATTGACGTGTGCGGGCTGATGGGGGAAAGACCAAGGCATGGGGGAAGAGAGAGAGAGACTACAGTGAGAGGAAGAGGAGAGTACAACACTCCCACAGTGGTGGACAAGCCTGGCAACCCACAAAGTGAGTCAGCCTGTCACAAACACGAGGTAGAGTGAGCAGCACGTTATGCTACACTGAATAAATACAGAATAAGCAAGCTCGATACACAAATAAAAATCAGCTAGCAAGAACTGAACACGCTCTCAGACTTCAAAGCCCTCTCATTATAATATGCTATGTTGCAGGGCTGCAGCTAATCATTGTCATCATTAGCAATGTTGAGAACAGGAAGTGCGCAAAGCCTTAATTGTTAAGCCCCGAGCCTGATTTTCAGGTCTCAGGCTCGAAAATGACATTCCCAGAACAAATGACCATATGATATGACTTCTACAATGGTTAAATTAATAATCTTTTTTCTCAAAGCAAGGTTACACCTGTGAGTTGGATGTAGAAGTGTCAGAATCAATATAGATGTTTTTATTTTAAAGTAAATTCAGATTGAACACAGTAAAAAAAATTAAATTATTGTGTCCGTCCAAAAATAAAAAAATACTATAGTGAAAACCACCCTTGAATGATGGGATGGTAGACTGAAAGCTTTAGGAATCCAAACTACAACATATAATAAGTACCCTGTATCAAGATTGATGCAAAACAAGTGAAATATTTTTAGAGCGATTTAGCAAAAAAAAAACACTTCTGGGGTCATTTGGGTGGATTTGACCAATCTCTGGCCCCCCTTGCTCGATTTTGCTGATTGACATCTCTTTCTAACCGTCAGAGCCGATGGACTCGAGGGGAACTCCCACATACTCCTTATTTGGTAATGTGTGTGTGTGAGAGACTGACGCATAGCCAAAACCGGAAGCTGCGATAACTCTGGTGGCTACCATTAGCAGCTAACTTTTACTCTCCGATTTTTACATAAAAATTGAATTATGGATTATGAATGAAAAAAAATTATTCCACAGAAACATTTTCAACCTATGGATTAACCGATTCAGCCGCGTTTTTTCTCGTTTTAATGCCATTGAACGCGTCTTTTGATCAGATTGACAGCTACGGTGAGACGATCTCCCATAAAAGCTACATAAAGGTACGTGTTGTGATGTCTGTGTTTGCTTCCCCTGTCGCGAGTTCGGATCACTCAGTGATGATATATATACCTAAATAATCTGTGGAAACTCAGCTTTAATCGGATATCTTGTATGTGCAGCTACGATAAGTAATAAGGGTATCTTTTATCTTGAGTTCTGTGCCAAAGTGCGTTAGCATTTTTTGCTCAGGGGTCATTTAGATGCTTCTTATGAGACTTGTGTTTTGTTTTGGTAAAAATGGTTTGTATCGTCAGTTAGCTGAGATTCTTCCCGTTAATCTGGTATAACACATTAATAAGTTCTTAAATATTAAGATGCCCTGAGACACAATGTCGTGAAAAAAAAGGGGGGGCTTTGGGGCTTAACAGGTTCCATATGACGCCAAGTGAATCACGCCAAGCTGTGTTCCTCATTCCTATTTGCTACATTGAAATATGAATTATAAAGAGTGGAAATTGAAGGACATTTTCTCTTCCACCCATGCAATTTCAAATAATACATGCCCAAAATAATAAAAAACATGCACCTATTGTGTTAAGTGTACTTTTACTTAAAATGGTAATGCAGTTGTAGAAAAAGTGGTTTAAATAATATTTAAACTATCAAATAGATACAGTATTAAACACCCCATAACATTTCATTTGTCTTTACAAAATAAAAAGGTTGTAAAACGATTCCTGTTTTGGTCAATAAGTTGACATAAATGACTCACGTACTGTATACAAAAAAAACAAAATAAATCATAAGTAAATGATTACCAAAACAATTTTTGGATTTTGTAAAACGGTGCAATCAACTCTTCAACCTCCAAAAATGTAAATGTTCTGGCTATTATTTGATGTGTCAGGTTTCACAGGGTTTTAACTGGCGTAAAAGTAGAAATGCAACACGGTTAACAATTTAAAGTCTTGCATTCAAAGGCATATCAATGTCAAAATACAAATATTACTATATTAAAATACGCTTTTCCTTTTTGAGAATTACTCAATTATTTGATATATATTTTCCTTTTATTATTCCAATTAAACTATATGCTATAAAAAGCCAGATAGACAGTGCCTAGTGTAAGTTGGTTTAATCGTTGGTAACATATTGTATTGTATGAGTCTTTTTCTGGTATTTTTTATGTAAATTAATTCATTAATTGAATTGATCCACATTGAACAGATTCATGTAGTGGAGTAAAAATATGTCTTATTTTGAATGAACTTGTTACCACTAAAGTCTTATCAATTCAGTCCTTCAGGGGCTAGACAATATTGAACATATTTGTAATAATACAAAATTGAGAAAAGCAGAAAATCCTCACATTAGAGAACAAGCATTCTTAAACAATAAATGACCTAGATCAGTGGTTCCCAACCTGGGGGGCGCGCCCACATTTTTTTACATATAATCGTAACGCAAATACATGATTGTCACTAAAAGCCTTGTCTCTACATTACAATAAAATATAAAAAATAATTGATTAATTAATTTGAATACAAATTCAAGTTAGTAGTTATTATAGGCATAAAAAGACAGAAATTTATAATTCTTTCTTTAATAGAAATGTTGCTTCTGTCCGTAAAGTGTCCAAACCGGGATTGTCTGGATAAGCGCATTTTTAAAACATAAGTCATTGTCCATGCCGGTTTCAGTGGATTATTTGTCACAGTTGCTCCGATCAGATCGGTCTCCTCCATTTTGTAGATTATTTACGACTTTTGAATCCACATAAACACATCGGAAAAATCCGCCTTACTTTGAGCATGTTTTTTAAACAGTTTAATCCCTTTGAGAATTGTTTCCACTTCCGCGCCGTCCTTTAATTTCGTCACACAGCGGGAATCCAAATGAATTAATCCCGAGTCCAATAACCATCAAAGTCACTCCAATAGTGCTCCTTAATTACGCTTTCATCCTCCTTTAACAAAATACTTCACATTCATCCGGTTTGTGACAGTAGTTGTAGCATTTTTGAGACTTTTAAACTTTAATTAGCACTGTTGCCCCCCCCCACACACACACACACACACACACACACACACACAAGGGGGGGGGGGTGCAACTTCCAACAGGAGTCATTTGGGGGGGCTCTTGGGGAAAAAGGTTGGTAACCCCTGACCTAGATAATGAATCCATGAATGCTTACATTGTGATGCACACAGTATTTTGTTGGCCATGTGACGTGTGAGCAATTGGTTGCATCTCTTACATGATGAACGATCAAACTGTCATTGTGAACCTTGAAGAACCTATTTTGGCAGCAGCGTAGTTAATTATGAAGTACATTTGAGTTCGACAGACAGAAAGAGGATGAGAGAGGAGACGGTGTACACAGATAGAGAGGGAGAGAGTGAAACTGAAGGCAGAGGAGAGAGAGAAAGGCAGTCTATATTTAGGCAGAGAAAGAGAGCTGATAAGAGGAGCAGGTGAGATGCAGAAAGATTCATTACAGCCTGTACTGTCCTTTGGTGTGACACAAATACAACATAAAAACCCCAACTGCCTTGACATTCAAAGTCAGCCTTCAGATGTGGAGCGAGGGTTGTGTGCACTTCTGGAAAATGTGCCGCTGACAGGGTGGAGCTGTACGTGTGCAGCGGCAGCCCTGGTATTCAGGGGATATCTCAGCCTCTCTCACACATACTCTCACTCTCTCCTCTGTTACCTTGGCAACATATTTTCTGCATGGAAATAGCATCTCATGCCGTGCCCGCCGCGCAAAAAAGAAGAGAGCAGGCACTTCAATAGATTTAAACATGTGTAGAAGAGATTTAAGTTACAGAAGATTGGATGGAATTGAGTTATACTGTTCTGCATGCCTTAGCATCAAATTGGCTGTGGGACGGAGGATAGTAACTGACAGGCTCTCACTACATGAAGCCAAGCAAGACATGTCTTTAAAGTCCAATTATGTATTTGCAGAATAGAGTTCACTCCGTTTTATACCTTTAGATGTTTACACTGGGGGTTGTGTGCCTCAGAATTCATTTTCATCAAATATGAATATAAAATTCAGCTCTTAACAAGCAGAGCACACCCGGGGAAGGTCCCTGCAGATATGTCATTAAAGGGGCCCTATAAAGCTTTTCTCTTATGTGTAGATGTATGTACAGTAAATGGTCTGTAAAGGCTCAAATCCCTGTGTTCCTTCCAGAGTGAGTTTCTCTCCCACATACACCCCCCCCCCCCTTTTTGAACATTAAAACATTAAAACAGGTCACATTAGAGGCACACAATACAATTATGAACCTGAAATTGAACCAAATATGTCCTCTTTAAGGCTTCCAGAGAATTATTATATAATGAATAATAAACTAAAATGACTTGATCTGAATAGCTTGTTTGGTTTAGTCTCCACTCACAGGTGGAGTGCAGCTGTGAGAAGTGTCAGTGTCTCACCATTGCTTTTCTTCACTGTGATAACCCTTTGTTTGCTCCCATGCCAGTGCAACACCGAGACACTAATGAAAGCAAATCCAGATTGTAGGTGTGATCTCACACTGCTGCAAATATATACTCAGTTTAAGCGAGAGTAGAGAAAAAGAGAAAGAGAATAACATCCAGGTAAACACGCAGTACAGAATGAAAATAGGAGAAAATAAAAAAGAAGTGCCTTGACTCCTGGGAGAGAAGCCATAATGAAATAAGCATCTGAAAGAGAGCAGGTGTTGGAGGCTTGACAGACTTCAGCTGCATAACAAGTAGTGCATTTACTCTCCCCTGCCTTTGTCAATCAAACAACCAATCCTGTGAATAAATGCTCCCTTAGAAAAAAAGAAAAAGGGACCCCCAAGTGGAATCATGCCTGAATCAGCCTTTACATATACTCTCTCACACACTGCGTTAGGCTCAGGTAGAGGGAGAGTGGGTCTGAATTTGAAGCAGCTCTACAAAAGCCAATACTACATCAAAAATGCACTGGAGATAAATCAAAGTCTCCCCTCACCAGAAAAACAAAACATCTCGATTCCTCCTGGATAAGTTATGTGACAGAAAGCGAGAGAGACTCTTCAAACTCCCCCCCACACACACACACACACACACACACACACACACACACACACACACACACAGGTTGGTGGTTGTGGGTTCAGCACCATGGAGAGCACTGACACCGGGGTACCAGGCACTACAGATCAGTGCCAGGAGGGGGCAGCAAGAGCTGGTCTGGAGTCAGCAGCGGGATGACCAGGATCAGGCCGAAGAGCAAGGATCTTAGCAGGACAGCTGAGGTCGACAGTTGTGCTAATCCTGCTGCCTGAGCAGAAAAGGGAATGGATTTATGTGTAAACTCAAAAACTGCAAGTACAGAGGGAGGAAGTAAACTCCATTGAGATGGTGCAGCTTTTAGAAAGCCTGTTACCCTGATCAAATATGAATGAAGAGGGTTAGATTTATTTATGTTTTTATTTCTCGAGAAAATACACTTTGCGAGGCCTGTGGTGTGTTTACTAACCACAGGAGTATGAAGCTGGATTTTGTGAAGGTGAAGTGGCACTTCAAAATGTCAAATATTTACTGATTTCAGAATATGAAATGGACATACATCGCATTTAAAATAAGTTTCCTTGGAATCTAGGAAACTGTTGTGGACAATTCACCTTCAATCATTTGGATTCCCTGTCCGTCTCTATTTCATGTATTTGGCACAAAAACAGTTAGCATGCCGTTGAAACTTGACATTTTATTACGGCTGCCTGTAATATTACTTTTAAGAGAACACACATGTGGGTTGTTTTGAACGTGCAGTGTTTTGAACGTTTTTGAAATCCAGGGGTTTGGACATTTCAATGAATGTGTCATTAACGTGAATCAGTGCCACGTGTATAACGATTCAGAAAGGATGACTTTAAATGAGAAAAGGATCAATATTTGACAGCAATACAGAATGCAGGAGTCTAATGGAATTTTGAATTGTCACATGAGTTTTTATGCACCAATTACCACTATAAATTGGTGCATAAAAACTCATCCGAGTGCAGGAAATGAAGTGTTTGACACTCAGCGTTTCCTTGGGGAATACAAACGATGCGAATCGGTGTTGAAAAAGGATCTGACAGCATTCCAACTTTTTTGTTTGGCTGGTTACCAAATGTTCCTTACCCAAGCAGGTTTGGATTTTTTTAAGTACGTGTACATGAAATATTTCCTTATTGAATGAACACGCATTCAAAACATTACAGTGTGCTTAGGAAAAAATGAGCTCTAATAGTATTAGAGGTAAAACTAACGATAACTCACATTTTTGTTTAATCTGACAAATGGTATATAATATATTGAAGGCCTTCTTTACCCAAATCTCCTTTCCCAAAGCACATGGGGTGTCCAACATTTTCTTATTTCCTTGAGTCAAGGAAATCATAACTGAATTTGTTTTTGCGTTAGACTGATGGTCAAGGACCTTGACCATCAGTCTAACGCAAGGAAAGGCATCTAGGTGCCAATTGCTCTGAAAAACAATTCCCTTATATTGTCGCAAAGAACTTGTATGATCATTTTCGATGTAGTGGTTGATATTATAAAGCAGGCTGAAAGATATGCTTGGTCAGCATCAATATAGATGGAATTTTTAAAGACAAATAACAACATCAATCATAACATAGAGTGTGTGTCTTTTTCAACAGGGTTGGAATGAGCCATTTTATTGTGGGCAGTTGAGATACATGGGTGTAAATATATGAACAAAGGAAGTTAATGGTTGACATCTGTACATTACATTCTAACAAAGAAAGTGATGGTCAGTCCATTCAATGCACGCTCCAGATCCTTTAACTGAGACACGCTCCGAGTAAAGCTTATGCTACTCATTCATCTGTGTAAAGACAGTTTATAGAAAATATAATGCAACTCATGACTAAAATTTTAATTGGTTAACACTTTAAATCACACCTTTATCTATGTCTACATAATTTCAATACAGCCATACAATACAAGTATACACGGTTATTTTGTGGTTAGAGAAAAATACAACCAAAGAGGGTATGGAAATGCAAACATACAGCTGTTTTTAAACTTCTCATACATGTGAAACGGGTCAAAAGAGGCCAGGGGCCTTTTTTGTATCATAGGTACGATAATGCAAGAGGGAAAAAAAATAATCACAATTTTACTTAACATAGCCTGAGACAAGTGTACAATATGCACACTTGGGGAAAATAAAAGCTATGTGAGAAAATAAAAATACGAATAGACTACTGCTTCTCTTCTTGCTCTGGTAAAAATAAGTCTCTGATGTTTGTCCACGAGTTCCATCTTCTGGCAGCTAAGTGCCACTGGAGCAACGGAGGGACTGTGTTGGCCGGGGCTTTGGGGAATAGTCTCTGTGTTCCTCATCCAAATATGACAGCAGAAGAAAAGGGGACGCAGGAAAACTAGCTGAATTTCAGTGTTCTTAAGTCTCTTTTTCCATATAAATCAATAAGTCTCAAGCTTTTCATTCCGTCCTCCAAAGAGGTTTCAGGTGTTCTGCGAGGACGCTCTTTTTTTCGTCTTTGAGGCTGAATGCTGGTAAGTGGGCTCTCATTGGTTATTTTTGGCTTTGGCGTGTGTGAGAATGTGAGACTTTAAGTTGGTTGACTGCGCAAACTTCTTATTGCAGCCGTCGAAAGGGCAGACGTATGGTCGGTCTCCAGTGTGGATCCGCACGTGTGTGCGCAGGTTGAAGTCCAGAGAAAACCTTTTCCCGCAGCCTTCGAAGGTGCACTAAGAGAAACGAGAGGAGCAAGGGGGTCAGTCGCATGCTGATCTTACAGTAAACCCAATGTCTGGGGCCATTTTACTCTGCGCCTCTCATTTCTCTACATGTTAAAGCAGTTTGCATTAAGAGTTTAGTGTTGGAAATGCATTTTAAGAGTTTTGACGGGGCGAATTTGTAACCTTTCCCAAACCAAAGTCAGAAAGATAAGGAATGTATAAACTGTGTGTCTATCTGCTTTAATGTAATCTGCCAATCTTAACTAGAGCTTGTTAAGAGCATGTAGCACCAGCTAAATTACTAAGAATGACTTAAAAACTACTACTTTACAATTGGGTTAGGGTTTAAAGGTTATGTCAAAATTGAACACGTGTCATTTAGTATTTCCCTACTGTGAGGTCTTTAATGCTATCAGACTAAAAGCTAGCGTTAGCAACTCTGTTTCAGCTCTTTGCTGGATTTGAGGAAGTTCCAGTTGCAGCAAACAATGTTACTCACACTCGATATGTTTGCCAAACACATAGGTTAGTGGTCATCCTAAGAGCCTTTTCTCTTGCAACAACCAAAGTCAAAGCAAAACTGTTTGGTGATAATTAAAGTATGCTGACTTTTTGTCAGCTTTCGTCTCAGTGCTCCAACAATATTGAGAATGTAACCATCAAATAAAATATAGGTTATGACCCAGATGGAACCATAAAAATGAATCTAAGGGTGCGTTCACACCTGCCTTGTATAATCCGGTTGAATCGAACCCTGGTGCGTTTAGCCGCTTGGTGCGGTTCATTTGGGTCGGTGTGAACACAGTCCGAGACCTCTGAAGGGAACTAAACAACTGGACTCTGGTCCGCTAAAATAGGTGGTCTCGGAGCGCTTGCTTGCAAACTCTGGACGGTTCATTGCTGGTGTGAACGCAGTCCGCACCAAAACATAGGAAGCGTAGTATTTACGTGTTACAAGAACGCGGATATCTTCAAAATCTTTAGCGAAAGAGTGAAGCAGAATGAAGTGTTGAACAGTGTCGTGTAAAGCAAAAATTCTCCGTCAGCTACATAAAAGTAAGAACACCTGTCGTCGGTGAAACGCCCCTCCTTACTGCAGAACGTCTCATTATATGTGTTATAATGTTTTTTAACGGACCTTGTCTGATGATATAATCATATGCGTGGGCCGATAGTGTCCGCTGATCTCCAGATTAAAGCAGCATGAGATCCGGTAGAAATTGCCGGGATTTGCGTTTTTACCCCCTTAATGTCTGACCAATGGTTGAACAGCATTTCCGACCACATGACTTGTGTTTAAAGTTTATAGTCTGTTTGAGTTTTGCCCTTGTGAACGCAAACCGAACCTACTGAAAAAGAAAACAATGTAAAAAACTGTCGTCTCGTGCGCACCAGAAAACGGACTATTGGGTGTGAATGCACCCAAACATTAGCTTGACAGTACAGCTTTAGCTCCTTTAAACTCTGCTTGCTAAAAGATCACCTCTTCGTTCAATTGAGAAACTATTGTTACAAAAAAGACTGAGAAGAATACTGATGTTATTCAGCTAAGACTACCATTTTTACCGCAGATGCACAAGAAAATCTGAATTGACATTTCATAGAAATATATCAGCAAATAAAGAAGGTTTTTTCAAATCTGGAGTAAAGTCTCCAAGTTAAAAGACATGCAAAGACTCAAAATGACAATGATTGGGTGACATTTGACGATGAAAAGTATTACTGGCATTCAGTGCATGGTGGGAATTGACTTATGAGCAATCAATTGGTTATTATTCCATTCTACTTAGCTTGACTTTGACTTAAAAATGTGATGGGCTCCTCTATTTAAAATTGGACAAACTTATGAATGTATCTATGAGGGGTTTGTGTATTTAGACGCTCACCTGGAAGGGTTTCTCCCCCGTGTGAACAAGTTGGTGACGTTTGAGTTTGGAGCTCTCGACGAAGGCTTTGCCGCACTCTGCGCAGACGTGCACGCGTGGCCCGTGGGTGTGGAGATGCTTCCTCATTGCCGAGTTATCCCTGAACATCTTTGTGCAGCCCTGCAGAGAAAAGAGAGTGCAAAAAGTACAGACAAGGAAATTATTTAAGGTTCTTTATAGCACATGTAAACTATTTTAGTTTCTTTTTGAAAATCAAATGTCCGCAGCTTTTTGTGCAGGTTAAAATCCTGAAAAGAAGTGGAGCTGCATCTATTCTCCCCTGATCCTGTAATGTATTGTTAACAGCTTCCGACTGCTCATACAGGAAATAAACCTTCGCATTAGCTAAACATGTAGAGGTCAGATAAGGCTTGATTGTTCTTGTAAGTACATGGAAATCAATACACAGAGTGCTTTCTTCACTCTTAAATAACCTACAGAAATGTTGAATTACCCAGAAAACAACAGTGCAAGACTATTAAACATTTCAGGATCTGTGAACTCTATTTTAGCAAACAGTGACAGGGTTTATCTGGGGACGACGGCGTGAGACTTACTTTGTGAGGGCAAGCTATCGTCCGAGGAGCGTCGTCCTCTTTGACTTTCCTGGGTTTCATCCTGATTAAGGGAAAAAAGGACATGGTTAGGGGTTTCAAACAAACATAGACACATTTCACAAAGCCATGCCTGTTCCACATGTTATCTGCTAGTCCACTTACAATGTTAATTTGTTTTAGTTAATCAATAACCAGAATGGGGATGGAAACATCCTGATATGACATTTCACCTCCAGGTGGAACATGTTGACAGAAAAGTGAAGCACTATCGGAACTATTATGTGACAGTCTGTAGAATACTTCCTTTTACTTCAGCATATGATACACCATCCTTAATATACACAGAGTGTGTTTTTTTGTGCACATATCATTGTTTTTGTTTTTTTAAGTCTTTAATGGTTTATATTGTTCTCTGAACATTTGTTTTAGCATTATTTAGGATTGTACTTTTCCTTTGATTATATTTGTAATATTTAAATATTAAATCTATTGCGATATTATTTGTGTGCATATGAACCGCAGTTTCCATAATTTGAGTTTTCTCAGTTAACTCGTGTGTGGGAACAAGGTGCTCTGCCACACTCACCTGGCGAACTCTGCCAGCTGTTTGGGGTCTGAGAGGTCGATGCCCGGGATACCACCAGGGGGCAGCTTCTTCCCCGTCATGTACTCCGAGTAGTCTGGAGGGGAGTTCTCCCCTACTATCTGCTCCTCCACCACCGACTCATGGTCAATGTCTTTAGTGTCATCTAGGAAAACATTACAGAGACTGAACCGATAACGCATTGCTGTTTCCCTAGCAACAAGCCTGAAGGATGGAAAACACATCTGCTGGTCCTGAACTCATAACAGGAAAATATCACCATGTTACATAATTACTTTGACAAATCATATAGGAAAATGACATGTTTCCATATATCATTTACCATACTGCTCACCAGTCTGCAGGTTTTTACTCACCAACTTGAAGGGTAAAAATAAAAATGTATAAACACTCCTGCCAATCAAATAAAAATGCCACTACATTTTACATTTAAGGAAAGGGAAATAACCAAAAGGTCAATCAGAATTCTGGCTTGGATATGTGTTGTTCTATTATATACACAACCGTCATGTATAACAACAAGACATATCTTTAATAATGTTAAATAAATGTGTAGGTACATTATTTTTATCCTACTTTAACAACCAGCAGAGTGCACTAAATAACTCTATACAGCTGCTGTGTTCTCTCAAAACTAAATGGGCAAGCTTAATATCAGTGATAAAATGTAAAAATGTATTTCCACTTAACTGTAAAATAAAATGCATCGTAAATATCTGGACTATTAATAGTATTAGTCAGAGCCGTTGGTGGGCAAACACCTGAGCAGGGTTGCATTGCACGCAGTACCATAGCTCTGCACAGAGGCAGTAGTTAGCCCCATGCAAATGCTAAGCTACCACCAACAGCAACCCGAGCTAACAGCTAAACGATTTACTGCCTGAACAGTACCTGGCTCACAATTTTACACACATTAAACTTTTGCCCTTTTTACATAATCCTCAGGAGCTTCTGCAGCTGCATTAGAGCAGCACGTGTCCCAGTTTTGGCGGCCTACAGAGATCCTAAAAACGCAGCTGTCTATCTCCCCCTAGCACCGCCGCCATCTCTGCCTGGCCGCGACTATCGCCATTTTTTCGGGGCCGCCGCCATACTTACTAGTCTAGGGGAATATGGCGGCGCCCAGCAACACTTAAAACATGG
Source organism: Notothenia rossii (assembly GCF_949606895.1). NCBI lineage: Eukaryota > Metazoa > Chordata > Actinopteri > Perciformes > Nototheniidae > Notothenia > Notothenia rossii. Next base: position 61,663,659 of record NC_136906.1, on the reverse strand, counting down.
CCTCCCTTCAAAACAAAAACATTTCAATATGACATAGCAGTGTTTTGCATCGAAAACTTGCATTATTTGTCGCTTTTTACGCTGGTGCGACGTACCACTCCAGGAATTAGTCTGGTGCAGCAGGACAACGCCCTGGCAATGAGGCCTCATGCAAAGCTAACAACAGTGACAGACACGGCTAACGTTTACTTACCCGATGCCCACATTGTAACAGAGAACTCCCCCTCTAGTGTCTTTATTTGCACCTGCTTTTGTTCCCATTTTCTTCCACCAGACTCCGACCCGCTTAAATAGCTCTTTTTGCCCGCTTTCTTGCCCCCATTGCCGCCTCCCCGTTTCATCCGACCCACTGAGCTTTTCCCGGCTACAGTCACCAGAGTCTGTTCGATGTACTCGTCCTCCACCCCGGGAGCAGGTACCGGGATGAGGATCTGATCCTCGAACCCGCTCCCGCCGTCCGTGTGCATGTCCGAGTCATCCCCACCGACCACCTCCTCCCGGGTCTGGACCAGGATCACCTCCTGATGGTGGTGATGGTGGTGGTGGTGATGGTGGATCGAGTTGTGGTCGTCCGAAACTAGCGGCTGGAGCGCGATCATGGGCTGCCCGTCGTCGTCGTCGTCGTCTTCTTCGTCTTCTTCTTCGTCTTCTTCATCATCCTCGTCGTCCTCCCCGCCGACCACCGTGGTCTCGATAGTCTCCACCGGTATCGTTTCCACCTCTATCTCGTGGAGCTCCACGATCTCGGCCGGCATCTCCGAGCCGTCTGTCTCAATGTACAGAGTATCTCCGGATGCCATGTTGTAGTCCGCCAGCTTGCCTCTTTCATTCACGCCGTGTTGTGCTCCTTTTTTTGACCTCCTAAAAACACTCACACACCCCCTTGCTCTGCTCCTGCCTAGCTCTGTTCTCCCTCTTCTTCGATAACAACTCTCTCCACTCCGTCCCACGCCACTTCTCGTTACCACTATGCTCTCCAATTCGAAACCTCGCGAGGTTTGGGGAAACCCAGCGATAACTTGATGACAGTGCTGCCAAACTTTGTTTACAGGTTTCCTCATATTTGACACAAAAATACTTATATACATATCTTTCTGGATAAATATGAATTGAAATGTAAATTACATATTCTTAATTATATTTTAATATAATGGAGTGGACATAATTTGTGGTATTAAAAATAAATAAAGATATAACTAATAAACTACACGTCTGTTCAGTTGTTTTTATAAAATACCCCAAAAAGTTCATTCCAACTGGCAATATCATTCAAATTATATATAAAAAATTGCTCATTCAACTTGAATGTGATTCAATTGGAAAGGAAGCTTTACACAAATCAATATGTTCATTAGCGTTACTATTGATCACTGTTGTTATTGTTATTAACGGTTAACTAAACCTTTTTTAAGATTTATTTTGATAGTCAAACACAAGTGGAAAACAGGATTGGAGTTCATTGAGATTTTATATTTGTATTATCCGTTCTGTGACCTCAACCATTCAGAATAGAGTTCAATGGTCATCCGATTATGGCAATTAGATCTACATTATGATGAGAAACAAACACCTGCTGTGACATCTTTTACCATGTTGTGGCCACACATGTTGGATAGAAAGCAAAGATCCAGTATTTAATGCCATCCTTACACTTTGAAAGATATTAATATTTGAGTAAAACTATAATGGATATCAAAAAGTATCTTCTATCTCAAATCTAAAAGTCATTTCTGGGGTTTATGTAGTTTAATGCAGTTTCTTTAAAGCATTTACTGACAGTGTAGCATAGAATGTTTTATTCAATCCTATTACATATTTTATGACCATGGAATGCTATGGAAATAATTACCTAGCCTGCTATTTAAAAATAGTTTCAGCAAAGGCATGTATTCATACATGTATTCCTCAACGAGTTGTATCCAGGTTATAAAAGCAATACAGTGAGAAGATAGTCTAGTGCTTAAAGAGTATGCGGTTTTATTTAAATGATATGTTTACACCAACACATTTCACTCCTAAGGCTCAATCTATGAATTGATCTTATAAATAGTTCAATTTTGTAACAAAGTTTCATGAATTTATAAGTAAATAGACAAATATCCACATCAATACATAAACATACATGACATTAATTAATTATCTGGGTTTATCCTTTAAAACTATTTATAAAATGTTTTTGCAGGACACTATAACATTGTCCTACTTTATTTATGTATATCCTAGTTGCAACACTTGAACAACACAATATGGTTGGGACAGTAACACCTCCAATTTCTCACACTGCTCTATTCTGCACCGGCTGTAATTTATGGCACCTTTTCATAAGCACGTTTCTGTGTTGGGGGAAATGTGAGAGACTAAATCACCAGACCGGCACAAAAATAGCACCCGAACAATTAAAAAAGGAAAGAGACGACCTCATTTATCCAAGACATTGTTCACAGTTTTTATTTGAATTCATTTTAAACTTAGTGCGTTTCTTTTTTTTTTTGCGTTGTCAAACCAGGAAGCACTTTGTCATAAAAAGAGAGAATACAATGAACAATACTTCACCATATCCTTGCAGCCAATAAACATTTTATTAACAACATGATCACAAATACTCTGGTGTATTATTTCTTAATTTTTTTTTGTTTATAAGATTACAATATCCAAAGAAGTTTTTTTCAGCCTCCATTTCAGGTTAAAGCCTGTTTTTTTCTGCCGTGGTTCCACACATAGCTGTGTTGGTGAAAAGGATAAAAAACGTTTTAAAATTCCGGGTTAGATCAATATAATTATTTTTAGATGTGGTTTGAACAAAAACAAATAAACAAAATGAAAACAAATATAAAATACAAAAGGCTGACATAACATGATGTGCAATTATAATTATCAACATTATCATTACTATCAAATTCTCATGATCATTTCTTCATTATTACCATTGTACTCACTACTCTACTACTATTCATATTAACATTACATTGACAATCATAAAAATTATAGTAATAATAATGAAAATGATAGTAATAATATATATATTTTAAATTTGAATACAAACTTGTGAAAAAAAATCAAACAAACAAAATCATATCAATTTGATCAATTTTCTTTGCAGCAGAGGACAGAGGGGGCGAACTGGGATGACAAACAGACCGAAACATTTGAGAAAATCTGAGGAATCAGTGCGCGAGTGTGCCCCATTTCGTCCAAATCAAAAAAACAAAATGTAACACAAACATGTGTGAGGTGTCGAACAGGATGAGAAGATGTCACAGTTTGGGCCTCCTTCTTCTCCTCCTTCTCAGGGCCACAGCAGCAGCTGCAGGGGCGAGGTTCAAAAAGGGGGTTTCGTGTCTGGGGGGGGGGTCTCTGAAAGATTATGTCGTGCTAATTCGACTGAGTTCATTTCTAATGGCTGTAGGAAAAGGAGAGAAAAGATAGGATCGTTAGGTAGATAATGACCCTCTAACAAAGCCCATTACACAATCGTGTCTTCATTGTTCTTAATGTCACCTAAAGTGACAAGTTAAAAGAGTGCTCTACCAATTTACATACTGTATAGGCTGTATAGGTTTCAGTTCACTCATCGTGGGCAGTACTACACATCCTCTGAAAACTGTTTTTTGGTTTTTGACTTATTCAAAACAATCTGATGAACAACAGGGCTTTCAGATATTTACAAGTTATAGTATCAGGTGCATACAAAAAGACAGAAAGTAAATGATTGTCAATCGGATTTTTCTATTACACAGAAAATGTCTTCCGAGTTCCCAAAAACCCTGATATGTCATAGTCATTGTTACTTGAAATCTGGCTTGAGTTTGAAAGGCTTTGAAATATACTGTCAAATTGCATTATGGTACATGTAGGATCCAGTTTTTTAAGCTTGATCCACAAAAGAGAGAGAAAAATCGTGATATTGCCAATTATTCCCTGACTCCAACTCATATTATGGAGTGCTAGTATTGTATGCCTATTATTTTTAGTAAATGTGTTACTGTCTCTATAGTTTAACATTTAAGGATTCAAAACAAAATGATTAGGTTATTTAGGCCTCCATGAACAAATTCTAAGATACACAATTTACCCGCTCATTTAGCAGTGAATCATGTTATATTTGGACCATTAATTTGGTCACAATGTGATTAACATACTCGTGATATGAGAATCAAGTTATCATACTCTAACTCACTTCGTAATAACCCAATGTACTCACATCTTTCTTATCCGCTTGAGTATATAAATTATCCATTTATCAAAAATATTTTGTAGGCTATGAGGTTTCCATTTGATTTCTGGAACCATAGTGCAACCTAGTGGTCGCAACTCCAAATGACTTCCCATTTCCCATCATCCCACTGGTTAGATTTCCAGTTACATATTCATTAACATGACTAAGGAGAGGGACAGTGCTCCTAAATGCTGATTGATAACCCTTCTCCAGGAGAAAATTAAACATACCATCGATGATTTCCTCCTTCACTTTGTGCAATTCACGAAACACGTCATCCAAGATTTCCTAATGAAACACAAACACTTTGATAAATAAACGTTCATAGTCCATGACATCTTTCTTTAATCAAAGCAGACATCATTTTTGACGGACAATGTAGCCGGACAAAGAGTAGGTGTCCAGTTATTAAAGTGTATTTTACAGTTTACCTGTTTCATTCTATCCATGTCTATCGAGTCTGCGTCGCTGCCACCCCCCACGGGTCGTACCCTGCATGATAAAATAAAAATCATTCTCCATCAGATTAGCTGCTGATGACCCGTTTTACATTCTTATTCAATGAGCTGTGCTACTCCCTGTCCTCACCTGGAAACCATCGACCTGTCTGCAGAGTTAGCTCTGTCCCACGGCTTCTTTGCACCATCTGTAAGACAGGAACAGTGTTAGACAGAAAACCAGCAGGAATTAAGGGACATTTCCACACAATAGATATGATGTTTTATTCTCTAGCCAGTGAGGGAAATTATAAACACCTCATACAGAAGATACAAAATAGAATAAAGACAGAAAATCATCTCTTAATTGTACAGTCATCAGATTTATACCCATTGTAAATATCATACACTCTTGAAGTTGACTGTGGTTTGTTGATCATATTTTTTGCCTTCGGGATACAGAACCCTTTTAGATAATTTATTTGTCGGAAGTATTATAAAGCCCCGCCCTGAGGAGAGCAAATACAACTCAAACGGTGGAGGGCATGTGGTTTGTCTTTTATAATTGACTGGGATTTCCTGTGTAAAATGGAGGTCATGTCATGGCTTTTGTTGGGCGGCTTACAATATTCCCGTCTGGTTTAACAATCCTGGTTAAGCTTGTATTTATTTACTTTAGTCAAGTGCCCATACCAGACAGAGATATTAAAAACAAGGATGCTCTCTATCTCTCACAAACGTCCAGACTGACCCCAAACCGAAAGTAGTTTCAAGCTTTCTTAAAACACTTTCCGTGACATAAATTCTATGTGTGCTCCCAGATACATGAGTTTTAAGGAACCTTTGATTATGTAAAAATAAATGATAACGACTTATCTCTAATGACAACCCCCTTAGACCATTCATACGTTCTGTACATAGACATACAGTATGGTGATATATACATATACCTGCAGATCAGTCCAATTGACTATAAAACACAAAGGCCTCTTTCGTCCTTCATCAATACAGATAAATACAGATACACTTTTCAATAATAAGTTTATCTGTATCTGCCGTATGATTATTTATCAATATTTTCCCCTGATACTATAAGAGATGTTCAAATCATTAAATATACACACTGTTACTCACCTGTGGAGTTCTGTCCACCCCTGGTGTTGGGTGACGAAGAATTTCCGTCATCCTACAGGAAGACAAAAGCTAGTTTAATGGACATGGCGACCTCCACCATACTCATCACATACACTGTCATCTATTAATAGCAGTACATTTTAAGGTTTTCTTTTGTCATATTTTCCTCATTGCAGTAATCGTATTGACTGTGATTTGATTAGCCTCACTGTTTTCATCAAAAAGCATGTAATGAAAATGTCACATGCTTATCTAATCTATGTTTATCACAACAACCGGCTTTATGAATTGCAAAAAATGACACTCACATTTTGGCTGTCCTCGGGCCGCTCGGAGGCCGCTTTCCTTCTGGGGGAAAGAAGAAGCCTCTTGTGAGAACTGGGCATTTCTTCCCATATTTAATGTGAGTGTAATCCTAATAATCACTAAAACATCCTGAACCACACAATGATTAAATGATGATGACAAATATCACTATTTTGGCTTCGGGATGTCATGCAAAATGTTTTTCTGAACTCATTGCTCTGACCTTCGCGCCAAAAGAGCATTCATCTCCTCCATCAGTCCTCCGCTTCCTCCGCTCCCTCCACTTCCTCCGCTTCCTCCGCTTCCTCCACTTCCTCCGCTTCCTCCGCTTGTTCGGTTGGCATCGTTTTTGGCGGCTGGGGAGCTTTCGTCTTGGGGCTAAGGGGGAGAGGAGTCCAAAAGTTATACTCTCTGATGTGTACAAAACTTTTATGTCAGTCAGGTTTGTTGGAGATAATCTAGTTATGCATGACTGGAAGATAAAGACATCAGAGTGTCGTCTCACTCTTTGAACGCGGCGCAGTTTGGCTCCGGCGATCATAGCTGCGAGACCTGTCTGGGCGGGGGGCTCATCTGCGTCGCTCCCACCGCACATGGGAAGTGGAGGTGGGAGAGGAGGTGCTGGGGCCCCTGCTGAAGGTGGTGGAGGTCCTGGTGGAGGTGGAGGGGGAGGAGGGCCACCCATGTTCATGGGGGGAGGCATTACTGGAGGGGCCACGGCGAGAACAGCAGGGTGGCCTTGGAAAGGAGAACCTGAAGGCAAGATTTAAATGTGAGTATTTGAGTTTAAATGCACTTGATAATGAAAATGTATTCAAACATGTGAAACTTTAAAAAGTACATATTATGCCTATTGTCAACTGCATAGAGATGTCCCGCCCCTTAGCCTAAAACTTACAACGTGTTGGAGCACTAGCCAATAGAAGCGTGTTACATAGTGATGTCATTATGTGAGGGAAGTAAACAAAGGAGTCCTATTGAGGCAGGGAGTGTGTTGGAGAGGAACTTACTCTGTAGGACACTTTGGGATTTTAGCCTTTGGAGAACATTTACATGCAAATAAATCCATATAACACACTACAGGAAAGGAAACACCCCCCAAAAGCGCAACAGGGCCCCTTTAATGTGAGTACCTGAGTTGGACGTCCTTCGCTCCCGTTCCAAATGTGCCTGCAATTGCTGCTGCTGCTCTATCATCTGCCTAAAAGGACACAAAGGAAACAAGGCCGGTCACACGAATGTCAGGTCTCATCTGTGATTTTGTCATTTTTTTATCCTATAAGAACAGTGCAGCCAACCATCTCAAAGCCACAGCTATAGAAAAGTGCTCCTGCCTGGAAGCTGCAATGGGTAACCTCAAACCTTGGCAGGTCCAAATAAAAGTGACAAGTGAGTGTCATCACTGCAGGGTATATTGTGCAACACCTGAAACAAGCCAGCACTAAATATAGTAAAGTTTGACAAACGCCATACAGCTGTTTTCTTCTTTATACTTTTTACAAATAGAGGAAAAATAACTCCAAACACATCAATCAAACACTTTTATTGCAGTGCACAAAGGCTCTACTTTTCCTTTCTCAAACATATTCTGAGTTGAAATGGCAGCCACATGCATTTACAGTTATGCTTGTCTAATATTCACTGTCCTTTTAGCTTGGTTTCCAACTCCAACCTGAGATAAATATCCGGCTCATTGCTCACCAGCTAGTCGCTAACTTTAGCTGTCTGTTGTTTGCTGCTGGGCATTTAGCTTACAGTGTTTTTTTAAGAGCTTCTTTGGCTGAACCAGCTGCTGAAAATGAGGTGAATTAAAGTAGAGAGACCAAACTGAAACATTAAAGGTTCAGGTGTTAAACCAAATCAAAGACAGATGTTAAAATGCAGACTGCAGAGTCATGAAATAATTCTCTTTGGGTTTGTCACTACAAGCAAGTCCCTTCACGTAAACCTCTACATTTATTCCATGTAAAAATAGTGATGAGTGCAGAATTTAGAATCTTAAAGTCCGGCTGCAGGAAACATTGGTTTACCTAGCTTGATTGGGAGGCTTTTTTTTCTTCTTCAAATTCCACTGTTAACAAAGTTACATTTAATAACAGATATGGATATTTGGAGAACAAACTCAACAATGCTTATGACTTCAGCACACAGGAATTATTTGACATACTTTATTTTGGAACGACAATATCTTGAAGCTGCTGCATTTTAAGAGCGACTTTAGTGTTTCCATGACAGCAGCTTTGAATTGTATAGCTTGTAGACTAAACATGACTTAAATTCACCCACCTGTCTACACAGTTTAAATAACGTCTTGGCATTGCTACACATTTTCCACTTCAGCATAAGGTACATTTATCACCCTCTCCTTCATCTCCATCCATCCCTCCACCTTACAGCCCCCCCCCCCCCCTCTAAACACACAGCAAACCCTCCCCATCTTTACATTACATGTCTCTCTTTGATGTGAGAAGCATATGTATGTCACTTGTCTGGAGAGAGAGGGAAAAGAGAAAGCTCATGGACAGGAAGTGGAATTTTCCAGCTGTGTGTCGAGGAGAAGTGCTGAGCCAGCAACCTCTACAACTTGACAGCAGCGCACGCAGGGGGAGCAGCAGGGCAGCGGAGCAATGCTGCCACTGGAGAGAGCTCAGTCAAATTAATTTACACACACACCCATGCATACGCACAAAGCCCAAACCCACACGCACAAGCACACAATCTCCCCACACAATCACAGACGTAATCCTTTGTGCCCAGAGGTTCAGTTTAGCAGACGCGGGATCAGAGAGAGTCGTAACTCCCATCATATTTGTTCTCTTAATCCCCAGCATTTGACTTTTGGATGAACCAATAGGCAGAGTTGAACAGGTTTAAAAACAGCAACAAAGACCTAGCTGTGACTGTGTCTGTCTCTGAGGAGAATTGTAGCCACAGTAGAAGAAATACAGACTGCTTAGGAAACTCATCCATTATCTCTGGACAATTCAATTCACAAAAATAAATTATTTTGAATTATTATCTCTTTTCTTTTTCAAGCGCACTGTCTTTATTGGACTGTTACCCATAGGATTTAGTGATGTGAGCCAGCCGAAGGATAATAGAGAGGGAGGAGAGAGAATATGAATACAGATCATTAAGAACAGCTGTCTGTGTATCTCTGTTCAGAGAGTGTATGCTCATTCTGTGTGAAAGGTATCAGACACATGGGCTGCACTCGCTAACATAATCCTATCCACTGTACTCGAGGTCACCTTAAGTTCATTTCTGTTTTTGGGATAATTCCCAAAAATGCTGATACAAATTCTTGATACAAGAAGACTCACTGGTTAATATTTCAGAAGCAGCGAATGAATGTCTCATCACTGATGGGAAGCTCTAAATATAGCAAAGAATATTTTATCTTTCTCAAAGATCCAGTCTTTTTGAGTGTCACTGTGATCTTGTGCTCTCATTAGTGTCATAATAAAACACACTTTTCTACCACAGTTAGATACTTTTGGGTTACTTAACATGGGAAAAAATTTGAGTTCTTTCCAATGCTCTGAAATGGGGGAAAAAGGTGGGGTTTTGTAGTTCCGTCCAATCTGAATTGAGTAGAAGTTGAAGCAAAAGCTTATTGAATAATCACCACCAACTCCTTCTTGCAAATGTTGACATTGAAGATCATCGTTGCTTATTTAGCTAATATTTAAATACGCTATAATTGTACTTTTACTTTAACGATGTATCCAAAGACTGTGTGAATGTCAAAGCCATCGCAAGAAGTCAAATATCCACAAATAAATGTAACCAGGCTGCAGTTCCTGTTAGCTATACGTCTTAGCTTCTTTCAGCATTTGTTTCAGATTTACAGCTTGCAATTTTTCAGTTTTGGTCAATCTTACGGGTTTCATACCATCATTTTCATCTAAAATACGGGTTATTCCAGTTCCAGAAAAGCTTATAAAACCCAAGGTACCTTAACTGTCCATCACCAAACAGCGCACCAGTAAATTTAGCAACTAGCTCATTAATATGACAGATATTTCCTTCAGGAGTTGGTGGAAACCAAAACAGAGCTGAAAGGAGAGTGAATATTGGACCTATTCATCAGGTGAACCATTTTCAGGGGCTCTTAATATTGTTGAACAATTTCCCTGTTAGGCTCAGTGAGGAAATGTTACCTTGCTCTCTGAGCTTCCATCTCATCTGAAGTGGGTCCATTCTGGACTTGGCGCTGGACAGCTGGACCTAAAGAGACAGATGAAAGCAGGGAGAGAGAAGGACAAAACACAAAGATTAAGTGAAATTGACCTTAATAATCCATTACAAGCATTGTTATGCTAATTGAATTAGGGTCAGTCAAGACAATTAACTACCAAATGGCAGGCAATTAAACAGCAGTTAATCATTGTGTCCTTTTTCTTAGGTAATGCTTAATGTGCAGTGAAAAGGAGATTAATCCCTCACTCTAGGTAAATGGACATTAATTATTTCATCCACTTGCATAGTAATATAAAGTGTGTGTGCTCATTAGTGAGAGCTGCTCATGTGTTTACTCCTGTTACCCACAATGCTCTATTATGGATATTTGACCAACACATAGTGGAAACATGATGCTTCCCTTTATTCGTGTGTGTGCACAAACACACACAAGGAGTTAGCCAGAGACCCATGAATAATATTCTGTGATGAAATACAACTTTCTGGTGGGTTAAGTGTTTGAAAAGTAAAAACAGAGTAAGGTCTGGAGTTTATTTGAGCAGCTTTCTCCAAGCAGGCGGCCCTAAACTGAAAACAGGCGAAATTCTGTCTTCTGCGGTTGCCGAGATATTTCAAAACACGCTGCAGCTTCTGAAACATCTGCTTTTGTGGTCAAAGTTCACATACTAGTGGGATCCAATTCTAAACATGTTTCTACCCTTTAGATTCTTTTATAATACTGTAAAAAGCTCTTTGTGTTACAAGACTTGAAGTCAGTTTACTGATGTAAGGAATGACAATAGAGTTGCTATATCAAAGAATGGTGACTCCCTCTAGTATCCCCCCTGCTTATGATCTAATTTGAGCTACAAGGCACTGGGATGTAATCTTTTTAACACCGTAAGCGTGATCTGCAGATGGACAGCCAGATAGGGAATGTAATTAATTGAAGACATGATAAGATGAGGACAAAAGGACGTCAACACAGGGATTACAATCACATCAGAGTCATTCCTTTTCAATGAAACTTTTCTCATCGCTGAACTCATCCGGGACAATAATACATCTTTATTGTTCCTCCTGAGAACCATTTCAGAAGAGAGGTTCAGGATGTAAGCTCACATTTTTCTTTTTTAATCTATTGGAGCAGAAGGGCAACTTTGCAGTGTAAAGACCTTTTTATTGTTGAATTATGATTCCTTTGCTATAAAACACTAATGGAAACATGACGTTGCACAAGACAAACACTAGTGTCCTCCATTTAGGTGCTTCCAAAAAACCCTGACCTCTTCTCTCTAATGAGTGGTCCTTTTCATGACAGTTGTACAGCTGTATACAGTCAGGCTCTATAAAGTCAATACTAACTGACGACACTCTCCACATTTCTAATGGAAGTGACTCTCTGGCCAGTCAAAAGCGCTGATGGTCGACATCGGTCAGGTATCAGAAACTCCAAAATAACACGGATAACAAAATACCTGACTCAAGCCTACTATCAGATACCTCATCACACACACATGCATGCCGAAAAAACTCTCTCAAACACATGTAGGGCTGCAAATATGACTAAATATGATCTGTTCATTCTATAGAATAATTAGTGAATTGTTTTTTTTATTTCTAGCATTACATTTCCTGAATGTTAAAATAGATGTTATCATTTATGGAAGTTCACTTTTTTGTGTGATCTATACACATAGGACAATAGGACAATAATATGTCGTGTTGGGGTATGGTCTGACAACAGTGACAAGGCAGCATGTCACTGCAATAGACTGCCACATAACTCCAAAATCCACATATTGCATTTTGTCTGCAGTTTGGTTATTTGTGAGGTGCTGTCAGAGCCAGGTTAGCTGCTTCTGGACTTTGTGCTAAGCTAAGCCATGCTAACTGTCTCCTTGCTGCAGCTTCATATTCATGACAGACTTGAGGGTTGTACTAAACTCTTTTATCTGTTGCAATTGAAATGACTGTTATGCTTGACAAATCTCTTAAGTATTAACTGATTTTCAAAATTCCTGTGTATCAATTAACTGACTTATTGCCTATCAGGACTAATATAAATACAAATAGTACACAGCCAACACAAACTATCAATTCCACACAGGCATTACTCTAGTTTATACTCAAATAATGTGAAATCAACGTTTTTTTTTAGGTTAAATGTTGTTGTCATTTAATAGATATCAGAAACTCAAGAGTGACACAGTGGAAGATGATCATTTAAGAGAGAACTTAATTATGTAGGAAACTGTTTTTTTGTTTTTGAGTAATATCTGAACTCTCAGCCGTTTAAAAGGAAACCATTAGAGAAGTAATGTTCCTTCACTCTGTTCCTTAACTTTAGAAATAATTAAAAAAGGTATCCTAAACGTTTTTAATAAGGTACTGTGACTTTGGCCTTCACTATGAAATTATAATACTGGGCACACAGCTGTAGCAATAGACACCACGACCTAACACACACACACAAACTTGAAATGATAATTGCCATGCAGAAGTCCAACACACACAGAGCGTTAGTACCTACATGACATGCTGAAGAAGAGGAAGCGGCTGTAGCAGACACAGAGGCACTGACAGACCCACTCCCCGCTCACCATCGCTCAACTTCAGCTGCCCTTTCTCCCCCTCCATCACCTCCCTCTCTACCTCTCTCTCCTCACCTGCTTGCCTCTCCCCATCTCCTCCCCTCCCCCACCCAGCCTCAGTATCATATGTCATCTTCTGGTAACCCACACCTCCGGGCGGCAGCAGTGCAGCGAGCATCTCTGGCTAATGTTTCCAAAGGTCGGGTTTGTCTGTAGGCCGCTGCGGCCTAATGCCACTCACACGGAAATAATGTCACAGCGAGCTGATCCACATGCATCCCCGCTGAGAGAATGAGCCTCTTACATGTAGATTGTCCAACTAGCTATCCGATTCAAATGTGACACTAAAATAAATTATGAGTTTTACATGTGATATTTCACCTGATAGCCAGGTTTACGCTTTTTGAATAACGTGAAACACAGATGAAATGGATGAAAAACCCTTCAGAGTGAACATCTACATCTCCCCATGATGTGGAGGAGCTACTTGGGAATCCGTTTTTCTCACTTAGTCAATGGATAATTTACTCTATCAAGAAATAAAAGTATATTCTCATAGAAATGGCTAAAACACATATTTATTTGGCTATTCAACCTCATCAACAGCAAGACACCTCTTAATTGTTAACTTGAAGCTGTTACTAACACCTTTGTGTGTATTTACTCGACTGATGACTTAAACAGTCATCAAACTGGATCTTTTTTTCCCCTTTAACTCTTGATATTCAAACGTTAATCAAGTCTTTTCTTTCAGCACTGGAGCAGCATTTGTCATGGGTCCCTGATGAATATCAAGTGACAGGAAGTCTCTTCTGACCAACCCAGTATGAAAGTGGGTAAGGAAATGATATCAAACAAGGACATTTTGTCTGTTTACCACAGATTATTTCTGCCACAATCATCCGTGTTTATTCTAGGGGTCAGGTTTTGACCTTTTTACCACTAGAGGGGGCAGACACGCCTCTTAAAATGGAGGGGGAACCAACATTATCCCTAATCTATGCGCTACAAGAGCTCAGTGAAAACGTCTTATGCAATGGAAACAGATCTTCTGCCATGTGTTTTCTGCAGTGTGTGTGTGTGTGTGTGTGTGTGTGTGTGCGTGCGTGCGTGCGTGCATGCGTGCGTGCGTGCATGCGTGCGTGCGTGCGTGCGTGTGTGCGTGTGTGTGTGTGTGCTGCTCCGCCTGTACACACAGATTGTATCTATTTATGCAGCTGGAGTCACTGCTGCATAGTAAGGCTATCATTCTCTCTCTGTCGAGTGTGTGTATCCTCCTCTCGTGTATTTGTGTGCTCGTCGTGTTTGGCCGCCGTCACTCGAGCCTCTTTGTTCCTCGTCCCGTGTTATTAGGCAGATGAAAAGATGTGCTCTCTAGCACGGGACTCAGGGGAGGCCTTCTCCATCTAGAATGACTCATTCTAATTAAGAGGCTGGAGGGGACTGCAGGGGGAGACACACTGCTGCTCACTCCAGTAATGACTGGCACACTGTGACACTCACTCTGTCTCTCAGTCTCTCATTCTATCATTGCCCAATTTAAATCTGTCTTGCTTTTTCCCTTCAAACACTCTTGCACACACACACAGCTACAAATAATAAAATAGGCTCTATAACATGTGTTTCCACCGCTCTCTTTAAATACACTCAATTTTTGACTTGTAGCAGGAAAAACAGGTGGAATTAATAACATTAACAACCCTCGTTACTGGTGTGTCTCAGGAAGTGATATCAGGGAGCCAGCACACACAATGCCATTGATAATCTTTTTTTTTCTCTTTTTTTTTTTACAATTAGATGTCAAAATGTTTTCTGTGAAATAGGTAGATAGTACAGTAAATACTAGATATATGATATTCCTGCATTAACAATTATTTGGTGAGGCTCCTGTGACTTATTTTAAAAAGTGCCCAGTAGAGGGGACTAGCTCTCAAAACGACTGCTACTGCCACTACTACTACTACTACATTATGGCCACTGCTCTGATGCTAAGTTACTCCTTAGGGCAAATATTTCACAGTCTGAGTCACACAGAAAACATCTAATATTTTTGAGGAAAGGGAAATGTAGTTCACATTTGTAGTTTTTTTGGGATTTATTTTTAAATGTATTATCCTGCATTAATATTTGTTTTTGGCATTTCTTATCGAAGCATTGTGTTGTGATATCAGAAAGACAGGTTAACAAAAACCTTAGAAAATCAATAGGTAATATTGTCCAAGCTGGGCTAATGTTTGCATTACATAGCCCCTCTAAACATTAGCATGCCACACACACTAACTGTAGTGTATCTGTATTTGATTGATGAAGTAGTACAAGCCTAGTTACTTTATGTTATTACTCTAGTATGATTAGAACAATTATTATTGGGGGGTTGCCCTTTTAGAGTTGTAATATACAACAACAACAAACAAAGGTATACTCCAGAGTTAAGTTTACCTGCCTCGAAAATGAACTTCCACGAAATGATGACAAACACTTCATCTGCTGACATAAACTCTTCCACAGCTGTTTTCAGTTCAGTTCGATCTGCTGTTTACATTGGCCATATGTGAGTACTAAAAATACAATCTGATGCTCGAGACGGGAAGCTGAGGGTCATTTGGGTAATAAGTCTGGGAGCTCTTCCTAAAATAATCCATACTAGGCTTCTTGAGCATTATTCCATGTGTGCAAAAAAGATGTGCTGCACTGAGGGGACACTCACCTCCATCCTGAGCGCTGAGGACGTTGAGGGCAAAGAGCATGGCGTTGGAGAAGGTGGTGGCCTCCTCCTTGCTGGCGAAGTTGAGGCCATAGACCTGCCGGGCGTCCCGCCACTGGTGGAAGGTGGGGGTGGCCTGGTTGTACTTGAGGCCCTTCACTATGGAGTAGTTTATAACCACCTGTGAGGGAGGAGGAAGAGAAGAGGTTTGCATTTATCTTAAACATGCATCCTTCTTCTTATCTGAGTGGTGATAAACATATACAGATGGCAGGCTGGTGAGATACAATAAAACACGACACACTACAAACTATTTGTATAACTCGGATGTGTTACTGGCAGAGAGAAACCTTTAAATGGCAGAGAATTGATTTCTCGGTATCTCAAAGGATTAAATGATTTGTGTGTAAAGATTGTTAAGACAGAACAACACATCCAGAACAGCTTGTAATAGTTTTTGGATTTGTAAAATGTCACACATTTCAGGTGGCTTACATCATGAACTATAATTCAACCCAGTTGAGAAAAAAATGGTGGATTTTCATTTTTTTGACACAGTTACATCATTAAAAAGGTTGGCATTTATTTATCATGCATGCTGGGTGTGTGGACACTGTTTTGAAACAAAATATACAATTAACTAAGTATAATATAAGTAAATAAGTATTTATTATTATTTGATGAGGAATGGTCTGGTTGTTTTAGTGATATTTTGCAATTCTATCAACATTAAATCCCTCCAACAAATCTTTTTTATTTAAAATATGTATCATATTAATGGATATTTTGCGTAAATACATAGTGACTGGAAATAAATGATATGGCTTTTGCATAAAAATGCTGACTATGAATAGTATTTCAAAAGTGATTTACTAACATAAGGTACTAATAACAGGTAACCTTTTGAGATGGTGCCATTGGCATGAGACCATCTTAGCAGTAAGGTATAAGGCTCAGCTTTCAGAGACAAACTACTTTTTATGAATCTCCAAAATAGCCCAAAAGTTGTGTATGTTGCAATCCTCCCACAGCTCGATGAAATCTCTCTCTGGCGTTACCTGTTGGTCCTGCAGTTTGACGCCCACCACTCTGAAGGTGTTGTTGGCAGTGTTGTGGTAGATGTTGATGCGGCTGAATCCCTGCTGTCCAGGCTTGATGGGCACCCACTTCTTACTGGTGTCATCATAGACCATGACGGAGGCCCGCGCCTGGCAGATACTCTGCTCACTGCAAAGAAACATAAGGAGAGAAATGAGGGTGAAAGTTAATTACAAGAAGAACTCATCAGTTCAACTGTTAACCAAAGTCCATTAAGCACCTGCAGCTAGTTACTGACTGTTATTTAATTAACCTGCCCCCACAAAAAGTGTGTATTTAGTACCTTTGTATTGTACATGTAGGTGGAGAATGTATCAGTGACATCACTTGTGGCTGTACCACTGTCATTTTAAATCAGTGTTTGGTAAAGTTTTCACTCCTTCTAACACATGTATGACAAGGGAGTAACAAACAAAGATCAAGTGCTGGGGGGTTTAAAGCAAGTGCTGTGGTCACCAATCACAAAGATAGGGAACCACTGCTTCAGACCAAGTCTTTATCAAATGCTGCCTTTTCAGTCCAATTCTAGCTTTAATCCAGCATGTAGAAACTCCCTAGTTTCTGTTTTGTACATGATGTAAAAAGTACACATGTCAACAAAACAGCCCAAGGAAAGTGGCTGTTTTTTTAAACATGTCCTTAGGGTGAAATCAACCATTAACAGTAGTGACTGTCTGCTGTGTATTTGTTGATGAGGGTGTAAGTGAGATCATTACAGTGAACAAGGCAACAACTCAGTCTGCTAATCCCGTGTTACACTAACAGTCTAATCCAAATGTAATCAAGCGCTTGTCCAGCATCTGTTGATGTTCTTAATGAGAGAAAATAGAGGTGTGTGTGTGTGTGTGTGTGTGTGTGTGTGTGTGTGTGTGTGTGTGTGTGTGTGTGTGTGTGTGTGTGCGTGTGCGTGTGTGTGTGTGTGTTGGTGCGTGCGTGCGTGCGTGCGTGCGGCCTCGACTGTTGGGTCTGGTTGCTCTCCATCTGACCGTGTTTATATTTATTTATTTAGTCCACTGAGGCTCACACTATCTTCCTCCCTCCACTTCCTTTTAACACACACATGCACACATGAACACGCAAGCACACACTAGTGTACTGTAGTAAGGGAGCAGGTTTCATGACCTTCTCCATGTGTTTTTTTTACAATGCATGCCAGATAAAAGGCATATGCTGAATGTCTACAGCGTGGAGAGGAAAGGGGAGATCAAGGCAGAAGCATGAGAAGGAGAAACACAGCAGAGGAACAGAAAAAAAAAAATCTGACTTGCAAATGAAATTAACAAGAAGAGTCCCATCTGTGTCTTTGCCTCTTTGCCAAGCTAAAATTAGTGGATCAACCCCTGAGGCAGAGTGAAAGAGCTGCGTCAGAGAAGAGGAGAGAAAATGGAGAAAGAGGAAAAAGTATTGTAGAGAAGTGTATGAATGCAGCATAAAGTGCAGTGGAAGACAGTAGTGCATCATACATGGTTATGAGGAGGATGTTTGAAGTTGGAAGGAATACTTTGACATTTGGGGGAAATATGTTCATTTACCTTTTTGCAGACAGATTGATACCCTAATGAATCTACGTTAAGTACAGAACTGGGGTCTGGCCAAAGTTAGCTTAACATAACTACTGTACTGCCTCTGTCCTAAGTAAAAAGATATGCATACCAGTAATTATATAAACTGTCTTTTTTGTAAAAATATGGTTCCAGCACATAAAACCAAAACAACATTGCTAATTAGGAAGTGTTATAGCGCTAAATTAATTGGTTAAACATGATTAACATTCTAACTGTTAAACATCAATATGTTAGCGTTTTCATTTTGAGCATGTTCATTTGCTGATAATTGACACCTTAAACGTCACTTAGCTGCTAGCATAACATGAATATTGTTACATTTTTCTCAGACAGATTAGACAAACATGGGCAACATTTTAATTAGTGAGCACTAAAGGCAACACTGGGCTGTTATGTACTGACTCCAAGCTTTTACCTAGCTTACAATCTATCCGTTGAATACAAATTCTGAAAGCAGAAAACAGCCAGTATAGTTCTGTCGAAAGATTAAAAAGGTTTGCCCAAAACTTTGTCCTGGCCAGCCAGAAGCAGTAACTTGCCCAGAATTATACATCAATCAATTATGCAAGTCCTGTCTTTCTCTAGCTGATTCAACAGACACACATTTCAGAGTGGTTCTGCTCTCCTCCTCTTCATTTTAGAAAGAGAGTAAGCCAACGTTAAACTATTTTCTTAAGAAGGAGTTAGATTTTTATAATCTGATGTTTTTAATTTGTGTCATCCCAATGTGGAATTAATGACAACATTATTACTTTAGACTTCCTCGGTAGCATCCCTCACTTATAGCTTTAGAATAAGTTACGCTCTTTGCAAGCGTTGTGCCTAAATGAACATAGAATTGAATAAAAAGATATGTACTCATGAAAAGAAAGTACCAGACCAACATTAGGATAAAGAAAATAATATTCTCTGTCCTTCTCTATCACTTCAAGGCATACTAAAACCATAGCAGTAGAAAGCAGATGAAACTTACAGTAACAGAGTCTATTCAAAACACATAATAAAAGGAGAAAGAGCTCCATAATACCCTGCTTCATGCTTTTTAAGATAGAGTTATAAATAACTCTCTACCGGCTTATAGTGCACACACTTGAAATCCTCCCGAGCACAAGCAGGGCAACGATGTGTTTATTTTTTTTTTCTTTAACTTGTCGTCTCTATTAATTTTTAAAAAGGAGTTCTTGGCAACTTGCTGAAAAAGGCATCGGAGGCCCAGGAGCATGAATAAATGAGGTTCTTGTGCTAAAAGAGATCTGAGCTGTAAAAATGGAGGAGACAGGGAGAAGGAGATGGAGTGGTGAGGACGGAAGAGAAAAAGACTGAGAGGGAGAGGAGCCATGAAGGAGCTGAGGCAACAAGAAAACAAGTCTTTTGACTGACAGTTATGGGACGCATTCACATACACATAGAAACCCACACAAATGCAGAAACATAGTGTTGATCGCTCCACGTCACAACTGTTGAAAAATTAACAATTGCTGCGCAGGGCATAAATAAATCAGATGCTTCTGAATGTACCTTGACAGCGACACACACACACAGACATATCTACTAACACACACAGACACACACTCTAAATGCCACCCTCCACCATGGCCTGTTCGTGTTGGCGCTACAACAAATTCGAGCTGACAGGGACAGACAGAGAAATCTCAGAGAGCTGCTCAGGAATCGTCTCCAAAAGAAATTGTCAAATCACAGAACGGGAAGTAAAAATAAAAGGTTCTTGTAGAGTGCTTATGAAAAAATCTATTTTGAATGAAGACAAATTTTGCTCTTATCTTTTTTCTTTACAAGGAAAGTGTTACAATGAAATACAGCTTCAATATCTAATTTTCTTTCTGAATCACTTCTGAATTAACGTCATGACATAGCCTTGAAAATGCAAACAGAGATGACTGCAACACAAACACTGAGAGAAATGCATGATAATGATGGCTGCAGCACATGCATAAAGTCCAACCCTTTAAACAAGCATCCCAGAGTTCTCTGAGCACTCTGATTTGTAGCTTAAATTACACTAACACTAAATATTAAAATTAAAACATCATGTTATGTTTTGCATTGCCTTCTCAGGATCAAACCCTTTAAGTTAATAGGTCAATGTGTCCGTCTAGGGTCAAATTAATGAGGGTCTGTAATGATAAACACATGAATTATGCATTCATACTGCTGTATGTTTGCGGGATGAAATGAATAATGGCTCAAATGCATCCCATTTTTCTTTTTCATCTGCCTCTTTAAAAACACAAACACACACACACACACACACACACACACACACACACACACACACACACACACACACACACACACACACACACACACACACACACACACACACACACACACACACACACACACACACACACACACACACACACACACACACACACACACACACACACACACACACACACACACACACACACACACACACACACACACAGTAAACACACAGCAGCCCCATTAAGCTGTTCTCCTTTGAGTCTCAGGTCATTTCAGGGTTAATGGGATGCCTGTTTTGCCCAAACTCCCACCATCCCTGTTTTTTCTCTTTAACACCTTTTTTCCACATCTCCCTAAAGTCTGCAGTACACAGGTCAAATGAAAGCATTTCACAAGTGATTAGCAATTCCTTCATCACTGATGAGGAGTCTGCTCGCAGACGCACCTGGAGCTGTCACAGCTTCATAACGTCAAAGCGTTACGTTCCCCTCTCTATTTCTGGTGCCACACTTCCTGTCTGCCTAAAATAAACGTACTCTGCTACAGCGTCGCTTCTCTGATACAAGATGAACAGCACAACAATGGGCTGTCAGAGGAGAGGGATACGCTTTTGACTCAGAGGAAACACGCTGATCTAGAATTACCGCCTCACAGAGGTATGCCCCAAACAACCAGAGAAGTTGCAGATAACATTCATGTCTGTAGAAAATGACATCTCTTTTTGTCTGTGTAAACTTGTCATAAATAGAATAAGACTTCTTGACTTATGGCACTAAAATCCAATTAGCTCATTCTTCAGTCCAATTAGATGTTAGTGTACCTTTTTTTTAAAGAAACTTCCTTAAGGCGTCACAAGGAAGTTACCGATGGATTTATCGAAAACGGGAAACAGGCATTATTAAGGCAGATGCTATTTGCACCCAGCTGACTATAGTGAACCATGCTATTTGCACCCGGGTTACTATAGTAAACCATGCTATTTGAACCTGGGGCATAGCAAAGGGTTGTGAAATATGGTTGGAAATCTACACAAGAAATACCCTCAAGTATGAAACTTAATTAGCACTTTTAAAGTCTCTTCTGCTGATGAATTGCCAAAGAAGTAGGCACAATTTCAAATTCAGTTTCTGGACAGTTTTCATTCACAAATTGAATGAAGTTAGCAAGAAACCAAGCTCTGAGTCAGTTCAAAGCCTTTAGTTGTAAAAGAATGCAGAAAACGGTATTACTGTCACTCCATTCTCTTATGTGTGCTACTGTCTGTGTGACTCCTGTCAGAGTGTGTGTGTAGCTGTGACTGTTTGCACGCATCTTTCCTGTTCTTGTCTGTAACACTAATCTGTGCTGTCAGAGGGCCGCTTGTATGCGACTCTCCGTCCACACAGCAGCTCTTACACCACCCTGCAGACATCACAACATCAAAGCTATTGTGCTGCTCCACTTTCTGGGGCCTCTGCGTTCAAGGCAGCGGTGCGCTAACAACAAAGAAGGATGTGCTGGAAATAGAAGTGCAGACACACACGTCGCTAATGCTAACTTGTGTACACACTCACGGTGCAGATTCATCATCTACACTGCAATTTGGGGTAGTATAGGAAGTAATGAAAACTCTATAATAGGCTAGAATATATTTTGTTTGTAAAAATTTACCAATGGATGTAAGCACTATGGGAACTGATGCATTTGCAGCCTGTTTCTGAATGTTCTTTTCTTGTTTCTTCAAATTTGATTTGTTTCTACAGCATTTAAATTGAGTGCGAAGGTAGACTTCAGTCTAACCTTAACTTGAACAGTTTCTTCCCCTCCGCTACCGGCCTCTTAAACAAGGCCCACCCCCACTGACACAACGTAGACTCTATATGCATTACATTAATGCACACAATGTTCAAATACTGCTTACTGCACATATTCTTATTTCATATTCATATTTTATATTCTATAACTCATTGCATTCCATTTCGCTGTAAATTACTGCTTTATTTTATTGCTATTTAACTATATTTTATTACAGTATCCTTAAAGATGTTTTGTTTTATATTAGATTTCTTGTTTTATATGGAGATTCTTTGTTTTATGTTTTATGTATGCACCATGACATCAAGTTAAATTCCTCGTATGTGTGAACCTACCTGGCAATAAACCCGTTTCTTATTCTGATGCATGCAGTCTCAGGGAACACATCATGGCCTCATTATTCATAGCAGCACTGTTTTATGAAGTTAAACAATGATTCAAGGACCAAACATGAAGACATAAGAAGAGAATGAATAATAACCCCCTACGGCGCCCACACATAAACTATAGGATAGAATTCTATTAAACCTATTACGGAAAAATCTCTGTCTGACTGTTCCAAATAGAGAAATATGCAAACAAACTGCATGACAATACTGTCCCCGATTGGAAACCTGCCAGTGGGCCACAGTGGTCGTCATCGGGTGATCAAAATGTCCCAAACTGATTTGATGGATTAGCTCATCCAGTGTTGCTGCTGAAGCCAAAACAAGAGGTTAGCAAACCTCCAGATGACGTTGTCAAAACAACCGAGAGCTGTAGGCCACTTGCCATGAAATTACAGGGTATCAAGAAAATAATTACATCTTAATAAAAGCCGGGATGCATTGTAAAATGGAAAATACGTATACTTTGATTGACTCTGCTCAGTCATCAAAAAGGACTGTTACGTTTAGTTTGACTTAGCAGTTCAAACAGAGAGAGACATCCCTGCACTTCTT
The DNA here is from genome assembly GCF_949606895.1 of Notothenia rossii. Classification (NCBI taxonomy): domain Eukaryota; kingdom Metazoa; phylum Chordata; class Actinopteri; order Perciformes; family Nototheniidae; genus Notothenia; species Notothenia rossii. The sequence goes on along the minus strand of NC_136906.1, from coordinate 61,640,459 downwards.
CTGGAATAAAACAGATTTCTGTGAGATCTGTGGTGACAATCCAACGTGTCAGACATGACATTTATAAAGAAATATTGCATTGTCCTCTGGGTTTTGTCACTTTTCATATGCAAAACAACCCTAATACAATTATTACACCCTGTAGCAGATACCTCGAGATTAATATTGTAGGATTTAGATCCAACGTTCCTGGCTAATATCGTCTAGAGTTTAAGTTTAGTTTATTAACATTACTCCAGTTACATTTTGGGACATTTTCAGTCCCTTCAGGCAAACATCAAGACAGGAATTTAATTCAGTGTTACATTTATAAGCCAAATCGTTTAAAAATCTTTATTTCTGTCCATTACTGTTGCGGATTCACTATCTTTTCTCACAGTAAATGTTGAAGATGTAAAGATATTTTGGATTTGCAGTTCAGTAGCAATAAAAGAACAGGAGAACAGATCATAAAAAGTGTCTTTGTGTGCCGCAGTCAGCTGCTTAGAGAGAACAGCCAAGTCCCGAGAGTTTGCTGGCAGAACAATCGTCACCACAAATTGTTTTGCTTTTTGCCGAACTCCTAACAAAATGCCCTCTGTTTTCCTAGACAGGAGGAAAATGATGGAAGATCTTCTGCCTGAAGATCTGCCAAAAAGAGTGCACAATGAAACTTCTTGTACAGGCATACAAGTGTGTGCGTGTGTTTGTATTTCTGCATGTGTGAGCCTCATCTGCATGAAACATCAAAGCTGCATAAAGCAGAGAGAAGAACAGCTGACAGCTTAAACATTTATAAGCATGCCAGGGCAAAGCTACATAAGCAATGAGACTGAGCATGAGCTAAACCTCAGCTTTCATAGAAAATGGGATAAATCGTGCTAAACCGACACTGCAATCCACCCACAGGGGCCGGTTGCCATAATGAGGAGCCACTTTGGTTAAATGACATTAATTTTCGCTTTGGGTCTGAGTCTCCCGAACAACACTCATCTGCTGTCACCTGTACTTCAGTGAAGATGCACGAACACTGACAAAAAGTGTTTGTCCCAGTTGCTGCTGCTGTTGCACTTTCTGTGAAACGGGAGCCTGCTGTGTTGGATGTCAGCCATGTTTGCTCTGCAAAAAAAGTTCAGGCAGCTTGTTCTCCTGAAACTTTGAGAATTGATCAAAAGGTTTTGATATGCAAATGTATCACTGCGCATTCAAAATCTGAAACAAGGACTCTGTAGGGGACTAAAACCAAGCAGCATCACTGAAAGAACCGGTATTAAAGGAATAAAGTTTAAATACAGCAGACAAGATTTTTCCCAAAATATGAATCTATTTTGTATCCACTAGATTAATACATATATTCAATTTATGTATTAATCTAGTGGATATACGATGTATTTTAATCCTAACCACAGCTAAACACATTCACCAAATTACATGTGTTCACAAAGTAGTTTTTTATAATTTGCTCAAATGTCGCTAACTTTAGCTAATAGGCTAACCAGCTTGCTAGCTCACGGTTAGCTTGAAGCCTTTCCCCCCTTTCTCCTTCTCCACTACTCTAAAACTCTTTATTACATACAAAATAGTGTACAAATACCAAAATTAAATTAAAGTGCGCGTATATGATACAGAACAAGAAAGTCCACCATTATTAAACAACCCAGTCTCAAGGCATTTCGTGCAATAGTCACAACATTTAATCTATTGATTCGTGTTCACCAACGCGATTTCCCCCTTTTTTTGGCGTCACACAGAACGATTTATTTTAAAAGCAATGTATTTATATTGGTAGTATGTTTAGTGCCTGCACCACGTCTTTTCCGGAAGCTGTGTGGTTCATAAAAACATTTTCTTACTCAACATCAAGCCACGATTATTGTTTTTATTTTAAATCAAATAATGTCGGACTTTTTTTGCCGTCCATGAGGAAAAAGAAATGGGGCTCAGATTTTTTTTAATCTTTTTTCCTTCTAATTTTTTATTCTTTTCTAAATAACACACTGTTATTTACTCAACAATAACACACAATTATCCTTGTTTTTATTTATTTATTTAATTCTATAATGTCGGGCTTTTTTGCCGTCCGTCAGGAACTGAATTTCAAAATAAAGTCACCGGAAACAGACGTAGGAAATACACACCCACTGAACTGATTACCCAAGATCCTCAGCTCTGGTTGAAGCTCGGTAGTTGGATGTTTTAGCCGCAATGCACGTTGGGATATGGTGTTAATGCGATATGAAATAACTATCAACAGAATTGCGTTGCCAGGCAACAGCTTGGGGTGGACACAGTGGGTTTTTCTCAATGTCGAGGAGGCTTGCTTAGTAGCACATGTACCTCCGAGTGAATTCCTTCAGAAGTGAGGCAAGAATACCTCCTAGACTCGGAAAACGAAGAATGGAACAGGCTAGCAAGTGTGCAGGTGTGCGTCATATGAGAGGCCCCGCCATATATTTTCCGCCAAACATTTGGAAAATTGGTCCGTGCGCAAAGCATTGTGGGGATTTTAAGACCGCGGAGTCTACACATGTGCAGCCACGAAATCTCCCGCAACGAAGTACGTTGGCCTCGGTAGAATTCCAAGTATCCTGGACATTGGAACAGTCCTTCGGCGGCACTCGATGACGTAGTATCCTTGAAATAGTGGCTCTGGAGCATGCAGCTTTCCTCGACATCGCGAAACACCCAGTATTTCCGGTCTCAAAGTTTGCATAGTGATCTGCAGTGCTCATCAACTGAAAACATCAGTTTATCCTTGTTAATTACACAACATTGATTGGTTTAAATTGTGTACAAGGCTTTTGTGTTTTACCCCTTCGAGAATTTTTTTTTTTTTTCTGAGTTTATGGCCGAAGATCCTACCTACAGCTATCGTTTGGGACTACAGTCCCTTTGCTTGACAAACCCTGTGATTAATCTTCAAGCTCTGTGATTGGATGTTGGAGTGGCAGTGTGCCAAGGTTACGCCGAGCGTCAAACAGCACTTTGAAATGGAATGAAACCACGGCAGACTATCCAAAACTGGACTCGAACGGGTCCAGTCACTTTTAAAATCGTTCTGTGTGACAAAAAAGGGGAAAGTCGTGTTGGTGAACACGAATCAATAGATTAAATGTTGTGACTATAACACGAAATGCCGTGAGACTGGGTTGTATTAAAATGATGCTTTATTAGGCTTACATCCTCTGGGGCAACTAAACGTGATTTGTTGTAGGCTAGACTTAACATAGATTTTCTATCATTATGGTTGAGGAAGAGCAGAAAATCAGTTCTTTAAAAAAAAAAACAGATGTCTGTAGAAAGGTTGTTTATGTGATGAAATATTAAAACCATAGCAATACATATTCAGTATAAAAATACGAAGAGGCCCTATGCCGTCCAGCCTGCCTACAGTATATACTTATACATAAAAAGTACAAAAAGAAACCATCTGTTTCCAACTAATTCTTTAAGCAAATTCATATTACTCTTTATATTTACTAAAAATACTAATTGTATTTTTTCCTGTAGGAGGGAATTAAAGCAATAAGGACAGCGTTACATTTAGTGTGTGTGAGCATGTGTGTGCATGCCTCTGTCCCATGGTATACATAAATAACTGAATGTTTATAGGTGGAAGAATGTTTATGCATAAATCTGTGAAAAATGGTCTAGAAGAAAGTAAACTGTCAGGCTGGTTTGCAGGCCGGTTATATAAGCAGCTTGCTTGTTTGCGTATTTGAGGTTTTGGTGGTGGAGGGTGGGAGCTGGAAAAAAGTGAAACAGGGAGAGTAAAAAAAGACGGAAGACTTAGAAGAAAGACAAATGTTCCTGAGCTGACAGCAACATTTAAACAGTCTGCCGGCTCTCATACAAACAGTTATAAAACAAAGCAAATTGCTCATGTTGCAAAGTCTAAAAATAACTGGCCTTGGCTGAATTATGGGACTACTTTTATAGAAATCATGCTCACTCCCTGTGTGCTTGTGTAAATATTATAGTAAAGGTAGACAGACTTGTGTCCTGACTGAGAAGATGGTCATCAGTCTTCCACAGTCACTATAAAGCAAGGGCTCATGGGTAAACTGCAGTGTGACTCACTAATAACTAATATCATGCAGCACACTAGTATTAAAATAGATCAGTGGTTTTAAGCTCCATCTTTGGAGTTTTGAATCATCTCTTTTTGGCCCAATTTTTGCAGGCTATTGTGAAAGCTTATCTAGCAAGCTGTGCCCAGTTAGCAACCAATGACAGTTACAGTGAGATTCATTTTTTAAAACATATTATGGCCTGAAAGCAGATACTATTACATTTCCATCAGCCTCAGTTGTAGTTAGTGTTGGGTTCAAAAGGTGTGTGGTTTTAGTCCATGTCAATCCTGTGAACACATTTACTTACAGGGACTTGAAACTACAGTGGCATTATTCCTCCTGACCAGTTTACTTAAACACCTGACAGTAAAGCTCTGACGCTAATTCACATAATCCTTTAATGCTGTTTTTTAAAACGTTTTTACAAAATTAGTAAACCTGGTGAATTAAGTGCTATTAAACAACTGTTACTGAAATCTCTGAGCATCAAAAAGTTATTTCTGTCCTTATATAAACCCAAAAGAGACTGGGTACCCACCATCAGTCTGCTAGACCTAAGACAAACTTCTGTAGTTGCTTTGTACATGATACAGTATTCATTTCTTGGTTATTTTTTGATGCTGCACACCACTATGTGATGTGAAATCTATAACAAAAGTTATTCAAAAGCATGCTAATTGAGGGTGTGTCTATGTGTGTGTGTGTGTGTGTGTGTGTGTGTGTGTGTGTGTGTGTGTGTGTGTGTGTGTGTGTGTGTGTGTGTGTGTGTGTGTGTGTCCTCAGTATTTGAATGCAGAGCCTGGAGACCCTGCAGAGCAGACGCCCAACGCTCACTCACAGGACGCCACGTGCGCACACACACGCACGCACGCACGCACGCACACACACACACACACACACACACTCACACTCACACTCACACTCTCCTGCAGACTGCTGAGACCACGCAAGAGCACGCTAATCTGTTGGCATGACAACTGGAGTGGAATATTCGCTTGGCCTAGAAAATATGGCTGTGAAGAAAAGATGAATGAGCTGTGAGATACGAATAAAAAACAGCAATATGAGCCTTCAGACGGCCTGCTCTTTAATTACAGAGAACACTTTCTTTGCAACAACTCTACACAATGTCCTGTCTAATCCTTTCATCATCAAATATATGTATTTGCAGCTGTGTATTAGAACGGGTGTGTGCATCCATATGAGTGTGTATGTAATACTATGGAATATTGGATGAGCACCATCACTTCGAAGGCAGACAAAACAGACTGCAAACCTGAAGCATATTTATAACTATTTGCTGTGTCTACTGTACATTTTGCCTCGCTTTGGGGTTTTTGTTGTCCTCTTTTCAAACGGCTAATAAAGTCTTGAAGGGCTCTGAAAGTTCACAGAGGTCAGCTGGGATGGCCAAAGAGAAGAAAGTTACGTCCTGGTGCCACAAAACAGGTCTGAATTTATGTTTGAATTCCAGTTGAAAGCTTCGTAGAGAGTGCAAGGACGAGGTTTCTTTTACTGCTGCTCCGCATGATCGCATAAAGCATTTAAGAGTTTCCTCAACCCCGAGCGCTAATGCTGAGACTCAGAAAAAGCTGCACAGCAGGGGGAATTTTTGTTGGGGGAGGTCAACATCGAAAGGGTTAATGTGAGGTCAGGTATTTTACGCTTTTGAGTTTGACCATTAAACAAGTAATACTGAGTGCGTTGGATAAGATGATCTTGCTTTAAGGTTTACATTGAGTTTAAGTGTTTTATTCTTGGACTGAAGGAGGATGTTTTAATGTCTGACTGTGGCTTTGAAACCACATGTACAAGCTCCAAAACTCGTAAAAGGTGTTGTCACATCAGCAGAAAGGCTGGTATAAAATCTCTAATAGTGCTCACCTTGGATGGTCTTCACTCTCAACTGTTGCCATCACATTATTTCGTTCCATCCTAACTTATTACTGAGAGATGCAAAATGCCTGTGGCAGAACAACTGAAATTAAAGAAAGAACTGTCTGACCCCACTGGCTTTTAATCAGATACAGAAGAGAGTGGAAAATAACTGAGAGACGACGGAGGATTTAGACTTTGGATGGTCCTTTATGTCTCTGCAAAGAAGGGCCAAATCCTCTGACATAACAAACGCATCAGCAGAGACAACACATGGTCAATAGATCCCTGATGAGTTGACTGAGGTCCTAAACAAACAGTTTAATCTGCTGCGAACTCTACACACAGCAGGGTTTCACAAGGTGCATGCAATAGACCACCTTAAAGGAATAATTTCACATTTCAGTTGTTGTCAAGCCCAGTGGCGTCGCCTGGATGTTTTTTCTGTAGCCCCGGACAATTCTCCCTTAATAATATAATACATTAACCGTGCTTTACCTGAACCTCATCATGAGAGGACGGCAGAATTGTAATTACCCGTGTTCAGAGGCAAGACACCAGACCAACCAGAGAGTGGAATGGAAATAAACATCTATCTTATTGGCTGACAGGTACCTATCCTGTGAGCTGTGACAATGTTTAAACTGTCAGTCGGACTCAGAGTTTTTGAAGATGGAAATAAGAAAAAAATTTCTTAAAAAAGACGACAATTCTCAAGTGGTGGCTCACACAACAACCCCAGAGCCACCACTTGAGCCAGGTGAACAAGGTATGTAAATGTCAGTAAACTTCCAAGTTATGCGAACATGTAAGCAAACTATAAATTACAGCTACATTGACGTTACTTTGAACCGCGGGGGTAAGCTAAACCGTTAGCAAGTAGCTATAGCTAGCCAGAGATATTAAATAAACACTTAGTCATACAATCTAAATGTAATGTTTTTTAGCGTTACCTGGAGATTTCAAAGAAAGCTCTCTGGAAAATGTTGACTTAATGTTCGACATGAAGCTAGAAGCTACCTTACAGTACACAGTTGATCCGGTGTCCTGTCAGTTAAAGTGTTTCATAGTTAGCTTAGCTAAGCATCAACCTAGCACTGAAATATATGGATGTTATGTGACAGTATTTCTGAGAAAAAGTCAGCTGAAATGGTGGCATGCCACTGCTTTACGTGTCGACAGCATGTTTGAACGTATTTGGAGCAGTAAATGTGGCTGTTTGGCCACTGACGTTGCCATAACAACACCTGAATTTAAATGTGCAACCTCTTTTTGTGACAGATTTTTGCATGAAATTATAATTATTCTGAATGATATTCCTATTGACAGCTAATTTCTATGTGAACATTATGAGATGGACAGCCAGAGAGAATAAATGAAAAACAGTTATGAAATACTATATGACAGTAAAACAAGAATACAGTTTAGAAGGGGGGTGATTTGTAAAATATAAGAAAAAGTAAATCTGTTTACAGTTCTGTTTCATATGGGTGTTGAGAGATGTATCCATAGATCTCTCCATTTTGCTCTCAAAGTGCACCAGATTGATGCTTTTAACTTCAATATTTAAAAACAAATCTTCCCGGGGGAGCATGCCCCCGGACCCCCCTAGAGCAGGTGAGGACCCCCCTAGAGGAGATGAAGTCTGCCCCTCACTTATAAAAAATAGCACTTTACCCCTGCTTACACCTAAATGCCCTGAGCTGATTATTGAGCCTTCATTGTAAGAATCGCGGGTGTACTGTGTATGTGCGTGTGGGGAGTGTTGCAGAAAATTCCACTGTAGCGCCGCGGCCACCGCCACTGTGGGCTAAGCCCCGAATGTTTCCAGGTCCAGGCGACGCCCCTGGTCAAGCCATTGGATGGTCATACCAATGGTTGGAAGCCTCATAGCTATGGTTAAAATGAGCATGCTAAACCTATGAATAGGTTTAGATAGATGTTTACTGAATGATACGGATACAAAAACGGTCCGTGTTTAGATGGCAAACTAAATTCAATCAAACACATAAGAGACTGGTTCTTGTGAAAAAAACATGGTGTTATACTAAATCTAACCAAGTAGTTTCCCCTGCTTAACAAGCATTGGAATGCTAGTGATAACGTAATAATTTCAAAGGGCAGACAATGGTGGTGGTCAATGGTCTATACTACCACTTGTTGTGTTATAGCCAGAAGTTGTTAGTTTAGCTTAGCACAGAGATTAGGAAGGGGAAAAAACCTAGCCTGGCTCAGTCTAAAGGTAAAACAGATCCCCTACCCGCACCTTACATGTTAGTCGGGTTAAGGCAGCTAACTGTCTCATGGCGCTAGTTTCATATTTTACAGCAACATTCCGGAGTGGTATCGATCTTGGCGTCTTTATTTTCAAAACGTTTCATTTGTGTTTTATGTGAGGCATTAAAGGCTTCAGGTCCAGCAAGGAGCCAGACATTCCTGTGTAGTCTTTTGTTCCTGGGAATCTTGATCTCAGCTTAATGAGCATTTTCAAGAATGTTTAATACAGTCTAGCGCCTCAGGTGTCCTCATCTACTTCCAGCTGCAGCAATGTGCTACTGTACGTATACACTAGACAGGGGTAGCCAACGCGGTGCCCGCGGGCACTAAGTCGCCCGCAGGGGGGAAATTGGTCGCCCGCGTGCATGTTCTAAAAATAGCACAAGTCACCATGGAGCTCCGTCTAAAAAAATTATTGAATACATTTTTATTTTTAAAATGACAATATTTAATATAACATTTTAAAAGCACATATTTTGTATGTACATATGTAAGTGAAATGGAGATTTGGTGCGTGAAATTGAACTCTGACCCCAGATAGGTTCAGAGTTGAACTCCACGCACCAAATCTCCGTTCCACCTTTAGCTGAGACAAGCTAGCATGAGCAGCTACGATCATGGGCCTCATCACCACACTGCAAACACACACACACACACGCACACGCACACGCACACGCACACGCACACACACACACACACACACACACACACACACACACACACACACACACACACACACACACACACACACACACACACACACACACACACACACACACACACACAGCAGTGGTGAGGATCTCAGCCTGCCACTGACGTTCAACCAGAAAACATCAGCAGTTAGCTGTTAGCAGTTAGCAAACAGAGATCACAGCTCCTCATATCTTTTCAGAAACTGGACAAAAGTTAAACAAGTACAAACCACAGACTGTCTGTGTCATGGCGAATACAGTCGCTGGTTTATTTATGTCTGTAGGCCGTTGTTATGAGTGTGGAATGAGCATATACAACGTTAGCTTAGCCTGGTCGACCCAATCTCCATTCAGAAAACAAGCATTTAAAAAGGTTTTTCGCCTGCCGTCTTGTCTGCATACTTGTCAAGCATTAATTCATGGTTTTTACTAACCGGTATCAGTATGTTGTTACTTCGGCATCATTTAGAAACGTGTATTACAATTTAATCACGGTAAAATATGTTCATTTTGTTGTAGTTGTAGCTCCCGAGCCAGCGCGTCTTGTTTGAATTATGCGAGTAAACACAGCTGGCAGCGGTGAAACTCGAGCGATTAGAGCGAAGTCGCGTCCGGTGTGAACGCAGCATTACAACGACCCCTGATAGATCTCGCAAGAATGTGTATAAATATAGATACATTTTCATAACAAAACAATGGGGTTGCTATAGCAATGGTAAATCATTGTTAATAATTATTGTGAGGAATAATTAACATGTGATCAGACAGTCCTTCACATACAGTAAATTAATATGTATTCTTTAAAGGTGAACCGTGCAATTATGTTATTCAGGAAGTTTGTATCAAATAAGTAGCCCTTCGTATTACTCAGTACCCTTGAAGTAGCCCACGGTGACAAAAAGGTTGGTGACCCCTGCACTAGAGGAACCTTGTTGACTGAATGTGTGTAGGAAGGTCAATCAGTCTCCCACTCAACCCAGGCTTGAGCGGACAATTAAATGGTCAGGCAAAGGCGCTTGGACCCCATGCTGAGAGCGAAAACGAGAAAGAGGAAAAAAAACACGGGTTGGAGAGACAAGTTTAAGAGCGATATGAAGGGAGAAAGACGAATTAAAACAGAGGCGGGAAGATAAGTCGAGGAGGCAGAGATATTCAGAAGATAGGGAGCATAGCAGAGAGGCGGGGGTGGCTTTTTAAAAATGCATGCGTCTCCATTTGGCAGAGGGGGGAAAGATCCCAGCAGAGAGAAAGCAGTAGCATTAACACTCAAACTGTCTAAAAGAAACACGTTCTTATCCGTGGAAGAAAATACAGATGAAGGTGAGAGTGAAGAGAAGGAGTTGAGATGCCCTGAGGCTTTACTCTCTCTGCCCCATGATGCCATTTAACTGCTGTGACTTACTGTGGAGCCTCACACACAAACACACAAGGATGGCACAAACACATCCTCACAAAGCACAGGCATGTTTTCATGTATATAATTTTACAGTTGAGCGTTAGCTGAAGGCCATTGGGTTAAGTGCCCTCAATTGCGGACTATACCGTAGGACTTGGTTTGCATACCACACACTCAAAGGCAGCTCGTCTTCTTATGAAATACACCCAGTGTCATGGCGGACATGTGGTTCCTATTTGTGCCGCAAATCATCAGTCAGTGGATTCAGTGACCCACTATATTTCACAAATTTCCAACAGGGTTTACTTATGTCTGTCTCTAATCTGCCAGGCAAGAGGAATAATACGCACTGAGGGAATATAATACAGACATTTTGTCTCCTTTGGGAATCCTCAAAAAACAGAAAGCCCTTCATCATTCCAAGACATAATCCTTTCAACAATAATGTACATTGCAGCAGCTCTTGGATGAAAGTACAAAGGATTTTAAGGTGAAGAAAAAAGAGTGAGCTTTTTAGCTACTACCGAAAATCCAATTTTACAGGCAGGGTAGAGAGAATTGAAATACATGTTGACATTAAGCACGACCATGTTGATGTAAGTTATCGTAGAGTGACCAGTACAATTATTGCTGTTGTTGGATGCCCTTTGAGAAATAATGCCTCTGGCTGACAAAAGACTTCTAAACTCAAAAACTGTAGGTCATTTAGTAATGTGTTATTCATAAATACTTTCCAAAGCCACTATAAATAGCTGTTACACAAATTATTCTTCATGATTGTTCTGATATGCCACCGTTATAGTTAAGGTGAAAATAAAATGAATGGATAAGAAAAAGGGCAACTTGGTCAAGGTCAAGGGAATAGCATAGTTAACTGAGAGCGACCTGGCAAGCTATCACGCTACTTCTACCTTTTGCTTCTCGGACATGAACGTCATAATTCACATGGCCACACATAGCCCATGTCAGAAGAGTAAAATGACATGGTTCAGTTTAAATATTTCATCATACGACCAAAGCGGTTTTCTGTCTCCTGAGGACAGTGAACAGAAATAATCTTTGGCTTTTGCCTCCTGGTGTGCTGATAGCTTTTTAATCATGTTTTTGCAGTTAAAAGTATCCAAAATCATGCTAGTTCAATTATGTATTATGATTGTAACTGAAGTTCCACCATGAGAAGGGAATTGTATATAACTGTTTGGTGAATATCATACCTCAATGGAGGAATGGCTAAAGGTAACAGCTAGCTTAAGAGAAGTAGCATTGCTAGCAGCATTTTTTTTTATCGGCAGGGCTTGAAATAAAAAATAAACATTCGGAGAGGTGCTGCTTTTTTCATTTCTTTTGATAGGATAGAACATTTCAACATTTTATCAGTTTTTTTATTTGTCTTAAAAAATGAGACATTATGCTAACAGAAAATATCACTTTGCTCACTGGCAAGTATAGCTAACATAAGGGGGTTCCATCAAAACTGAGATTTTGAAATACCCTATTAACCTTTTTAAATACACATCACAAAGGATCTTCAGAATAATTTTAACAAAGATAATAAAACAAACCAAATGAACGAGAACCTTAGGTTTCTGCTTCTGCTTCAATGTTTGAAGAGGCATTGAAGCAGAAGGTCTCCCTATCTGCCTCTCCGCATTTCTGTGCATACATGTAGCATACTTGTCGGTATACGCCCATGGATTGGCCATCACTGGTTGTCATGGTTATCTTGCTATACTTTGCCTACAACGGTCACTATGGCGCCCAGGCTGAAGACATTATTCCAACACACCTTACAAAGGTTTTTCCAAGGCGTGTGCAACAACAAAACCCCACCAGAAACCATCATCAAATGTTTATTTTTCTCCACACGCCTCCTTTCTCTTTCACCTCCATCCGTCTCACTGTTTCACTCTCACATTTACAATCCAACCTCTCTTCATTTTGCTTAGCATTTCTATTCTCACCATCCCCCCCTTCTCTCTCCTGGTCTCTCATTTCCCTCTTCTCTCTCTCTCTCTCTCGATTTCTCCTTTTTCTATTTTCAACCTCTCTCCTTCTTCATCCATCTTACTCAGATCTAATGAGCTCACCTTGGTCATAATATGTAGATGATGTCGTGCAGTAGTGTCTATTTACAGTTTACAGTCTGCTGAACACACTCCAACCGCCAGGGAAAATATTACTAGTTATTAATCTGCTCTGAAATAGATACAGCAGTCTGTTTATTTAAATGTGTTTCGAGTAATATCTCTCCCTGCCTCTCTATGTGCGTATTCATTGCATACAATCTGATTTGTGAAACATTAATATTGCTTAAGAGATTGGTTTTGTAATAACACATCACACTTTAAACCTCTTTAATCCCTGCAAATGCACACTGTGTGTGTGTGTGTGTGTGTGTGTGTGTGTGTGTGTGTGTGTGTGTGTGTGTGTGTGTGTGTGTGTGTGTGTGTGCGTGTGCGTGTGTGTTTCCCTTACTCTTACAGTGAAGAAGAAGAGAGGTGTGTGGCACAGCCGGAAATGTGCCAGACTGTTGTTTTGTTTTATAAGATTGCGGTTCACACAGCCACATCAAACACTGATATTTGCTGACATTTCCTGAAGTTTGCTGACGTGGACATTACATAAAAGGTCACTGAACTGTGATTACAGTAGATGGAGCGCGTTCAATTGTTTATTAGGCTATTGAGTAACCCTTCTGGCAAGAAAAATGTAATAACCTGCTGACTCACACCAGGTAAGGTAGCCAAATATAGCCCCAGGATAACTCTAATAAAGCAGTTTAAGACAAAAAGAAAACCGGATACAGCCCCACTGTCTTTCCCTCTCTTTCTCCCGGTGATGTCACCCAGAAGTTAACGCCCTCAGACTCCTGTGGAGCCACCGGGGAGCATCCAGGCCTCAACACTGACACGCTGGAGCTCTATAAAGCTGCTCCAGCCTGGAGCACCTGCCAACATAAAAGCTGCTTAGTGGGGCAAAACTCTGGCTGAGTCCCTTAAAGCTGCACTAATCAGAGCTGTTAGGGGAAGCATCGCAACCGTATCGCACACACCATTACAAGAACATGCCAAACCATGAACACAAGAGATGAATGGATGGACGGTGATGTTTACTACAGATCGCTACATTTAAGCTGAAGCAATTGTGCATGTGTGCTTCATTGGAGTGAATACAAATATTTTCTTATGTGGATGTCACACAGCATCAGGTGGGACTTCTTGCATGCCTTAATGCAACAGCTCCATCCGGCACAATAACATCTGAACAAGACAAAGAGCCGGGAAGCTGTTGCATGTCTGAGCATGCGTCTTTGAGCGCTCTGACACCATGACGGCAGCGGGGGTCTGTGGATGCAACAAGCCACCCTGAGCACTTTCCGTGCCGATTGGAGAGGAAGAGTAGCAGGAAAAGGAAGAGAGTGTAAACACGAGGAGAACAAAAGAGCCACAGAGGAGGGCAACAAGAGACTACAGCAACCAAATGGGCCAGGCAAATATAACACTGTCCCCCTGTCCGCCCAAACTTGGCAAGCTCCTCCATAGGCCATCACTGCCCTCTGCATCTCCCAGGAGTCTGCCACTTTTCTGCACAGCTAGATAATACATTAGCATGCAGCCCCATCCCCCTGCAGGGGCAACCAGCGGCTCACAGCAGCACTCATCCTACACAGAAACGCTTCATATGCTGCAGCAGCTGGGGATCTGTAAGGAAAGACAGTCATGGTGGTACATTTTGGGTGTATCTGACACATCTGACAAAAGCAAATGGAAACACCAGGTCATTCCATCATTTAGGATAAGTACTATCTATTGATGGGTCCATTGTAAACACCTTTCCCTCCCCTTGGAAACCTACCTGACTTTGAACTCAGTGAGCTGAGGCATCTGAGGCAGCTGAGGCATCTGAGGCGGCTGAGCCCCCGGTTCCACACAGTAGATCTGGGGAAAGTAAAACCGCTGCGACTGAAGGTTGATGTCCATGGTGTCAACACAAAGCCGACACTTAGGTCAGTTGGTCCACGACAACAAACGTAGGGGAATACACGTCCGTATTTGTTGCTTTTTTCTTTGTTTGTCCTGAATTTCTTCGCTGACACTTTCACTAAAGGTCGGAGTTCAGCCACAGCATCCCCAAAACCCTTCTCCCTGAGTGGATCACAGAGCGCTACCTCCAGGAAGGCATCCCTCTCATATTAGTTCCTCCGCGTACAGCACATTCAATCACCTGGCATTAAACAGACACACTAACCTACTACCCACAAGCAGCCACTCAGCAGCTGGGATCACAAGAACAAAGATGACTTCCAGAAAAAAAAAGATGCTGCCATGTAAAGACACCAATAAAAATCCCAGTTTGTGGTCATGAATTCATCCTTTGGCAGGTAGAGAAGCACAATTAGGAAGAAATGAAGGAGACTGTTGATCTGTAGAGGCAAGAGAGGCTTAAAAAAATGTGAAAGTAAGCCCTCAGCCACACAGAGAGGAGACTGAATGGGAGATGAGAGTCCTTTGGTTTTTACGCTTCAGAGACAGAGGTAAGGGGGGGGAAAAGAGAGATGGAGATAGAGAGAGATTCCCAGTGAGGCGTTGCCCTCACACTGCCTCTCCTCTCTGTGTCTCATTGGATTACCTCCTCCCTCTCTAGCCCCCGCCCCCCCTCCACCCTCCCTCCATCCCTCCCCTCCCCTCCCAGCTGTGACAAGAACGATGGGCCGCCAGCCACGAAGGCTGCTGGTCCTGCCCTTCCCTCTCCCCCTTCTCCTCCAACGACCCCCCTTCCTCTCAGCTCTCCTCTCTCAGCTGGCTGATTGGCCGAGGCGAGGATGCGTAAGCCTGCGTGGAGGGGGGTCGGGGGAGAGGAAAAGGAGGAGGAGGAGGAGGAGGAGGAGGAGGAGCAACAGATTTTAATTCATCTGATGGCTCCCGTATTTTCTCGCATATGATTTGAGGCGGCATTCCGGGCTCACACACACACACACACACACACACCCACACCCACACACACCCACACCCACACACACACACACCCACACCCCCACACCCCCCCCCCCCCCCACACACACACACACACACACACACACACACACACACACACACACACACACACACACACACACACACACACACACACACACACACACACACACACACACACACACACACACACACACACACACACACACACACACACACACACACACACGCACACTGATCTGACAGCTTTTACTGGATATTCATTAACAGAAGGGGTGACGTGTGTAGAAAAAGCTAGTTCCTTTGTTGGAACGAGTAGGTAAATTGTCTGCATACAATTCATGTAAACTTCACACAATTAGAATAATATAAGGGTCATTAGCAGATACATAAATGGAAACGCAACCAAATGTGAGTGTGCACTGCCAACAATTCCCCTGTAATACTCTGTATATCCAGATGCATTTAGATTATATATTATATTGTAAGTAAGTGGAGTGTGGCCACAACACTAATCTTCTGGGATAGGGACCACATCACAGCTGCCGACCAATAACCAATACATCCCTCCCATATTTACTGTACTTCCTCCCTGACATCCCAGAAAAATGTCCCACGCGTTGGCTCTTTATAGTGCAGCTCTGCCACATCACCCACATCTGTCCTGCTGTGTTTTGCCAGCAGGCAATTCCATTGATTGGAACTGCTACAGAACTGTTGGATGACATGGTTTGCTTTTTATTCGTTGTGGTAAGCAGTGTCAGACATTGCAATTTGACAGCAATTCAGTGTTCTCCCCTCGCCGACTGAAAATGTTGTTTGGCCACAATTATTTGTGAGAATAGAATATCATCAGTGCCGTTTTTATTTCTGTATGATATTTTATTAGTTCACATTTTTGCGGAACCCTGGAAAAAACAAATTTGCTTCTAGCTAAATATGAATTGCAATGAGTTGCATCATGTAGCTACTCACACAGATAAGGCATCATTACAGCTACATAGCAGTTTAAGCACAGATTTAAGGGGGTGGTCCAACAAATTTGAACTGCACTTCAACAAAGTTAAAAGACTATCAAGAGACAGTATGAAGAAAAAGTAGTACGGGCCGCTCTTAAACACTGGATTCTACATTTCTCATAAATGAACCTTATTTCACCAATAAATGAAATACAATGTGTAACATAGACTTCCTGCGCAAATCAAGCAGAAAACATAAGTTCTGAAGGATGTTAGAGAGTTCCTAGCTAGTTGCAATGTTGCGACTCAAGCCTCAAGTGGTTTTCCGGATGTCAATCTCCCTAGACTCCAATATAAAATGGCCCAACGTTACAGCAGAAAGAAACATGTTTAAATCATGAAACATAGAAATGCTGCATCACTTCATGATCCACCTTACGATGAGTAACTGCTTTCGAGGGCACATTATTGGGCTGTTTTTGTGTCGTCTTATTATAAGCCGTTTGGGCTCGAGCCCTGAAGTTTTACTTTTTAAAACCAGCACAAACAACTGATTTATTTCCTGAAAAGAGTGCATGTTAAGGCCCGGACACACCGATCTGACAAACAAAACTGACACAGACGGACCCCGACAGTTGCGTCGCCTCGCGTCTCTGCGTTTTGGCCATGTGTCGCACTGGAACACACCGCAAAGACTTCAGCCGACGGCCAAGAAGCACGTACAAACTGTGCATACGTGAGTGGCAATAACTCTCTTTACCAGCAGGCGGCGGTAGTGTGTATTCGTCATTCAAAAGAGGCAACCGGAAGACAGACTGCGTGATAACCGAGAGAAGAAGAACAGACTGCGTGATATAAACAAACAACAAATAGCGTGTGCGTTCCATTTTCACTCGACCGCGAGAAGCTCATGGGGCTTTCCCGAACCTCTGTCGAGAGCTGGAAATCTCAGATTCGCCTTCTTAATAGTTTGTTTGGGTCCCTCACTTCCGTTTCGCTTCTCATGCACTGATTCGCTAAGCTGAACAGCCAATCAGAGTGATTTCCCGCAGGTTTTCGGCCGAAAAGACGTATGCCCGGCTGAAAAGACCCGACGGTGCGGGACACACCAATCTGAGTAGGGCATGTCGACGCTCATCGTCGGCCTGACGCCCACCAACGCCGATAATCGGCCTGGTGTGTCCGGGCCTTAACAGTCATTTCCTGTCTCGTACAGCCTACCGACAGATTGCATTGTATTTTAAATCCACCCAATGGATATGGAGTATATTGTGGAATTTCAGCTTGTTTTACACGCCACATAAACTTACACATTGCCCAGCCTTTATCTACAAAGATTGTACAAACAAGAGTTAGATCAATGAATGAAATCATGTACAAATTGAAATGTCATGTGCATCCTGCCACTACTATCTCTCACTGGCCGATGACACTGGCTTTGAAACACAACCACAAATCATGAATGTCTCTCTATAAATACAAAGCAAAAGACTACTACTAGAATACTACTTGGGTCATTCATCCTTCTTTATCTTTTTTCATCGTAGTCCATTTGTCACAATAGGCTAGAGCCTTCACCACAGTGTGTTGTGTGAATGTGTGGGTCCTTGGTCTTTATCTGAGCAGTGAAAAAACGGTCACTGTGAGTAGAAAGCACAAGGACAAGTGCAAGACGACAAAAAAAACACTGAGCGGTCACAGATGGGGAAGAGAGATGATTTACCAACAACGCATGAGGGAGGAGGGTTTTAATATGAAGAAATAGGTGGAGCGGGGAGGGGGGTGGACAGATGGACAGACAGGTAGAGGGAGTAAAATGCCTGGGTGGGATGGAGATACACTGTGTGGATGGAGAGAGAGAGAGAGAGAGAGAGAGAGAGAGAGAAAGAGAGAGAGTGAGAGATAGAGTGGGAGGCAAACAAGGGGAGAGCTGATGAGAGAAAATAAGGGAGGCAGAACAGGAAAGGGGAAAGGACGTCCAGCCTTACAGTATACACCCATCCCCCATCTCTCTCCCCCCTGTGTGTGTGTGTGTGTGTGTGTGTGTGTGTGTGTGTGTGTGTGTGTGTGTGTGTGTGTGTGTGTGTGTGTGTGTGTGTGTGTGTGTGTGTGTGTGTGTGTGTGTGTGTGTTGACAGAGAGGTTAAAGATAGAGAGCTTCCCAGTGCTACTGTAGCAACACGACTATGCTATTAGCATTCAGCAGAAGGGATAGACTTGCCTCTGTCACACAGCATGATTGTGTGTGTGTGTGTGTGTGTGTGTGTGTGTATGTGTGTGTGTGTGTGTGTGTGTGTGTGTGTGTGTGTGTGTGTGTGTGTGTGTGTGTGTGTGTGCGCACACGTAAGAATGTGATGGGGAGAAAATGGTTGTATCACCGAGTAAAGCTGAGAGGAAACTGAGGAGACATTTGGGAGATGTGTAGATGATGTGTGGCTACAATCGGACAGATAAATTGGTATTTGTTTCAGTGCCCTTTACACCCATTGAATATACGTGAGCCTGAATTTTCTCTGTTCCATTACTCTTGTATGGTTGACCTTTATCACATGTTTTAGTACTGTATATATGAATAAGCAGTATATGATCAGCTGATGTTATGCAGCTTTTTAAGTCATTCTTCAAAGAGGCCCTATTGTGCTTTTTGGGGTTTAACTTTCCTGTGTTGTATAGGTTTCTGTGCATGTAAATGGTCTACAAAGGCTAAAATCCCTCCAAATCACATCTTTAAAACATTTTTTGACTACTTCACTGATTGATGTATTCCTTTATTTTACCCTTACAAAGCTGGATATTGAGAGACAGACTAACACTGCCAAATACAAAATAGCTCTTGATTTAATTACTAATATTGTTAACCCTTGTGGTGTTCGGGTCTGTGGGACCCGTTTTCATTATTTAGCTAAAGAAAAATGATATGATCAATTATTTTTTCAAAGTCACACTCAATGGCCTTGGCTCATTTTCTGTGAAGAACATGTATCTGAACACATTTTCAATGACCATCCACTGTATATACCCCCCACCCCCCTCTACACATTTACATTACATACAGGATGTTCGGGTCCACTGGACACAATAAATAAAGCTTCGCCAGTTTGGGTCCTTATCACAACTGATCAAGATGGCCAAAAGATTCTCTGCTCAAAGGGCCTTGCAAATGATTTTGGAAGAGAGAGAACCATTTGATGATGATGTAGAGCAGGGGTGTCAAACTCAAACACACAGTGGGCCAAAATAAAAAAGTGGGTACTAGTCGAGGGCCGGACTGGTTCAATGTTTATTGCAAAACGTATTGAAATGAACTTATTGCACATATTAAACCTGGAACTAAGAGAGCTTAAATTATTGCCTATAAAAACAACATTAAACAATCAGTTGCATCCATTTCTTATGGCTCTATCTGCTTCTTTTCCGGAGTCATTTCTTATGATCACATTTTTCCACAGGCCAACAACAGCTTTAAAAAAACTATTTCCCTCAAAGAAAAACCAAACATGCCCTGTTGTCTCAAGAAAAAAGTGCAGAAGGAAACATCCATTGAAACTCAGTGTGCTGCTCTGTGATGCTAGTTCAAGCAGATACTTGGCATCTCATCTTGGGTGCAAGTTCATCAATGTTTGGGATCAGGCTCTGAGCTGAGGAAAGGTGAAGGTGTGCGTGCAATATACCGGCGGGCCAGATCTAATAGTAATTAGAAATTATCCTGCGGGCCGAAATTAAATCCACCAAGGGCCTGATTTGGCCCCCGGGCCTTGAGTTTGACACATGTGATGTAGAGGAAGAGGAAGAGGTTTTAGAATGTGAGAATTCTGAGTCTGACAGTGACTTTAAAGAAGATGATGAGATTGAGCATCAGCTAGTTACAAAAAAAAGACGAGCCACAGGGCCAGCCAGTCAGCGGGCAAAAAAACAAGTAGCACTTAAATTCATTAATGTGATCTAACAAATGTAAAAGGGAAAATATTAACCAAATAAGATGTTTATATTGCTTGTAATTGGGATGAAGTAAACATCTGTTGAGTATTTTAATATAAAATAGTTTGATTGTGTTGAATTGAAACCCAAAAAGGCAGTGTGTCCACCAGACCCACGAACACTGGCTGAGTAACACAAATATAAACACCACACAGGGTTAACTAAATCACAATGAACTGTAACAACCCTGCCCAAGAAACACTCGAGTATCAAATTGTCATCTTGGCTTCCTAAAATTGTTGGACAAAAGTGGGATAAAAGGGGCTACACCCAACGTACATGTGCACCCACCTGAGTTAAAACTGATTGCAGGCCCTCTGACCTATTTTCTATAGTTTAATTTCAAAACAAAGGAATGTGTCAATGTGCAAATACATGTAATACAGCTACAGTATCCAGTCACAAGCTCTGTATAATCCAATCTGACTCTGCATTCCCTTCATCCCCACAAACACCCACAATCCACCTGTGTGCGGTCACGCTATATGCAAGTGAGGCTGTGAAAGAAAAGGGATTAAATGAGTGTGAGAGGTGTGTGACGAAGAGGAGGTTAAAGATCTCTGACGTTTCCTGCCTCCTCAGTTAACTCACACTTGCTCATCCTCTCAGGCCTCTGGATTGAATTTCAGCTGGAAACAAATACACACACACACACACACACACACACACACACACACACACACACACACACACACACACACACACACACACACACACACACACACACACACACACACACACACACACACACACACACACACACACACACACACACACACACAAACTGTCTGCCTCACATGAGCCGATCATTTTAAGTAGGCCTACGACACACACCGATGGGAGCTTGCAGAGGAGATACAAAGGGGGATGGAGGGAGACAGAGCGGGGACAGGGGAGGACAAAGTGATTTCCCTCATTCACAAAGATTTGATTACCTCTCTGTCTCTTAAACACACACACACACACATCTGCGTAGATAAGCTTCAGCGCTCTGCCTTGTGACGCCTCAGCGTGCATATTTATGAGTCACAAACCACGATGCTGTCACCCAGAATGCACTGTGTTATTATACCGATTCCCAACAGAGACGAGACACGCGACCTCACACCTGACAGTGGATATATCATAGTTTGCAACATCCTTCTCCATTTTGGGTTGTGTTTGTCTAACTGCATTATGATAAACGTGTGTGTTATTACTCACAGGTGACGTGGCTGCAGCTGCAAACTGTAAGCTACAACTACAGTTATGTATCAATTACACTTGCTCCCCATGCAAGCAGAGAAGCTAAAAGCTGCTGAACTCTCAAGGCGATATCACTGTCACATATGTGTTTTTGTTTCTGCCCCATCAACAGAAAATGTTTCATAGAAATTGGTTTACAAAGCTGGAAGGAGCTAAATTAATGAACACTTGATGACAGCATTACCGTTTTTTTGCAACTATTATTAGAAAGACTCAGCCCATGTGTATTTATTACCAAATTGACACCTAATCTTTCAATACTGTTTTCAGTGGTTGCATATTTTAAAAAAGTGCAAAAAAACAACTCATTTTTTCTATTCATACCATGGGCAGATATGTGAAAATGTGTCACTTTTCCTGAAATGTTGCAGATATGCCAATTATGAACGAAGGGCATCAGTGGCTAAAGCAGTGAAGCCAAAGGGAAAGTGCTTTCAATCTGCTTTCTTTCACAAGGCTAGCAGATGTGTAGAAGTCTATGAGAAATGTACCCTCCTTCTCACTTGATTTATTACCTAACTAATATTCCTGATATGGCCTCAATTGCTAGTTTGAAGTTTTCATCAATACATCATGATGTTCATTTTGTGAAATATTATTTTTTTTAGCTATCACAGCATTGTTTAGCTTTGGTTGTACTAAAAGACACTATAGAGCAGTGGTTCTCAACTGGACAGGCCTCTGGACCCACTTTTTCCTTTGTCAATCAATCGCGACCCGAAATTTTGAACCACTCAAATCTATTAAAAAAGAAATCGTGCTGTAATATATACGCTTTTCAGCATACATTATTAAAGTGAAGTACAGTGCATATATCCTTTCACAGAACTGAAGAATGCTTTTTAAAAAGGTTTAATGAGAGGATGGAATCAAAGGTGAACTATGTAACATAAAAAGGCACACATGCTGAAAACCCAACCCCAGCAAGGGGTTCTGGGGGGATTGTCCCCCAGGATATTTTTAGAAATACTAACATATAAACTACGCATTCTGGTACACTCTGAGAAGAAAATAAATACATCTATTACTAACCGACATCTTCAATGTGAAACACAAAACCAACATCAGCCGTTAGCTGTTAGCACTCAAGCTCGCAGCTCCTCATATCTGTTCAGAAACTAGACAAAAGTTAAACAAGTTCAAACCACAGACTGTCTGTGTCATGGCGAATACAGTCGCAGCATATACAACGTTAGCTTAGCCAATCTCCATTCAGAAAACACGCATTTTAAAAGGTTTTTCGCCTGCCGTCTGTCTGCAGACTTGTCAAAGCATTAATTGATGGTTTTTACTAACCGGTATCAGCATGTTGTTACTTCGGCATCATTTTGAAACATGTATTACAATTAAATCACAGTCAAATATGTTCATTTTGTTGTAGTTGTAGACTTGTAGCCCCTTTGCCAGCGATTCTCTCTCTAGTTTAGCATACTCAGCCCGACTCAGCCTGGTTGTTGGCCCGCTAAGAACCTCGATTTTAGGGGGCCAGAAAAACTGTGAAATAGTGCCCGCTAGCCGGTACTACGCCAAGTGGAAACGCAACCAAAAACGGGCCGCGCACGGCACGGCACGCTTAAACCGCGCTGTAGTGGAAATGCGCCATATGTGATGATGTCACGCACTTTAGCCCTGAAGAGTCACCATAGAAACCCATTATAAAATCGAAAACGGCCTGAAAATGTACCAAAACTTGAATGTTGATAAGTCGAAAACTGTAAAAGATATCAAAGATCTGAAGAAAAAGTGTTTTAAATGAAGGTCTTGTGATCCTTTTAAAGTTGGAATGAAGTCTCTAGCTGAAAGTATGTGGAAGGAGTAGCATTTGGCACAAGGTGTAGGTAAAAGAGGATTTGAAGGTTCCTCCCATTGAGTTCCATGTTAAAAAAAGAGTTTAAAAAGCTGAGTATTTCTAAAAGTATTAAATATTTTTGAAAAAGTTGAAAGTTTCCCATCATGTGCTGAAAATGCTGAATAGTTTGATATTTGAATGGTTTCTGTAGCTGAAAGTATGCTGAAGTTATTTGACGGCAAAGTATTGGTTGAAATAAGAAGAATAAAGATTTGAAGAACTATAGTGGAATGCTGTAAACAGCCTTCACATTAATATAACTTGGGTCGTAACTTTTTAGATGTTAGTGTAATCAATATCTCACACCTGTGCAACTTCAAATTACACAGCTGTGCACTCAGAGAGAAATGTGACCTCCGCTGCTAGTCACTGGTACAGCAGGCATAAACCAAGGCACTTTGATTTGTTTCAGAACAGATGCGCGCAATATTAGTTTACAGTCTAGGTGCATTGTAGAAAAGCCTTCGTTACCCCCCTCTTTGAAGCTATTTCTCCTTTCGCACTCCTGTGCAGTAGCATTTGTCTGCCTTTTGCTTGGAATGAGCCGATTTGGCCATTGTCCTGCCTTAATCCAGCACACAGTTACCATTAATGTTGGTATTCATATGGGTCACAAGCAAACCACCAACTGCTCCTGTCAATACCCATCAGGCAACCACGATGACGCTGGATCGATAAAAGCCCACTTTTCATTTTCACAGCATAATGAAACACACGCAAATGTAGATAAAAGTGGTGGTGACGGTGGGATGCCAACATGCACAGCCCCATCCCCATCATGTGCAAATGTAAAAAGTTGTCATATAGTTTCAGAATTTGCCAGATAACAGGTAAACAAAACTTTCTCTTTGTATCTTAGTTGAGGTGGCCCCTCAGAATCTAGGCATTGGGCTATCTATGTTAATATGCATTGATTATGGATGGTTTCTAAATAGGAATCTCTATAATATACAATGGGTTCGTATTTGGCCCGTAAACCAAGTGTTGTGAGGATTTCTTTCCATAATCCAGTTGACAATCCAGCAATTAAACATAACCTCCTTGGCAGAAGTAGTTATATTAGTCCAAGCCTTAAATAAACAAATGTTTCATGTTCACTTTTGTCTAATTACAGCACAAAAGTGTGAGCAGTGAAGATTTGAAATGCGTCAAAACCCCAAAATATTACATTTGATACAAAGCTGAGAAAATCAGCTTGATAAATGACTTAAATGATGAGGCAATAAAACAATTCTAAGAGTCCCTGGTGCTGTGCTACTTTACAGCCGTGTTTTGAGCTAAATGCTAGCTGTGTGTTGTTGGTGTTGTATCAGAACAGCAACGTACAGTTTATTAATCAGTACATGGGAGAGAAGGAGAGATGGTAAAAAGGTAAAGTGGACAGATAAGAGGAATCAGACATGCCGGCTCCATAGAGACAGGGATCAGTCCTCCAACCCAAATCCCAGACTCCAACGCCAGCTTTACTGTCCCAGGGTTTTCCCCCGGAGACCTCCAGCACCTCCAACCCCTGCACAGCTGGAGATCTTTGAAACTAATCTTGACAAATGAGAAACAGATACTGTAGCTTTGTTGGTTTCAAGCGTTTGACTAATTGAAAAAAGGAAAAGCACCCAAACAGATTAGAAATCTAGATCTATCACTTATGAACCTTGCAGGGTTTAGTGACCAAATTCAATCCTTTATGTACAATGATATGTGAAATATAGCTATTACTTTTCTGTTTAAAAAAAGACTACTCTGATTTCCTAGAAGATACCCAGAGGACTTTATATGATGATAAGATTGATATTATATGGTGATAGCATTTACTTGTGCTGATATTCAATCTAAAACCTGCCGAAGACTTGTGATCCTTATACAGTAAGTATTTCAAACCAACTAATTTTGTGCAGTTCGCCGTGATTCTGCACTATCTCTGACCTTGACTGATGTATGTTTGAACTTCAGCTCACAGCACTAAATCAATGCTCATTGAATCAGAGCACAAAACCACTCTTAGTGCCCTGCCATTGTGCATATTATAGTAGGGCATTAAACACAAACACAACAAGCTAAACAGTTAGCAAACAAACACTGTCACTCTCACAATCAACAGAAACAGTGCCAGCTTGCACAATATAAGTCATACAAATATGTACCCATGAGGAGGAGACAAACCACACACACACACTGATGAGGAGAGGCACACATGCGCCCGGACTGTGTGAAGTACTGGCTCGTTGTGGCGAGTCACAGTCTGTGTTGCCACCTACAGAGCACCTCTGTAAATGAATGACTAAATCACATCTGAGACTTAACAAGAATATGAGCAGACAGCTTGTTAGCATGATTCACATTAAACTCAGGCTCTAATTCTGGAAGCAAATGTGTAAAAATGGTAAGAGTCAGTAGGCTTGATGTTGATGTACTCTGTCCTCCCATATTGCAATGCAAAAATGGAAAAAATAATCAAAGTTGTTAATGGTGGTAAGGAAAGCTGAGAATGCAATTCAACCTGACAAGTCTCAAGAGCAATATAGCTGTCTGTTTACTTAGCTCAATGATAGTGATATTTCAAAATTGGAGTTTGATTAAATTCATTCAGCATTTTCTGCTATTTATTTCGCATTAAGTCTCAAGTCCCATGTCAAGACTGGCTTAAATGAAGTCCCAAGTCCTTTGAGTTTTAAATGCAAAGTCATATTGTGCTCCAATTTTTACCTACTCATTTTGCCTACAACAATTTATTTTGCTGACCACTGAACCATTTTTTACAGGAACATTTTTTATCTTGGGCATAATGTTTTTTTCTTTACAGTCACTAGGTAACATATTGTTTTGGCCTTCTCCTTCAACTTGATTAAATGCTGTTGGTCCAAACAAGGTGATCTGTGGAATAATTGTGGACTGCATTGGAAATGAATGGCATTAAAATGGTCTCATACAGAAAATAAAAGGAAATGTAATAACTCTGGTCGATACCTTTGGTTTCTTACTACAAGTTAAATAAAACATGAATGTATTCAGTTGTGGACCTTACATGTCAAATTGTATAAGAGTATGTTTGCAGGTGCAATCAGTGTAACACAGAGCTGAGATTAAAACAGTAAGAGTTTGACGGGGAGATTGTTAAAAGAGAAACCAACCTAGGGCAGGCTGCTGAAAAATCCCTCTCTGACCTTGTTTCACACACTCATTCACAGATTTTAAAGCCAACAGCAATTAGGATGAGCTCAGGGTTCCTCCTGTTCGTGGTGAACCTGTGCCAACTGCTGCTGCCCCGCCCACATCCGGGTAGCAGCAGGCTCGCAGCTGATTGGCTGCCAGGCTAAGTCTCACCAGTAACATTTCACCTGATAGGCTCTTACACTCAGCCAGTGAAACCAGTGCAGCTGTGTGTGGACGCTGTGATGAATACTCTCAACTGATTGGCTCTTAGCCTGGAAGGTGTGTGCGCGCGTGTGCGTCTCATCTGTGTGCGTCTCATCTGTGGGCGTGCATGTACATTGGTTTGCTTTACAGAGTCAAACCCATGAGTCAAACGCATGTGGGTGCCTTATAAATCCTCTCATCAAATATGTGTCGCAATTAATCATTAGGCTTATAGCAATTCTGCACGTGTAGTCTGGTTTCCATGACAACACCCCCTTTTTTTATGCAGACAACTTCCACGTGACACATCACACTGCGAGCTGGAGTCTGATATGTCAGATGTTATCGTCAAAGCCCTCTCGCTGTGATTGAAATGTGCTGATCTGAGAGCAGATCTTAAAGGTGCACATTGTGTCGGCCAACAGGTGACCTGCCAGTCAATAAAGAAGCGTGCTCCTGTGTGATGTCTGTCCTCCTTTGTGATGCGGTGATATGCAACATCACAGGCCTCTGAATGAAACTGCGCCAATGAAACGCACAATATGCCGGTTAATAGGCTGTGTATTATGTCGCTATCAGGCTATATCCCATAATAATGCGCAGTGAATCACAGCAGCCTGCGCCTTATCGTGCAGCAAAGAGCAACGCATGCTTACCTCATCCTCCCCTCCTGTCCGCTTCAATGAGATGGATAATGTATGATCAGTGTCCTTGAGTCGTAGTAAAAAGGGTCCAGCAGCAGCACCTCTGGGTGTTTGGATACAAACAGCGGCGGTGCCGGAGGAGCCTGCAGCCGGCGGGGTGTACAGATGTTGAGGTCTGGAAAAGGCGACAGGGTGTGGAGAATGCTACACGGATGCCCACAGTTTTTAGGTCTGTCTTTTAAAAAACGTCAATTATAAAAAAAATGTTCTCCTGTGTCTCGTTCGTCAGGCGGCTGGTGGTTCGGTGGAGGCCATCTCAGAGGGGAGCACGCCGTCCGCAGGTCGAGAAGCCGGGCGGAGTGGTTGACAGCGGCTTCTGAGGTGCCATCTTTTCCTCCCTGCAACCACTGGGAGGCTGGATGGAGAGGGAGAGGAGAGGGAAGGCGAGGGGGGAGGGAGAGGGAGCAGGCTGCTGTAATATTAAGTGGAGATGGTTTTGCTGCACGGTAGCGCCCTCCTCCTGGTCATGCAGCTACTGTGCAGGCAGCATGTATGAAAAACAAACGCACACCGGCCTCTTCAAGAAAATTAAAAATGTAAATAACTTTTTTGTTTCAAAAAAATTATAATACTCAAGCTGTTCTGAAACCATTTTTTTCCTAATGCTAAACCCCATCAATTATCTATAATGCAAGTTAAAATGACAGTATACATTATTGTGTGTCAACTAAAACTGTGTATGATTCTTTTGCATTAATTAATTAATTTTAATGTATTTTTTCTTTCTTTCTTTATACTGTACAGCTAACAGCAGAATTGTTCAGCATCATTATTATCAACAATGTTGTTTGTAGCATATTATTTCTTTAATAATTAATATTCCATATTTTTATTTTCCATTTTCATTTTATAATTGAATATTTTTGTAGTATTGTAAATATTTTATTTATATTGTGATTAAATTGTTCTAAAATGTCTTTATAATTTAACAACTTTATATTATGGGTTTACTGTAACATATCCAATTTCTCCTAGAATCAATAAATGATTTCTTATTTTTAAAAACAATCACCAGCTTCACAGGAGCATTTGTGACAGGTTTGGATTTAAAATTATTTAAGCTTTCAAGACCCTTGGAAACAGTTTTACATTATTGTGTGATATTTCATCACTCCCTGTTCCTGTGTGATATTCCCATTCTAACCCTCTTACTGAAGACTAAGTATATGCTGTAGCTGTACAGAATCATACAGTAATTCAGTCTGTTTAGTAAAAAGCTGACACAAGATAAAGCATGTGCACACAGGAGATTTTATATAATAGAATTCTTTTTTTTTTCTTATAGTTTTAAATTAAACAGCTGCTATGTATCCTGACACATCTTACACAAATCAAACCTGTGGTAGTTTTCCTTCTTACCAGGAGAGGTCCTCCTAATTTCCATGAACACAAGAACTACCTCTGTGGTTCATACAGTGGTAGGATCAGCTTATTGATCGTGAAAAAGTTCAGCCAGTGTTGTAAAGCAAAGTGTTATTAAATCAGGGTCTCCATTTTATTTGTGACACTTTAATACCCACATGATTTTATCTTTCTCTTTTTGGGTCTGTGGCCTTTATCTCCACAGGAGGGTCCCACGGATAGATATAACTCTTATAATACTTCCAAACAAGGCTGACACATTTTCTCTACTGTCAGAATTTAAATATCTAATCAGTCCAACTTGAAAATGTGCATTAGACAACCTTATTTCATCACAAAAGAGATGCAGAGAAAACATAAAATACAAGAGTCATTGTGATGCGTTTTAAAAAAAGATGGATAACCCCAAAATCAACACACATGTTTCTGTTAGTGCTATTTATGAATTCAAATTGATTTGGTGTGAGTTGCAGGGCATTTGGAGGTACTGGCCATTGAGATGTCTACCTTCTATTTAATATAATGAAACTTTGCCAAAACATTGACCACATGAAACTGCTCATAGGAAATTATTGTTGAGCTTTTTCGCTGCTTTTAGCACCACAAGCCACAACTGCCATCTAGTATGTTAGAGAGGAGTACACTCAACAACTCACACTTAAACCATCTAGATTCATATATATTTCCCTACAGATGCAAATAAAAATATGTATCTTTTATTTTTGGATGAATTGTCGCTTTAACATATTCCTGACTCAAGTTTTGTGATAGTGAATCCAAAGTCTAATGGAGTTTTTTCACAGTGGTAGTGGACATGTTGCACCAGGCTCTAGCATTTTCCAAAAGCCGTCATTTAGCTGTTTATCCAACTGAAAAAGGGTATGGCACATGATTTTCAACAATTTCCTCCCCATCAAATGTTCAGTTGACATTCATTCCCTGCAGTCACTTGGTAAAAAAACCTTTTCCCATCATCAGTAAATTCCCCAATACTCGATTAAGGCGACTGCACCTGTTGTTCTCCAAGGCACTGATTAGACTTTGGACAAAGATAGGAACCATTACATGTAAGTGCAGCAAATACTGTAAGAGGATCTCTGCTGGAACATACAGTACTCAGGTCAATTAGGCACCAGCCACTCACAACACTAAC
Source organism: Notothenia rossii (assembly GCF_949606895.1). Classification (NCBI taxonomy): domain Eukaryota; kingdom Metazoa; phylum Chordata; class Actinopteri; order Perciformes; family Nototheniidae; genus Notothenia; species Notothenia rossii. The sequence continues at coordinate 61,610,591 of NC_136906.1, read as the reverse complement.
CCCGCCTTCACACACACACACACACACACACACACACACACACACACACACACACACACACACACACAAACACACACACACACACACACACACACACACACACACACACTTAGTGGCATAAGAAAAGGAAAAGTCCTCCCATTAGTGATCATTTTTGTATTGTTTGTCCTGAACTACAATGAAACATTTTTGACTGATTCTGGTACACTATATTTATTGCTTCAAGTGGAACATTGACTACAAAACAGCAACAAACATTACAGCACACAGGAATGAGAAAAACTCAGGGACACACACTCATTGACATAAAACACAACGCGCTCTAAGACGACTAAAGACACACAGCGTTGCAGTAACATTAACAGTACAAGCGTTCGGTAAAACATACGCAGGTACTGTATGTGTGAAAAGGATTAATGACTACTATGGTTTCGGAGGAGGCTAAAAAAAAGCACTAGAGCTGTCATGCTTTACTATCTTTGAAATATATAATCCTGCAATCAAACACTGCATTAACAAACGTGTTAGTGTAAATGTTCTGGAAAGCTGTAAGAACTGATGTTGCAGATACGTTAAAGCAGCACAGATTCAGAGGAAAATCCAGTCAGAAGTGAACTCATTTCAAAATTGTATTTCTTGTTCTTTCAACATTGGAAGAAAGTCTTTATCGCCGTTTATGTTCGAGTGGTTAAATGAGGCTTTTAATAACACCCGTTTCAAACGTTATCAGGCCATTAAATGGTTGTTAGCAGTCGTTTTTACAATCACTGATGCTTCAGAGGGAGTAATGTTATGAAACGTTTCCAATTTTGTTTGGTTTACGTGCAAAAACTACTTGGTAAGTTTAAAAGGTAAAGACCAGGGTATCAATCAAGTATGCCTTTCAGTTTGTTATTTGTTAACTCACACATTTCTTGTATTAGCATGGGTTATCATGTAAATAGATGTTGCTCTGAACCTACCAGTATGTGTAGCAGGCACCTTCAAACCTAACACTGTTAACAGCCACTTAATGCCCCAATTTAGAAACGGGTGTTTAACCATTTGATTTGGTTCAGTAAGCATGAAAGCAGGGATACATTCTGGCAAATCTTTCTCGGCCCTCCCGCCTCAGTAACAAATCTGGAAATACTGGCTGGGCGATTTGACGGGGCTCTTGTAGCTGGAAAAGTCGTGCTGTGCTGTGCTCTGGCTAATTGTGGTTTTCTGCAGGTTTAAGATGAAGGACGGGCTCGTCTTCTTGGCCCCGGACTTGCCGCCGCCCTTCGCCTGAGGGTTGTTAGGTGCAGCCGAGCCGCAGTTGGCAGGGACCGCGGAGGTAGATTTGGTGAATTCAGAAGATCCAGTCCTTCTTGTTAGGGGGCTCAGATAGATCTGCATAGTCACTAAGTGAAGTGGTGAAATGAGGCGAGGAAGGTGTGAGTGTGAAGACAAGGGGGGAAGTCGGTCAGTGGGGAAGGGTTCAAACAAAGGTCAGAGGTCAGGTAGTGCGGATATTTAAAGAAGAGGTAAGGTTAAAACGAAAAAGACAGAAATAAGGGTGCAAGGGGTTAGGGGAAGGCACATAAGTCATGGTGAGATGTGACAAAAAATGAAGAATAAAATAACAGTTCCACTTTTCCAGATAGTGTGAATAAATATATTTGTAGGGATGAATCATACCTTTGCAGTGTGTCACACGGCTTGTCCCTGCACAGAAACAGCACACACACAGATTCACTTACATGCAGCATTGCCATGTCAGCATTTTGCTTAATCACTTATGTTATCTCCTTTATTTAATAGAGGCTTGGAGAGCAGCGGATTCACTTTCTTGTAATGAGGCTGCCATACAAATAACAACAGTGCTCACTCACCTCCACTCACTGCTGCCGGCTCCTTGGACTTGCTGCTGTAATAATGAGAGAAAGAGGGAAAAGCGTAAAAAATATAGCAACACCTAAAGAGGGTTTGTAAATCTGGCAAATGTGAGGGATCAGTGTCAGGATGACTAGCAGTTACATATCTTCTCTACTGACTTTGAGAATGTCATGTCTGTGGTTTGGGTTGTTTTCACATAATACAGGATGTCATGGGTGTGAATAACCTCAATTTGATTCTGACTTCATCTGTCACAAATAATTAGGTGACCCCAAAATCACTGAAAGTGTAAATAATTCATGCCGTGATTTGCAAGAGTTGTAGATGAATTCGTTTCATGGATACATTTACAAAAATATTGTAAAACTGAACTTTTATTTGGCTATATAACTACTTACAACAAGACAAAAGAAAAGGCTATTGTGAATAACCCATTTCTTACCCTTCCTGAGGCTTCTTACTTGTAGCGGCTGTGGAGGCTGTGGAGGCTGTAGAGGTGGGGCGTTTGGTGGTCTTACCTGGACTGTCCTTCACACTACTGGCTGGGCTCCACACACCACTGGAAGGAAAATTAAAAAAGGTAGCTTTCATTTAAAAATGAGGTTTGAGAGTGCACTGCACTGTTGTTGTTTTTGGTGGCGCTTTTGTGTGCAGTTGCCATTTTTTGTAACAACACTCTTTAAGTACATTATTTCTTCAAACCTCAAAGAGATGGTTAAAGCAACAAAATATTTTACTTCTATAAAGTCACTGGCATTTTTTCCTACATTTTAACATTGAAATAAAGTAGTTTTAGTTAAAGGCTTCTAAATCACTTGATAACCCCTTGTGTAAAATGATTATCAAGACTTTAGTAAAGATAGTTTTACACACAGTACATTGTTTTTGTTCACACATTCGAGTGAAACATCACTGTAAAGTCAATTTCATATTTCTACAGGTGCAACATGTCAGATGAAATGACTAAATGCTTCACGCATACAATTTGCTGGAGCGCTAGCCAATAAAGGGGCTGGTGTTACGTAGTGATATCATTATGCTGCGGAACTAAACATACAGATTCCAATGGATGTGTTCCTACATGCATACAAACCTATATAACACACCAAAGGAAAGTGAAAAACATAAAAGGACCCTTCTGCCATACGAAACAAGATTTATAGAGAGAGAAAGAAGTAGCCATCAATATGAGAGAGAGAGAAATACATCAGAAGGGGAGATTAAATGAACTGGGGGCGAGAAAAGGCAATGATGCTGCATCTCGCTTAATTCTAATACCAAACCTGCAGCCTTAAGTGCATGGAAATGTACTTCTCTCCATGCACTTATATCAGCACACTCCAGATTTAGCAGCAGCACATTAGAGTCCCACGGAGAGAACCTATCACGCTCTCTGACTAACGCTATCTAATGGCAGTATCATTTGAAAGGTAATAGAGAGGAAGAGCAGAGGCCGGTCTGCCGCTTTATCGCCTTGAAATAAAGGTTGAGTCTTTGGAATGATTATCGAGCTTCCTTGTGCTGCGTTTCTTGGATAATGGAGGGTGTGCGGATTGCTTTTGAACATTAGATAATGAGAAGTGAAGCTTGAGTTATGAGACGGAAGCTTCATTGTTAGCCGCTTCATTAAAACTGTATTATGTTAATATAATGTGTGCATAGGCCTACAGTACTCTGTCTCCTGGTGAGTGCTGTCAGTGATGAGAAGATTCTTTAAAAGAAAATCATTCAACAGCTTTACCTTGTTTTGTTGTACTGCACAATTGCTGATAAAGAGTATGTTTCATTTGATTTATCTCAGGTAATAAATACAATGAAATATGAACCTGTTACAGTTTATTACATGTGTGAGTGGTGGAATGTATTGGACTTAAGCACAATTCTGAGGTACTTATACTTTAATTAAGTACTTTTTATTCAATGCTACTTAATATGTCTACTCTACTACATGTTGGAAGTATTTATTGTACTTGGTACTCCACTACATTTATTTGAAAGCTTTAGTTACTTTACAGATAAAGCTTATGAGTCAATACAAAGAAAAGAAAAGAAACATAAACATCCTGCAGGAACACAAATAAAATGTATATTACCATTACCTTTACTATCTGTGATATAGACACAATAATGCATCAATAATTACAATATAAGCATTTAATGACATTATTTTTGAATTGGGAAATGATGCTTAACAAGTAATTTTAGCTATTTAGTATATTTTAGTGCTAATGTTTTTGTACTCAAGCAACATTTGAAATGCAAGACTTCTACTTGTAACAGAAAAAAACAAAAGTATAAAATCCAAGCACATCCTCTGCATGTTCTTGATGTGGTTGTGGTTTTGTCCTGTCTGCAGACGGAGAAGCCGTTACCTGCGGGGGGGTGTGGGGCTGTAGTTCCTGGCTGTGGAGCTGGAGGGCAGCGCGGTGCTCTTCTTCAGGGAGGCAGCGCTGGAGGGCACCAGAGAGGGCCTGGACGGCAGAGCCAGAGACACTGGCCGGGCTACACACACACACACACACACACACACACACACACACACACACACACACACACACACACACACACACACACACACACACACACACACACACACACACACACACACACACACACACACACACACACACACACACACACACACACAATGTTATCAACCTAGCAGACAAATGCACCTTTCAGGGTTTGTTTTTTTACCAAGATTTGTCTTTTCCATCTTTTCCTACTGTTAGGAATTGACTATTCACGAAGCACTTAGTTACTGTTGCTATGCCTTCTAAGCCTTGTATTCTTGCAAAACTCAGGTTGTTTGTCATTTTGAAAGATTTGTCAACATGTGCGGTTATAGAGGGGGTCCAACAGGAGCCAATGCCCCTGTAACGCTGAGTTTTAACACCCCTCTGGCCCCCCTCAGAAAGAAGAGTATATGGTGATACCATTTGTGATTGTGTGGCAGCAAAGACTTTGCTTTATAACACAAAAAAACAAACCTTTTTTCAGCATTATAAAAGTATTTTTCTCAATGCATTGGCTCTAATCCCCACCCAGATCTCGTCTCACCTTTAGCACCTGATGTTCTCCTGCCACCAGCAGCAGCTGCTTGGTGCTCTTCAGAGATGTTGAGCCTCTTGAGAACATCTGCCAGGGCCATCTTCAACAGCTGGATTTCATCTTCCTGCATCTGCATCCTCTGCTCCAGATAGGTGAGCCGATCCACCACATCCAGGCCACTGGCTGAGCTGCGGTCATCTGAAGGATAAATACATAGCCAGGATTATCTTGTTGGTTTGTTATGCTTTTCCACGGCGTTACGTAACTGAGGACATGATTAACATCCATTAGAAAAACCAGCAGAAGAATCCGAAGCATCCATTTAACATTTGCCAGCCTCTTAACCATGTCTAAAAATGTTTAAAGGCACATTTTTCACAGAGCAAAAGAAAGAAACAGTCAGTGAACCTTTGTCAACTAACACACACACACAAAAGAGGGAGAGTACGATGCCAAGGAAGAAATTAATATGCAATTGATTCACTATTTGGTGACAGAAAATCTTGAGTATGAAAGAAAAAAACGTGTAGTTGCAACAGTTTAATAAGAGAAGGACTGGTAAAGAAAAGTAATTCCCCATTCAAAAACCTTAGCCAAAGAATTATTGATTAAATTCTACTATAAATGCTTTTTCAAGGATCAACTCCTTTGGCAACAAGATATAAACATAATCAGAGGAAGGAATAAGCTCTTTAACATCCCCTGTTCGTGCTTATGTAGCGAAAATCAAGCTAATGAGGTCACAGCACAGCTGGACAGCAGATCATAACACTGTCATCTCACAGCAGCATGTAAACAAAGGTATACAGCGCACATTTAAAAACACTGTCACCAACACACTATCATTTCCTTTTCAATCCGTTTTGGTATTTATACTTTTACTGTAGTCAATGATCAGTCCAACACAGTAACAATAGATCAGAGGTGAATACCGTGGGAGACACTGGACAGCGATGAGGAGGCAGTGGGCCTCTGGGGGGCAGCTGGGCCCTCTGCCATTACACCGGACGTCTTCCTCCTCTTCCTCTCCTCCCGCGAGCACAATCTCTCGCTCCTCTTTCCTTCTCTGGCTTTAGTCTGATAGCTTGGTTCTCCCTCCATCTGATTCACTGGCTGGTGTCCACTGAGATCTCACCCCCTTTGCTCCACTTATGTCACACACACTGTAACACTCACACACACTGTAACACAGCAGCCTCCTCTTGCAGCATCCAGGCAGTATTACATTGGTGGTCGCTTGATACCCTCTGGGACACACTGATGTGTATGACAGCGCTTTAAAGCCCTTTTGCTCAGGGTGTGTATTTATATAAAAGGTGGGGGTGGGGCTGATAATGCTTAAACTCAGCAGTCGTCCAATTCAACCTAAATTGTCTGTGCACATGCTTGTGTGTGTGTGTGTGTGTGTGTGTGTGTGTGTGTGTGTGTGTGTGTGTGTGTGTGGGTGTGCAGACTACAATGATAATCCTTCAGACTGAGCTTCTTTGACCCCGCCCCCACAGATAAACCCCATGTTGCTATGAGGGATGGAGACACGGAGAGGAAACAACAGAGATAAACCTGAAATGGGGCCTGGGCTGGCGTTGCGCTTCAGTAAATATTTCGTTCATCCTCGGAGTTACAGAGGTCACAGGGCAGGTCACTCTGAGTAATAAGGAGGATGAAGAGGAGGCCAAATGTAAAAAACAATGCTTTAGTGTCTTCAAGGATGAACTCCACGGCTCAAAACAAACAGAGGAATAAGGATCAGTTACACAATCTGTGGCTATGTGTTTATTTATTTTAAAAACTAAAATAAACCAATGATTTCCAACTAGCGTAGAAGAGCAGATGCTTCTGCAGTGACACGTACATACAGTACAAATACTGTTGAATATATTTCAGATTTTTATAGAGCAGTGATTATGTTTTGATTAAAAAAGGAAAATCTCATACATTGTCAGCATACTGTATAACACCCGAACACCATGTGTTATGAGAGGGCTTAAAAACTAGCTGACAAGCAATTCAAACTGTTTGCTACAGTTAGCAAGTTAAAGAACTGTATGTATTATAGAAATAAATGGATACATAGTAGAAGTATAGTTTATTAAAAGTAACAACTAGAGGGGTAAAATAGTTCATTAAAAGTAATTTACAATTTACAAAAGCAGTAGAAAAGGAGTTTCAAAAAGAGTTAGATACCCTATTGGGTAAGGGGAAGAAATTGTTAAGTAATACATAAATGACAGACATAGTTTGCTAAAAGCAATAGATAATTGGTAAAGAAAAGAGAAATGGTTGGATGGCTGATTTTAACATACAGTTTGGTTAAAATAAATAAAAGTACAGGGAAGTGGAAGTATATCTGATAAAAAAGGTGGATAACCTTTGAAATGTTTTCACTAGAAAGTTTAGTTTAGTGTTGATGAAGCCTCAAACCCTGATGTATAGTTTTTGTAAGATACGAGCATATCATACAATTTTTTTTATCTATGTTCTTGGTTAGATAGCCTGCATGAGTTTTCCCTCTTGAAACAGATAATCTGCTGTGAGTGCAGACTTTCATTAACTGTGTATTTATTGGAGCATGAAGCCCGCAGTAATCTGTTTCTCATGCAGCATTGTGACGTTGTGTAGGACTGCACGGTGGTTTCATGTTTCTCTTCTTCTCCTGGCTGTGATCATATCCTCGTGCCACCTCCACGCACCCCATATGGGATTGGGATTAGAATAGCACATAATCCCAGCGCTGTAAAAGGGAATTAGCAGCCCAAAGCTCAATCTCTGCACCAACTCAGCTATACAAAAAAAGAAACAGAAAGGCTCCCTGAAAGACGCTTTTCATGCAAATGTAAACACACAAACAAACCTGAAGTATGTCTCTGTGCCTCTGACTCACTCACACGCACATGCACACACAGCGCTAACAGTTTCAAAATGTACACGCCTATTATGAATCTTAGCAAAATGAAAATACATGAAGGCATAACTCCGGCGTAGTGAAGCAGCAGAGTGTTTTAATCTGAGCTCGCAGATGGTGTTTCTTGAATGAAGAACCAGCATCTGTCTGCTCATATCAGCACCTTGCATGCTGACACATACAGGCCACAAGCAATCCTTCATAATAGTCCACAGATACTAATGTCCCTCAGGGGAAGAGGCATTTCCCTATTTCTTTCAATCGCTGTACGCACATTCCAACACCTACAGTCTGACTGTTTGGCATGTGATGCATTGGGCAGGTATGCAAGTGTTTATCTTTACAGTTAACTGAAAATCTAAAGCAACAATGTCAAAGAAGATAGATTTTGAGGATCTATACAGAGTATGGAGTCTAATCTATTTGACTGCCCTGATAAAACAAATCGGTACCAATATAAATGATCTTCTATTTCCGCCTTAAAGTGCCTCAAACATGTTTTCTTCTGTCACCGGTTTTTCAGGGTTTTCATTCAGCCATATAAAAAAGAATGTTAGACCTTGTCAGAAGGCAGCATGTTGATCATAAAATCTCTAAATATCTTATACAAGATACTATTTGTATTCTGTTGAGGGTTTAAAAGTCCTGCGAAGTTGCAGCACAAGGCATAGAAACACTCTTTTGTTGTTATAGTTTGTCATTAATGAGTGTGTTTCAGTCCATGACAAATGCACAATGTCTGCATTCTTTCCAGGAATGTTGTGTTACTTACTTCTCACTTTTAGATTACTTCACACATTATTTTCATGTTATCAAGTATCAAATTGGAAAAGCTAATTTATTCAAAGTCACATATGTATGCATACATGTTGTGGTAAACACAGAGAGTGTAAACATGTCTTCTTGTTGATTATATGCATTCATACGTAATATTAAAAAGGGAAATCATGTTTAGTCATTGCTCTTTGTATTATCCACCAGTACGTTTTGGTTTTATAAGATAAACATCTCTATGAATTGTCCATTTAAAAAAAGAAATCAGTTGTTTGACCACCAAAAAGATGCATTTACCTCTATTGCATTGGCGTTCAAACAAGCTCCACTCTGTACCTGTCATGAAGTCAGTGTCCGGTGCCAGCAGGGAGTCGCTGTGGTAGCTCTCCTTCAGCGAAGGTCTCCTCTGCGGGCTGTGGACCGTCTCCTCCATCCCCAAGCCGTGGTCCAGCTCCTCCATGTGTGAGTCCCCCTCCTCTACGCCCTCTGCCATGTTGACGAGTGCTCCTGCAGCGCTCCTACTAAAGCTATACGCTTCACTGACGGGCTAATTCACCTACCCCTAAATCCACCAGTGGCCACAACCTCTAGCTTTCCCTCCCTCCCTCTCCCCCCACTGTCCTGTAAGGAGGGTGTGCAGGGTGATGTCACTCAGAGAGGACAGATTAGGGACCTGGTAAGCCATCTGAAGCTCTGGGGAGAACAACACTATGAGCCCGGTGAATGTGTGTGTGGTAGAGACGCTTCATTATGGGAAACATCTTCTAAATATAAGTGAAAAGGGTATAAAAAAAACTAGTTCAGTTCAATAGAACTTTTTTTTGTGTTACATTTTTCCTGAAATGCTTTTTTTTCATATTTAAATTAGTCACATCTTGCTAAATATGATTATAATTTGCATATTTTCTGGAAATCTTAAGGAAAAGATATGTATTGTACAATCACATACACTTTTTGTTTTACAATACAGATGAATAGGGTGACAAATGTAACTAATGAAATCCCCAGAAGATTACTAAAGTATACTTTTTTGTATAAGATGATTTTTAACATTTGATGTTTACATATGCAAATGAGACATTATGTGCACACTTTTTGTTATTTAGGACAAATCTACAGGAGCAAATTCAAACAAATATATTACATTTAAGGGATGTGTTCCTTGTTTTCTGAAAGAAGACATGTTTGGGAAAATAAAATTCACCATGAATTAACAATGTTTTGTCTGTCGTGTGTCTCGCCTTAAAGGCCCAAAAATAACTTCCTGAAAGATAAGCACCATAACTTCTCTCTGCTGACATACTGCTACTGCTTCGAGGAGGAAACAATGTGTAGCTATAACTGAACTGTGTGATGAATATACACATGTAAAAAAAAGACACAGCAGGGGGAGATCACACAATTTGCTGTTGCATGCAAAGTTGCAGACAAGCACACAACTGCTCTCCCAGAAAGAGCTTACATCAGGCTGCCATCCGGTGTGGCCGGCCCTGGTGCACTGTTAGGATGATGAGATTCTGAGATTAGGGAGCAGAACTTGATTAATTACAGTCATCAAGAGGACAATAAGCCGGATGTGGTAATTAGACCAACAGAGAAAGACAACAGGAGCAGAAGAAAAGCCTGTTTGACGATAGTCGGGGTTACCCCCGGTGTAAGCTGACATGTTGTCTATTTTGCATTCGCTGGATTCTTTCTCCAGCAGCTGCTTCTCTTTGCTGATGTGTCAAAAGATTCTGGCCACATAGCGGAAGCTTCCATAGCCCTGAATAATAAAAAATGTTTTGCTCTACATTTCTCTTTCTGATCACAACATCCTACATTCTAATGAAAGCATTGTACAGCATTGAGCAAATAGGACTTGCTGTTTGTTATTAAAGCAACTCCAGAAACTTCATTTGGTGTTGATTCTGGCGGCCCCTGTGGACAAAACTCATGTTTTCATAGAAGAAAGGCTGCATTTCTCATGAGCACCACCGCCTAGTGTCTGGAGATCTTGACACAGTTATGGTTTCATTTCTGTAAAAAGTGAAAGAGGAACGCAATTTATTTTTAAAAGAAATGAATAAACCTTTGACTAAAGAACTAATAAATTAATAGTTTTATGTCTCATAAAGTATTTCATGATTCAAAGAATTTAGTATAGAAAGAAGACGACCAATTCAGGATCTGGTGGATTTTTGGTTCTCACGTCAATTTTCTCTCTTTTTAGTCTTGGTTAATCCTGGCCTAGTATTAATTATAACCACACAATCTAACATCAAAATCAAACATCTATTCCCCGCTGTTGTTTATTTTCTAAGAGAATAACAAACACATGGTGTTTGATCCTACCACAATTAATGATCATCATTTTGCAGTCCAATTTGTGAAGAAAACAAGACACAATAATAAACATTGGTTGTACAAACAACAAGAGAGAACTATAATAGAAATAATAAATTAGGATGTGGCATAACCCACATTTAAAGGATACCGCAATCATTTAAATAAGGCTCAGTGATACAATTCAAAACAGATCTGTGCTTTTTGCTCATTATTGTGATTAATATCAATCAATCAATCAATGTTTATTTATATAGCCCAATATCACAAGTGTTACATTTGTCTCAGTGGACTTCACAGTTTGTATAGAATATCAGTATGACAATACGACACCCTCTGTCCTTAGACCCTCACATCGTACAAGGAAAAACTTCCAGAGAAAACCCACAGTTTAAAGGGAAAAATGGGAGAAACCTCAGGGAGAGCAACAGAGGAGGGATCCCTCTCCCAGGACGGACAGACGTGCAATAGATGCCGTGTGTAAATTGAAAAGATAATACATTTGCAACATAGGTAGTCCAAATGTTTGGAAATGCATGTGTGTATAATAGGAAGATGAATCCACGAGGATATCCATCCAGGACTTATGATCCAGGACCACAGCCACGACTCAAGATCCAGGACTCGCGATCCATGACACAGGACCGCAGGATCATCCATGACTCCGGATCCCGGCGTATATAGACACCAAAAAGAAAGACATTTGGGGAAGCTGGGTTAATCGGAACATGAGAGTACACAGGTATAGACAGAGAGAAGGAAGAATTAAGATGTCCCCCGACAAACTAAGCCTATATCAGCAAAACTAGGGGCTGAATCTAATCAGCCCTAACTATAAGCTTTATCAAAAAGGAAGGTCTTAAGCTCACACTTAAAAACGGATAGGGTGTCTGCCGCCCGAACACAAACTGGAAGCTGATTCCACAAAAGTGGAGCTTGAGAAGAAAAGGCTCTGGCTCCCATTGTACTTTTAGAGACTCTAGGAACAACCAACAACCCTGCATTCTTGGAACGCAATGCCCTAGTAGGACAGTAGGGTATAATGAGTTCTTTAAGGTAAGATGGCGCCTGCCCATTAAGGGCTTTGTAGGCGAGAAGAAGAATTTTAAATTCTATCCTGTGTTCTATAGGGAGCCAGTGTAAGGCAACCAGAACAGGAGTAATGTGGTCCCTTTTCCTAACTCTGGTTAGTACACGAGCTGCAGCATTTTGAATCAACTGAAGCGACTTGACTGACTTCTTGGTACACCCTGATAATAAGGAGTTACAACAATCCAGCCTTGAAGTAACAAATGCATGGACTAGTTTCTCTGCATCGTTTTGAGGCAAGATATGCCTGATTTTTGCAATGTTACGTAGATGGAAGTAGGCGGTCCTTGAAATTGATTTTATGTGGGTGTTAAGGGATAAATCCTGATCAAATATAACACCAAGATTCCTTACAGTCTCACTGGAGGCCAAATTAATGCCATCCATAGTTAGTATATCTTTAGATAATTTGTTTCGTAGATTCTTCGGGCCAAGTACAATAACTTCAGTTTTGGTCGTGTTTAACATAAAAAAATTTAAGGTCATCCACGTTTTTAAGTCCTTGAGGCAGTCTTGAATTTTATTTAAATGATTAATATCATCAGGCTTGATTGATAAATATAGTTGAGTATCATCCGCATAACAATGAAAGTTTACAGAATGATTCCTTATAATATTGCCTAACGGAAGCATATATAGTGTGAACAAAATAGGTCCAAGCACTGAGCCCTGTGGCATTCCATGGCTAACTTTGGTTTGCATGGAAGATTCATCGTTGACACGTACAAACTGAGAGCGTTCAGATAGATAGGACCTAAACCAGCCTAAAGCAGTTCCCTGTATGCCGACTAAGTGCTCTAGTCTTTTTAATAGGATATCATGGTCGATAGTATCAAATGCAGCACTAAGATCGAGCAAGACAAGAATAGAGACAAGTCCCTTGTCTGAGGCTATTAGAATGTCATTTGTGACTTTAACCAGAGCTGTCTCTGTGCTATGTTGTGTTCTAAAGCCAGACTGAAAATCTTCAAATAAATCATAGTTTTTTAAGTAATCACACAGCTGCTTTGCGACTGCTTTCTCAAGAATTTTTGAGAGGAACGGAAGATTAGAAATAGGTCTATAGTTGGCTAAAACCTCTGGATCGAGGTTGTGCTTTTTAAGAAGCGGTTTTATCACTGCTACTTTGAATGATTGTGGAACATAGCCTGATAATAAAGACATATTCATAATATTTAATAAAGAAGTGCTAATTAATGGAAAAACTTATTTTAACAGCTTAGTTGGAATCGGGTCTAAGATACACGTTGATGGTTTAGAAGAGAGAATCATTGAATTTAATTGTTCAAGGTTTATGGCTGAAAAGCATTCTAGTTTACTATCTAGTGTAATATTAGAACTTACGTTTCCAGGAGCTGTTGATAATACTATACTGGTCAAAGGCAAGAGGTCATTGATTTTGTTTCTAAGAGTAACAATTTTATCGTTAAAAAAGCACATAAAATCATTACTACTGAGTGCTATGGGAATAGAAGGCTCAGTCGAGCTGTGGCTCTCTGTCAGCCTGGCTACAGTGCTGAAAAGAAATCTTGCATCATTCTTATTCTCATCTATTAATGAAGAGTAGTAGGCTGCTCTCGCTTTACGCAGTGCTTTCTTATATTCATTGAGAGTAATATGCCAAATTAAACCAGATTCTTCAAGTTTAGTGGAACGCCATATCCTTTCAAGTTGTCTCGACTTTTGCTTTATTTTGCGGGTTTCGGCATTATGCCATGGAGCTAATCTATGTTGTTTTATTTTCTTCTTTTTCAAAGGAACAACAGAGTCTAATTTTATTCGCAGCGCATCTGTAGCACTATCAACAACATGATCAATTTGAGGTGGTGTACATTTTGTATAAGTTTTCTCCCTTACATGCAGACATGCTATCGAGTTAAGTATTGGTGGAATCTCTTCCTTAAATTTGGCTATAGCACTAACAGGTTTCTGCTGCAGGAGCTTTTGACTAATGCTTGTAGTCTAATAACAGTACTTCAAAAGTTACTAAGAAATGGTCGGATAAAGCAGGATTATGCGGTTCGACTAATAGTTGCTCAATTTCAATACCATAAGTCAGAACAAGGTCAAGAGTGTGATTATAGCAGTGGGTGGGTTTATTTACATTCTGACAGAAACCAACAGAATCTAATATAGAGTTAAATGCAACAGTAAGGCTATTTTTATCTTCGTCAACATGAATATTAAAGTCACCTACGATAATTACTTTATCTGTTTTAAGTACCGAAGTTGATAAAAACTCGAGAATTCTGATAAGAATTCTGAATAAGGACCTGATGCACGGTACACTGTAACAAATAAGATTGGCTGCAACGTTTTCCAGGTCGGATGCGTAAGACTAAAAACGAGGCTTTCAAAGGAGGTATAATTTAATTTTTGTTTAGTATTGATAAGTAAACTTGAGTCAAAGATTAATATACTTGCATTCATTTTTAATACTTACATGCCAGTGTGTCTACATTATATCTAGTTCTCATTCTTATTACTTTGCAATTCAGAATTTAATCCCACCAGCCTTATAAAATGTTTTAACCAGAGGCAGATTGTTTATATTCAAAGAATAGGTCCTAATTCGAATGAAGATAAAGTTCTTACCTGCATATATTTGTTATACTTACCTTGAGTGAGACTCTATAACACTGCAATTTCCCATTAGGATTTAAACAGAACTCTATCATTTATCAAACCAGTCTCCTTTCCTGCTATCTACCCACCTTAATATCCAAAGTAAAATAAAAAAATAAGGAATTGGAAGATGACAAGATAAGTATGTAGTCTTCATGAAAAAATGACAATATGGGAAGAAAAACTGACTCACTGACAACACAATACATTTACCGTGCTGCCTCATATACACCACCAAGTCTACAGGCTTTGGAGGTCAAAGTGTGTAGCTGGTTGTATTATGAGACACAAATCTTCTGCTGTGGCTTCTTCAACAGACACTAAGAGGGGTGTGTGTGTGTGTGTGTGTGTGTGTGTGTGTGTGTGTGGCCTGAACGGGTTTAAAGGCCAAACACAGATAATGACAGTGCTGACAGAGGACATTTGGAGAGATGGTAACACAGGAGAGGGACAGGAAGAGGTTGAAACCTGTCTCCTGCTGTATTCAAATTAACAGATGACCATGTCCTGTATGCCATGTGGTGCCTAAATGAAAAGGTCAAAGAGGGTTTGACCCTGAACCGTGCATGCTGTCTCACTACTGACCTCCTGTGGGGATTACTCAGCATCACAGCTGCTCTTTGGAAGAACTTTACAGACTTCCTATTGATCACATTCAGTCAGAGCAGCTTCCATTTATGACACATAACAAAGAAATACACAAGTCAGTGAGTCAAATTACATTTAAATGTAGTAAATAAAGATCCACACGCAGAATTTTCACAAAGGACTTAAAATTTATAAATATTCTTTCAACATTAAATCAGTAGGGATGTTATATAATTCTTCCAAAAAATCCAAGAGATCTTCAGAGAGCATGACAAAGTGACAATAATCTGATACACACATTGCTTCTCTACTCAAAAAATATCTAGACTTTTTACTGCGTATATCCCCCGTTTCTTCCAAATATATCAAAATATATGTTGACAATAAGCATCAATACAGACCACACAGAAAGCAGAATCTCATCGGTCGGTCGGGTGCTTTTGTTTTTTTGAGTGAACACACTTCCTGTGTGGCATCACTAAAGGTCACTCAGTGTTTGACCCCTGCCACTATGTACACCCTACATGCACAGAAACCCCTCCTTAGTGCTGGCCCTGCCTTGTTGCCATGGCTGTGTCCATGCAAAGCTGCTAGAAAAGTCACATAAATAATAACATACAATCTAGTCCATGCTTTCTGCAGGGTTGGCCAACACTCGGGAGGATGACTCATGGCGACTTCCTTTTAATGAGCGTTCTTCATCTCCTTTTCTCCTGCATCACTCTTAGTAGCAAAAAGACAAGGATGCATTTACAGAAAACGAGGGAGGAAGCTGCTTTGAGAGGTGGCCATTCTGCACACACAGGGTTCCTGCCCTCTAGGGGACAAACACAGTCAATGCACATCTGGGAGAAAGGCAACGGTGGCCAGCTGATTTGGATGCTGGGAGAAGCTGTTCAGCAAATCATCAAATTCACCTACTCATTTATTATATTTAGAGTCCTTCACTTCTTGTAAGACTTGAGTAAGGGACTGTGTGAAAATCATAAGAGTGCGGAGGAGAGAACAAATCTGCATTTTATTTTATAAAAAAAGCAACGTCCTCCAAATAACTATTGTTGTATTTTTTAACGCCACTTTGAAAATGAAAATGTTTAAAGTCACCCATTAGAATCCTACAAATGATACATTTTTTGCAGAGATCAAAACAGGAAAACACAACCAGTCTATACACTTTTTCAATCTAAAGTTACATCAAAAATAGAATTCTTGGGTGAGATCACCATCCCCTGCTCTCCTAACAGATATTGAGTCCCGCCCCTTAAGAACACTTATAAATACATAACCCGGTACAAGTAATTTTCATACAGTCCCTAATTCCAGACAGTTAATGAAAACTCTCTACAATATTGTGCTAAATTTAGAGAAGGGAAACTGGTCTAGGTGTCAATCAGCACCCGAGGGATCTTCTACCTGGAGCCCAGAGGACATACCGTCCTGTCTCAGTTGCACTGGCTCCGTCTCTCCCCTAATAGGACCAATCAATAAAGGCTCAGGTGACCATGGTGCCACGGCATTCTCCCAAACGTCACTTAAGGTCAGTCAGGTTAGACAGGAGAGCTAGAAGTTGCCTCTTATCAAGAGATACAGGGTCAGATTTGACTTTTTAAGGATGAAAGGGGAATCAAATCTGTGACTCCACTTCAGCCAGCGTGTGCTTTGGTCTGGTCTCCACCCACTGACGACTAAATGATAACACAACATTTACATCTCTTTCAACAACCGTCACTCAACCACTTAATTTCTAAACTCATAAGTTACAAATAAACAGAACTAATTTCTATCCTGGAGCGCAAAGAAACAGGATATAGTTAATCAATTAGACACAGTATTTCCAAATAAGTTAAATTGAAATCTTAATATATTGTATTGTTAACTCCATTTAAATATCTCTTACTTTAAATATATTTATTACAGATCTTGCAAAAAAATACTACACTGTGCATTGGCTGTTTGCTCGTTTAAAGAGTGCCCGGTGCTTCCTGGATTCAGATATGTACACTTCAGTAGAAATCGCCTGGAAGGGAGTTCCTCACTGCGTTCTATCGACAACCTTGGGTCATGTGACTTCATTCTCCTCTTCCATTTGGTCAAATCTCAATTAACGCTGTGATGACTTCAATTTGAACTGAATCAAAAATAATGCATATTCTTATCTTGTTTTTTTAAGCTCATTTTCTAAAAATAGTACATCTAAAAATATATTGCATATGCCATCTTAGGAAAATCGACATAATAAAATAGTTTTAACAAGGAAAAATTGTAAAGTAGGAGAATATATATCACCTTTTTGAAGAATCTGAGCGTTAATAGAACTAAAAAAAGACCCAATCATGGGGATTTTTGTTGTGGTAAGAGGACTCGGTCTACTCGAATAGAGAAAAGATGGCTTTAGAGTGTTAGAAAGTTTTTTACGGCTTATCCAATGTTGCAGAGCGGGGTGTTTGCAGTGTAGGCAAGCAATCGGGTACTCTCTATGTCTATAAGGTACACACACTCCGACGCCACTCGCTTTCTGAGTGACAGTAAAACACTTGCAGGTTAAAAGGCAATGAATGAGTGTGGTGTGAAATTCTCCACGACTCAATTAAGTATCGAAACACCCTCCCACGCATTCCCACCCCCCTTCAATCCAAATACACGTCTACTGCTGCTACGTTTGTCCACACAACGCGTCAGGCCTCCATCCAGATGCCTTTTTCAAATCTAAATCACATTAACAGTGTGAATACATACATATATATACCCTATATTTATATAAGTATGTCAGAGCTGATTGAAAAATCTAATGGAATGACTCTAGTAATATATATATATACTCATATATATACCGTTTATCTTCCATGGGATTCAACAGGTTGTGCAACATGCTGACACGTTGGCCGATTCCTCTACGGGTGAAATAATAGAAATATACAGTTTGCACTGACAAAAAGAAGCCATGACATCTTTACTGTTTCCTTCTCTACCAAACACACACACACACACGCACACACACACATAAATAATACACTGTAGGTCCCCCTGCGGATATATTAGTAGCTGGAACAAAAAAAAAGAAGAAGTTTGTTGTAATTAAGGAATGGATTAGTGCAATATAATAAAGGGAAGTGCTGACGAGGAGGAGAAGCGCAAGGGAGGGAGACGGGGACTCTGGCTTGTGTGACATCCTTTGGTTTATCTTCGGGGGGAGGAGGAAGAAAAATAATTGGTGTGGATGTAGAATTAGAGCATGTAGAAAAGACGTTTCCCAGATGTTTCAGGGAGCAACACGGGCAACCAGCAGAGGCAGGAGAAGTGTTTCTAACCAGTTAAGAGATTCAAAAATTAGTCAGTTAATTGTCTAGCCGATTGACTGGAAATTAATCTGCAACTATTCTGATAATTTGAGTCATTTCAGAAATGCCAAATATGGCCTGATTCTATTCAGTTAGTTTGATGTTTTTTATGTGTTACATCTTTGGGTGTAGAAGTCAACTCTGGCTGTTGGAAATGATTTCCTTTCACTATTTTGAGACATTTAATTGACAAAAGGGTTAATTCCTAATAATAATAAAAAATCATTGGCTGCAGCCCTAAAACGATGCATTTTGTCTACTGATAGCGGTCAATCAGAGAATCTTTTTGTTGGAATAAAAGTATATTTGTTCTTCCTTCTGTAGTTGTATGTGGGGACTAGCAGCATAAAGCTATATCTGCAAGTCATAAGGCAAGTCACAGAGAAAAGCCACGGTGGAAAAATACAAGAAAAAACGATGAAGACGTCTCTATAAGCCTTTGCAGGACTCAGGAGCGTCCCGGTTCCTCAGTTAAGGTACAGTAACTCTTTCTATTGGGCAGTTAGTAGAACCTCTCTAGAACAAGGCTTCTTTAAAGGAGGACCATGGCTGAGATTCAAACATTTGTTTTAACTAATAAAATCAGTTTAGAGCCGTTTTGAGTGTCCTGACCAAAGCCTTGTTCTAGAGTTGAGTTTGGTAAGGAATAATCTCACAACCCCCTTAGGTACAGTATTCTAGTTTATGCAGGGCCTCGCTGGAGATGAAAATGTATCTGTGGCACACTGAAAGAGAGGATGGGCAGAGAGAGAGAGAGAGAAAGAGAGAGAGAGAGCTCCGCTTCCTCTAAAGCTGCTTGTTTGGTTTGATTGCCTGAAAGCCTCCTAAAAAAAAAACATCACACACCCACATTTATCCATTTATCCACACTGACAAACACTCGGTCTCCCACTCTCTCTTTCACACACTAAGAAAAACACAACTCAAATCGGGGAGAAATAAGACGACACTCTCCATTAGCTGCTCCTTCACCCCGGCTGGTTGAACACCGTTAACATTGAGCTGACAACGCAGGCTTGTGTTCTCCCGGAAGCACCTTAGCGCCGGACCATTCCTGAGCCGTTGGCTTACACATGGAACAAACATGATTGTGGTGCTAAGATGCTTTGGGGGGAAACGCGGCCCTGACAGGAGCCCAGTTCAGCCTGGTGTTCTGCATTCCTGGCAGGCGAGGAGAGGGACGCACGCGAGCCTCCGTGTATCCCAGAGTGCTGTGGTAGCTGATGAATGAATATTCCTCGCTCTTTAGAAACCAGGAAGTGACGGTGCTCTGACAGAGACGGATTCTATCGCATTGTAACCCCCCTGTAGTCAACTAAAGGGATCTGTGCTTCATAATGTGTCAAACACGTTTTGCTTCTTCCCTCAAAAAACCCACCCTATCATCGCCCTTCCCTGTGGTCGTGAGCATCCCTAGCAGAAAAGACAGGGGTTTTCAGTCCTTCATCTACTGATCCCCCGACCACTGCCTCTGTGCAGGAGGGGGGAGCTATGCTATGATTAATTTAAGCACCCCGTCTAACCCTCTACTGCAGGTTCTTCAGGATGCGTCCAAATCGGTAGTCGTACACGTGCCGGCAGAGATACACCAGCTCGGGGTCGACGTCTGTGGGCAAACAGCGGTGGGAGGGGGGGGCAAAGTCGGCGCGGCAGGGCACCACGCTGGCACTGCCAGGTGGGGCGCCTTCGGCACGCCGCTTCACCAAGGCACAAAATCTGAAAATAAATCACCAAAGGTCATATTAAATCAAACACAAATCAAATGTATCATCGCGCTGCCGTAGCTTTATTTAAGAATAACGATTTACTAAACCCAAAACAGATACGGCCTAGTGTTACCTTCATTTATTAACAGTTGCAGTGTCAACCATGTGTGATAAGAAAAGTCAGAAAACAGGCTTACACATATCAAAGGAGAGGTGTTAATTAAAAGGACCTTTTGAAAATACTTTCTGCTGTGTGTGTGTGTGTGTGTGTGTGTGTGTGTGTGTGTGTGTGTGTGTGTGTGTGTGTGTGTGTGTGTGTGTGTGTGTGTGTGTGTACACTTACCTACAGTACTGGGCTAATGGGAGAACGTAGCATCTGTCTTCTATGCAGGCCACACTGTTTTCATCCTGATGCCGAGAGGCGAAAATCTCATTCTGAAACCAACAGTGGGTGTACAATGTCACATCAACACAAGTGTCTCCTGTAGCGCAGGCTGAGGGCTGAAGAAATGACAACGCTCTTTAACTGTGAGCACAGAGGAGAGAGTAATTGTTTGTGTGCGATAAAACCGCTCCTGTGTTTCCACTCTACATGCCACCACCACATGAAAAAACCTGCTGTACTCCACACATGCTGTAAACATCCGTGTTGAATAGAAACATAAGCAGAGTTTCACTTTCTCATGGTGGAATTGCTCTCCTCTCTTTCTCTTTGTTTGTGCAGCACCGAGGTGGCAGAGATATCATCATTTGGCATTGTGGTTACACTGAGGTTCTACCCAACTTTCAACAGTGTCATCAAAAATCATCTATTATAACGAAACCAATAAATATGTTATGCAAGTAATGCAAAGGAAATAATATTTCACATCATACAAAATGTAAGCCTATGTTGTGAAATATGAACACAGCTGTTCCACTTACACAAATTTTTTTAATTAATTAAATAATTGAATGTTATTTTTTTTCTAATTAAACACATTTAGGAATATTAACTGGTACAACTTTAAAGACTATTTTCTCCCTCTTTCTGAAACCAGAGCCCAGTCTGCTCTGATTGGTTAACTAGCTGGCTCTGTAGTGATTTGGCAACAGCTAAGAGATGTCCCGCCCCTTAGCCTATCACGTACAATGTGTTGGAGTGCTAGCCAATAGAAGCGCAACTGTTACATATTGATGTTATTAGAAGTAAACAGAGGTGTCCAATGGAGGAGTTTCGAGCAGGGGGGGCGGGAGGGATTTTAGCTTTCTCAGAACAGGGTGAGGGAAGGGAAAACCCCAAAATGCATAATCGGGCATCAATAAATATTTTCTAAACAAATATATGATCACCAACAGCGTGTAATTATTAACCTGGTGTGTTCAGTATGGTGGGAGTAAATGGATACACTGTACAGCTAATGTCACTATGGTGGCTTTTCTGGAAAAACTATGGTGCTTAAAGTGATTAATAATAAAAACATCAATTTCAAGTATTCAAGAATTTGTGTTAATCTGAAACAATAAAATGTTGACTCGCTTTGTTTATTATTGAACATTCTGGGGCTCTATGATAGGACAGTATCCTATAAGTATCAATTGTAAATAACTGAATGTTGACTAAACTAATGATATTAACTTATGTTTTTTTACTTTTAGATTGGTGTGAATGTCAAATACTCATTACCCATTAGTGGACACATCTTGAAATGTGTTTACCTCAGTTTATCTGTTTTTAAAAAGAGGACAAAGTATTTCCAATGTGCTGTTTCCGTTTTGCAAAACTGTAATTGACCGCTGGCCAACATTAAACGAAGCCTCACCTCACAGTGTGCGCTGGGATCTCGGCCTCCCTGTGTGTGCTCAGGTCTGTAGTACCAGAAAAGACTCATCATCAGCTCTCCTGAGGAGGCAAATCACACACACACACACACACACACACACACACACACACACACACACACACACACACACACACACACACACACACACACACACACACACACACACACACACACACACACACACACACACACACACACACACACACACACACACACACACACACACACACACACACACACACACACACACACACACACACACACACACACACACACACACACACACACACACACACACACGTAAACAAACATGGCCACACGTCCCTTCGTCAGTCCATCCATATCTATCTGTGATCTCCCCCTCCTCGTCTCCCTTACCTGTTTTGGGGTCCTCCCACAGCGATGATATCTTGGCAACATATGGGAGTGATTTCTTCCTAGGGCCTGATCGTAGCAGCACAGTGTCTCTGACATGTATCACTTCACCGTCCCTCTCCACTCCTTCATAACACTGCCGCAGGGCTATCTCATCCTCTCCCTGAGACACAGACACATTCACATACACACCCACAAGGACAGATATAATTATCATTATAAAGACAAAAAGGAATCTGTCACACGAAGCTGTGTGGTCAAAACACAATTATCTTTACCACCTAGAGCTGATTTTTTTATTTTTTTGTCAGGCAGCTGCGAGGATGCTTTTCCTATCAGGGTATTATCAGGAAGTGGAATAGGAATAGGAGAGAAAAAGTCTCAGAGAGACAAACAGAATAAAGCTCTCTTATATCTTGCTCATCTTCTCCACTAGAAGACACACTCACAAATAACGTACCGCTATAAAGACTTCTCTCTCCGTGGGCATTCCCACAGGCCGCCAACCGTTGGTGGCACGTCTTCGGCTGACTCTCTTTTGTTTGGTGCTGCTGAAGCTTGGCAAGGTTGACGGTTGTTTCTGGGGCGGCCGTGTGCGGCCGATGGACCGGGAGCCGTTGGAGGGCTTGTTGCTCTGTGGGCATTCAGGGGCCAACTTTAACCTGGCCTGCGGATTTTCTCGCCCTGACAGGGGGGTCAGCAGGTGGGGTTTGGTCTGAGTGGAAGTGGGCATGCTGGATAGAGGGCAGCTGGAGATGGGCATGGAAGGGGGAACCAAAAGGGAGGGGCTGTGGTCACCCTGAGGGGAGGAGTAACCCTCTGGAAAAGTAAAGGGTGAACGTTACAATTATACAGCAAGAAAGCAAAAGATCACATTTTCACTTAAAGCTAGACCATGTCACACAAGACTAAACTAATCACTTCAGTTCACTCGGGTGTTTTGTTACAGACTTACTAGGTGATTTATCACCAGTATCTTAAATTAGCTAAAGTTAGCAAACTTTAAGTTGCAGCTGCAGTTGCATAAGTGCAAAGCATAATTTAAGTGGCAAATTGGATGGTTCCACCGTGAAACACATGTAAAACAACCTGCTTCCTTTATCTTATTTACAATTGTTACGGAAGGAATTACATACAAGCCAACAGCTCCTTATCAAGGAATATCTAAGTCAGAGCCTCAAGCAAAAGGACACTTTCAAAGCTAATAATGACAGCAAAAAGATCAAGAAGGTTCACACTAGTTGAGCCACACAACAAGCCTGAGGCAAGATTTACAACAAAGTACTCTTTAGTTCTTTAATTTATACCATGATAGCATTGGGATATGGGGAAAGGTGCTTCAGATGTGATTGAAAAATGTAGTTGTTTAGACATTCTCAGTTCCAGTTGTTTAACACGATATTGACAATTTGCTTCATACATCTGAAAGTGGAATAAGCTCAAATACGTAATCTATTTATTTTTTCCACTCACCTGTTTTGATGCTGTGTGTGCATTCATTGCATCCTGTACTGAAAGAACATCCCCTGCTGGTGACGGGAGGCATGGCTCTGTAGGTGTAGCCACTGATCCCGCAGGCTTCACCATAGCAGGGCGAAGCCACCGAGTTGCAGTAGGCAGAGTGGGTCAGCCCCGAGCCGTGGGACACCTGCGGACCCAGCAGCTTGGAGCTATTCGTCCGATTAGGGCATAAACTGGAAGGGGGAAAGTTCAGAGGTCGCGGGGCCAGGCCTGCTGACGATGTTCCAGTGTGTGTCGGGTGGGCGATGTGAACGTAGTAGCTAGAGAAGCAGTGGTCGGCGGTGCAGAGGCAGGAGTGTGGGCTGAGGGTCAGAGCTGTGTGTGGGTGGGAATGCGTTAGGGACGGTGAGGTTACGAGGCACTCGCGATTCACAGGGGTTATGGCTGAGTTAAGTGGCTGATCGTCTGATTCTCCGTAGGGCTGCTGGCCCAGGAAGAAGGCCAAGCGGTGGCAGTATTCCATTGAGCCCTCTGGCGGACAGCAGTAGTATGGGCTCATTTCGGTCTCCAGAGGCTCTTCCTTCACTTGCTTTAGCGGGTATGCTAGCATGCTGCGTGACTGGTACCCTGGTTTGGTCAGTCGATGGGTGCAGTTGCCGGTATCCCACTCCACTTTGGGCTCAAAGTCCGCCTTATTCTTGCAGGCTGCGCACCCACTGTGCAGGGCAGGGACCTTTTTGCCCTTCTGTTTTTGTGAGCATCCCTTGTGTTTGAGTTTGACCCTTGAGAGCTGTTTTGGGATTTTGACAAAAGCAGAAGCCTTGCAGTCAGTTGTGATAGTAGCTGTGGGTGCAGCCTTTACTCTCTGTTTACTGGTAGCAGAGGAGCTAGTTAACTTTAGCAGGGCTGCAGCGTTAAGTCCAGCCAATCGTCTGGGGGCGGGGGCATCCAGACTCTCCAGGCTCATCCCCCCGCTATCTGCTTGGTTGGCTTTGGCCTTCTGGACATGCTTAGAGCTTTGGCACAGCTCAAGTTTGGGCGTCGTTGAGGATTTAGTGATGGTTCCACGCGTAGCCTTTATACCTCCAGGGACACCACTCCTGGTTGGATTTGCATCCAAGGCAGACCCTCCATTTGTGGACTCTTCCTGTCTCCTGGCCAGTTTAGCTGCCACCTGAGCGTCAGAACCTCTTTCAAGCAGTAAACTGTTGACCGCCTCGGCGTTCAGGGAGGCCAGTCTGCGCTTGCGAGGTTCTGGGAAAAGAATAAACTCTCCATGACTAGGGCTTTTTGAATTTGATTTGGTTTTTGGTAATGACGTTGCCCCTTTTCTTTCACTGCTTTTCCTTTTTCTGGGTTTGGGATTGAGAGATGAATGTCTGCGTGAATCCTTTCGTGTGCTTTGTTTACAACTCTCCTGTTCGCGGATGCTTTCCTCCAATCGGGTAAGGAGGACATGACAGCTGAGCCCCTCCCCGTCTGAAGTCTCAGCCCTGCCTCGCAAAGGATACGACTTCCTGTCCCGTTTCTTGTCGCGCCTCCGGTCAAGTTTTCTGTTCTGATCAGATTTTTCTTTCTTCCCTGCCTTGTCATTCACACTCTTGACCTTAACCTTCTTCCGTTTGATGATCTCGCTTATCTTCTTTGACCTCCCGAATCTAAGTGAGCGCTCAGTCCAGGTGTCGCCCATTGTGCCAACATGTGGCAAAGGAGGGCTGTTGTCCCACCGCTCAGCACTACAGTCGCTCTGCCTGAGGGAACCCTTCTGCCTTGCGTGAGTCATCACATGCTTCTCCACGGGGCCTAGAGATAAAGAGACCGACAAGTGGTCAACAATGTGTTTGTCCTAGTTTCACCGTGTGCTTACAACGTTTAAAATCAACCGAGCAAAAACCAGTGATCTCTACAGTGGTTCAAGTTACTTAGAAACAAAGCTTTAATTAGATCCAGAGAGCTGGTTCAGCCCTTCACTTGTAGAACATTTTAACACATCTCTATAGCTTTTGTTTCTTCAAAATCACACAGGCAGTTAAGATCAGCAGGCAGCATTTTTCTGGCAGAGCAGGATTAATGGCCAGGGCAGACACTTCGGGAGTGGTAAAAGGAAGGTATTATGGACCAAGAAGGGACCATTAACACAACTTCAAACCTTTTTCATTGTCTTGACTCGAAACGAGACAAAGCTGGATGGGACTGAAGTACAAAGAAAATGATAGAAGGCATGAAAACGAGCAGAACAAAGATATCGACTATTTGGCACAAGTACTCAGTTTGGATATAAACACCACAACATCAGATGCGATAATAAAAGTTGAACAATGAGACCAATGGTTTTGTGATCAGGCTGAATCGATTTGATCATATGGTGAGCTCTCAGCTTCTGAATGCCCGATTGTGATCCTCAAATTATAACAGGGTTTGTTTGTTTCATGTAGCAAAGAAGAAACTGATGCACTCTGTCATTCATTCACTGCTCTTGTTGCGTTATCACCAGTGTGCACACAGAATGCAAATAACAGCTTCTTGCAGCCAATTGTTTAGTCTGAAATGTTAAGAGTGAAAGGAAAATGTCAAAAGGGAAAAACTACAATATGATGTTCGAATAGGAAAATAAGACAAAGCAAGCTAAGTCTACATTAGAAAAAGGCAAAATTACAGTAGAAAATGTGTGTCTCAATGCATATATATTCATAGCTCGTATACGTGATGAGAAAGGTAATATCATGCATACATCTCTGACACAACGTACTGTGAATACTCCCTGAGCTCATTGTAAAATCCTTTAGCTATTAAACTCCATTAGCAACAAACCATAAGCTTGGGAGTATTCATGAAAAAAGACTCCCTGAGCTTGTTGTGAAATTGCAACAATAAACAAGCGATGAATGACTCATGTATATGTTTAGGCAGGTGTTCCTTAGATAATGCACATATACAGACCATGACTTTACTTCCGTGCCTCGGGGAAATGTTAATGCAGTGTATTTTTATACTGGAGTTCGAGTCATAAAGATGTATTGTCTGGTTAATAAGATGGGTAAACTTGAACATATTTGCATTTTATAACAGTACACATGGTAGAATCTCCACCACAAATCTGCCTATAGAGAATACAATTAAGAATGTTCTGCCATCCAAGTTTCTGAACTGAATGGAGATTTTTTTTTTTTTGACTTAAAAGACATTGTTTTTCGTACCCAATCCAATGATATAGTTACAACCGATCAATTAGGGTTGGGGTTATTTGATGTCAGGTGATATTTTCAAGAGATATTTGAAAAAAAGACCTGTGTTTTTTTAGCTTAAAACTAGCTTGTATGCGTCTGCTGGGATTTGGAGTTTTGGTTCGGCCGAGTTCTACATAGTTATGATAAAAAACTGAGGTCTCCCTCCGAATAAACAATTTATCATTTGAATGGCAATTTATCACCTGGAAAAGCAGTCATCCCAGGCCAGGGCTTCTGTTCGGACTAGCATGGCTGTGTGAGGCTCTGATGCTTGATGCAGATTCCTCTATAATGTGAACTCATTCAGGACTTTGGCCAAACTGTTGGAGCCGACAAGAATTCTCAAGTACGTTTGATTTCGTCGGACTGTGCTTGGGCAGTCTGTAGGAGGTTCAACATTTAAATGTCAGAAAGATCCAAGCCAATAGCCAATAAGAGTAAATCTCCAGCGTTAATGGACTACAACTCCCAAATCAGCATTTCCAAAAAGGTATTTAAAACAAATTATTGCATTATATTCATCACTCCACAACAGAGAAAACAAAAAGTTGTAATACCTTGAAACGCATTATTTTGGTTTATGTTTATGAATGATAACATCATGTATGTGATCTGTCATCTCAGTGCATGTCTTTGCGTCTTTTTCCTATCACAGGAAGGCTAGTTTTGGGCTTTGCTTCTCTGAGAAGATGTAATCCATTTTGCAGTGTGACCTTGCCTGCTGAGACTGAAATTGAATACCAGAATGACATGCACATCCAACCTTAACTTCAGAAGTTCTCCATACTTATTCCAGAAAACCAATCCAGAATCTGACAAATTAAGGATTTAATTTACCTAAATAACAAAGTGTGTTTAAAGTAAATCTCCTTTCTGAACAACAACCTTGATAATGAGCTTTTATCAACATTTTTCAAACCCACAAAGATTATTTTCCAGCGGCAGTTGCGGGTCACTGCTGAGAAGTGTAGGTGGGGGAAAACTGGCGGGGATAACCTGTGAGATATTATCTCATGTGGCAGCGTTCTGGCTGAACAGCAATTTGGCTCTTTAAACAGTTAGGCCTGGTGATCCTCAGGAAGTAATCTCACAGTTACTGGAAGATCAATGACCCTGCGCTCTGTCTCTAATTGGTAAGAACATAGATCATCAGCTCCTTTCAGAGCATCAAACACCAGGCACACCAGGATACTTTTTTATGATAAGACCAGAATTCAGAAGAAAATGTGTGTAAAACAGCAACCCAGGGTAAGATCTATAGACTCCATTCATATTTTTGTACAAAGCAACCATCAAAACAAACTTCAAATCTTTCAGTCCAACACAAGTTTCCTGCACTAGCTTCTAGCTTCAACTATCAACATGCTTTAAATATTACAATATTTCCTTAAAAATAAATACAATCCAAACCAGTTTTTTTTTTTACAACCCTTAAAATTGTAGATTGCTCTTGTACTACACTTGTATAACATTTCTCAAATCAGGGATATGTGATTTTGTGGACAAATTGAAAACTCAAGTTTGATTTATTTCTATACGTTATGATAAGATGCCAAAAAATAAAAGATATGGCTTCATTGTAAGGTGTCATAAAGGGAAAAAAGGCTTATAAACCACTACATTATTCAACCAATAAGCCACATGCATTACACCATGCATAAACAACTGCTCTCTGAACAGAAACCACTACTGTCTGTACATGCTGCAATCTTTACCAACTCACCAATATTACACCTGCAATTAACACCCCAACTTTGAAGACCGAGCCAGAACACGCATCACAGATAAATAACCAGCCATTAGGGAACGGATTGAGAAAGCTCTTATTTTATATGTCCCATGTCCCCAACAGCTAGCAGCTACGAGGTTCTGGCATGTTGAATTTATCAAGAAGAGACAAGAATTTCAAACATTAGGTCACTGTCTGGTGTTTTCCAAAAGACTTGCATCGCAGCCTTGAGCTTGATCCATGCATCGGCTGAGATGTCGAGGGAGATTTCAAACACACATACCTGCATACATTTAACATGCGTAAACATATACGTACAGACACCGTGGAATACAGTAGGATGATACAGTACAGCTTGACGTAGCTTGCCCATCTGAAGTAGCCAGCCAGGCTCTAAATATGGGCTGGAGAGGGGGGGGCTACCCGAATACAAACACATACACACACCAAGCAAAAATAAATGGCACTCTTGATAACATTTTTCTAACCGGATTCCTCATTACCGACACCGTGGCTATTCTGGTCCCGGTCCTGGTGAGACCTGGGGAGGATATGGCACGTAGCAGCAGCCCCGTGTATCGCTTCTGGTGCACGAAGCGAAAAATGGGTTCTGCGCTCCTTCTCTGGACGGCTGGGCAGTCGGAACAACTTCAAACATTCAGGGCGAAATAGCAACACAAAAATAACCGAGCTGCTAACTTACAGCTCGCCGACACGCTTCCTCCTGGCAGCCGGGAAACCGTCGAACAAATCTGCGGGTACCGAGGAGGGGGAGGAAGCCGCCGGACTGGTGCGATGGCAGAGCTCCGTAACTGGGAGAGCTCGGGAGGAGTGGAGAGAGGACGGTCGGTGGCGCTGCCTGCGAGATGTGTGTGTGTGTGTGTGTGTGTGTGTGTGTGTGTGTGTGTGTGTGTGTGTGTGTGTGTGTGTGTGTGTGTGTGTGTGTGTGTGTGTGTGTGTGTGTGTGTGTGTGTGTGTGTGTGTGTGTGTGTGTGTGTGTGTGTGTGTGTGTGTGTGTGTGTGTGTGTGTGTGTGTGTGTGTGTGTGTTCTTCCTGGTTGGGCTTCCACCGATTTGCACAGAAAAACTTCCTCTGAACCAATTGCCGGCCTGGTTTGACACCCCCGTCCTCCAATGACGGACACACAGCTGTTTATTGGACAAACTACACCTTTAATGTCCGACGGAACTTGTCTTCCACTACGTTAAAAACGCGGCGCGGTCTCATCACGGCCGATGGATGTTACTGCCCCCCCACCACGACGACACACAGCCTCACCCTGTCATTTAACGTGACCAGACCACACCACGACAAGTGAACCACCAGACTGTTTAAACACGTCTGGAGAAATGCATATGAAGCAGAAAGGCATTTCACATGACATCCACAGTGTCCCATGTGGTGCGTGGGAGATATGGTTTTTAAACTCTTCCCATTTAACAAAGTTCTGATGAGTTATGGGATGTAAAGGCGCTTTAAATCAGCTCTGTACTGGTATCTTTACTGTATTCATGTTAACTTTGAGACATCAATCATTAAATATAGGTTGTATTCAACTCTCCATTACTAGCTGGGATTGTAATCAACAATATTAACCAACCCATCAAATCCAAGCACCAACATGTCCAATTGGTGGCAAGTAGCATATGTCACTTCAAAATGGCCTAGTCCCACAAAACCCAATCAACTCCATTGTGTATTGTTATCTCACTAAATTCCGGTAAATAAAGCATTAAGACTTGAATACCGACCACACTATAAAAAATACAAACTTCTTGCATTCATTTTTTAGGATGTAAATTGTCAGCAAAAAAAAGAATTCATGACGCATTTCATTTAGCAGCAGTTCAGGGTTGTAGTGGGTTGAAAATACATAGTTTAAGCTAAATAAAAAAATGTTATAAATTCTAATAAAACTATTTGGAAGTATTTGGAAATACAGAGAGTTATTGTGAATAACAGGTGTGTGTCTATCTCACAGAAAAGGCGGTGGCTATGTAGTTGTTCAAATTTCCGGCACCTTGCTAATAGGTGTGTCTCATAGGGTGGACAGGTTCTGGGTGTTGCTTGTCGTTGCCATATTTCCATAATGCCTTCACACTGCCACCGCCTCCTCTCTGTCAAAGACATGCTTCATGTGGCCACATTAGTTGCTGCGACTTATTTAAAAAGGTTAAAGTAGGACTGTGTGCTTTAAACTTCCCTTCAGATCCTGTATGTGGACACAGTTAATAATTGAAAAATGGGTGAATTCAAAGAAATAAATGACCTGGTACCAACATTTGAAACTAAGCAGCTACCTCTTTTATTTATCTTGTCTGTCATTACACCTAAACACAAATGGCCCCACATAAATGGCATCTGGAAATAGCAGGGTGTAGTTTACCAAGCCTTAACATTTGCTTCTCACCACCACTTGTAAATGTTTTAGTTACCAAAAAATATTAGGTTTAACGCTTTTAATTGAATCTGAGATGTAAGGAGCATTTTCTCTCTCTCCAGAAACCTTTAAAAAAAGATTTTTTTGTCGTTTTGTTGTAATCACAACCTGCCATCAATGAAAGCGGCCACTTTCCTACCTACAGTAGGGCCTACTCAAAACCCTTAATGGGAAGAAATGGTGATGAAAGTCAGAGAGGCACAAAGGGCTGAATTATGCGGTTGAGTACACTGTTATTACATCAATTCAATCTCGTCAAAAAAGGTGCCCGTTTCAGGCTGAGCCTTTTAGTGCCGTGTGAAAGAATATCAACTGATTATCACATTGTGTAATGAAAAAAGAAAATCAATAACTCTTTTTAATAGAAGCTGATACAACCAGTTTGATTGCTAGGAACCTGTCACTTGTGGTTTGTTTTATAAAATGAATTACTCTTTTTAACTTCCACCTGTGGAGTTGATGTAGATTTGATATGAAATCATCTATTGAATCTATTGAACGTTTAGCAGATTTTATTCAGGAGCCGATGTAGACCTACAGAGAGAGTCAGTATTGGACATTCATCTGGTTGCTAGACATGACTCCAAACAAATGCATATACAGCGATCAGATTGTAACCACCCAAGTCTGAAGAGCTGATTAGGTTTGGGATTCTGACACCAAAGCAGTGGTGGAAGAAATACTCAGATATTTGACTAAGTAAAAGTAACAATACGCCAATGTAGAAATACTCTCTTCCAAGTGAAAGTCTGGCATTCAACATTTTACTCAAGTAAAAGTACAAAAGTATTAGCATCAATATATAGTACCAAAAGTAAAATAACTCATTACGATGAATGTCCATTTTCAGGGTGACACATCGCTGGATTTTAATTATTGACCCAATATTGTGTAAATAATTTTGCAGCTGGTAATAACTGTTAATTAAGTTTTATACTGCCAGGTATCTTAATCCATAATGGTACGTCATAATTCATTAGTGGATTTAATTTATGAATTAACAATATTAACGTGCAAAGTAACTAAGGTGTCAAAAAATGTAAATAGTACAATATTTCGTATAAAGTTGCATGAACTGGAAATACACAAGTAAAGTAAAAGTACCTAAAATATGTAATTGAGTACAGTACTTGGGTACATTTGCTAAGTTATTTTCCACAACTGCACCAGAGATATCTTCGACATGGTAAAACTAGTGTCAAACTGCGGCTAATGGCCATAAAGACTCCAATGCTGGGGTTAAGAGAATAATCGATTAATTAATTTACATAAATCGCTGTTAGGCCACTATCTTTCACCGAAGGAATTAACACAATGCGGACTGATGGAAGCCCTTGTATTCTGAGTATTATATATACTATATATTATAATAAATCAAAAATGTTGAAGAATTGTCAGCAAAATGTAAAGAAATAGCTCATTATGCATTTTTCTGAGCAGCAGTGGACATCAACAATCATATTTTAAGAGGATTTAAGAAATACACAAATGATGCGTCCTAGTATGGTCCCCATACAATTGTGGACAAGAATGGATTTGTCTCATCTAGTTTATTGTTCATTATATTAATAGTAAAGTCTAAATGATGCCAATCAGGATCAATGCAAATGTACTGATCATCAATCAATATCATCGATGCAAATGTCATCGATACATTTAGCTGTCCTGAAGATATACCTTTATTTGGAAATGTCCATGTCACGTCTGTGTCACCCTTACTGTTCAGGCACTGCTCAACTACTGTTCTAAGTCAGAGTTTGCTCATTCAATGATTCGCTTTGACATATTTTCTAACAGTAAAAGACATAAACAGAGAAAGACTCAGCTTCATACCTGCAGCTGTTACAACTCAGCATCACTTTCCTTCAAGCAGACAAATGCTTTTGAAAAAAGAATGTATTGACAAAAGCATTTATCCACAGTGTTATGATATGTTTACAGCCTATGGGCGAACACATGTTACTGATGCAAGGTCCGTCATGATAAGGAAAATTAATCATGGTTAAGAGTCAAAAACACAAGATTACTTGCCTTCATGCATTATAAGTAGTGGCACTGATTATTATTTCCTCATCAACTCATATTGATGGATGCATAAACATCCTAACACTGAGAATAAACAGTGAGGAGGGCGTCAGGTGAAAAATCGTTTTTCTGGTTTCTTTCACAGAAAAGCAGACATGGACCACTGACACACATGGACCACTGACACACATGGACCACTGACACACACACACACACACACACACACACACACACACACACACACACACACACACACACACACACACACACACACACACACACACACACACACACACACACACACACACACACACACACACACACACACACACACACACACACACACACACACACACACACACACACACACACACACACACACCTTGTTCAGTAACTAACGACATTCATTCAGTTGTTCTACATTTCATCGCCTGAGAGCAGACATGAAAGTTTCACAGCACTGGACAAGGAGCATGGCAGGTCAAATTAATTCAATAATCAAGGCAGAGCTTCTACACCTGAAGGGCCACCGTGGGTTAGTTATGAATGTATATAACCATGAAAGGACAGTGCCATGCATGTTAAAATGTATTCACAAGGTCAGATGTGGCTAGATTTTCCTATGTGATGAGGTAGAAAACAGTCCAGCAGATGTGATTAATTTCAAATAACTGACTGGAAATCTGGTGTGTATAGGTACCAGGTTTCTTCAGGACAATGACAGTGAATAAACAGAAACAAGCCTCGTCCGATTAAATCAAGCAACCGTGACGCTAATCCTGCTTCTCATCGGGAGCTACTCAAACCGCAGCAGCTGTATGTACACATGGATGCCCATTATATTTGATTAAGTGTGACAGTTAAATTAAATGTAAATGTACAGTCAGTTAAACAGATCATAAGACTTTAAATGGAGTTGTGGATGACATTAACCTCCAAGATAAGCTAGAGTAGAACTATTAGAGGCATGAAATAGAAGTATAGTACAAGTACCGTAGAATTGTACATATGTGGAGTGCTTGAGGAATTAGTTAATGTCTCC
Organism: Notothenia rossii; assembly: GCF_949606895.1. Classification (NCBI taxonomy): domain Eukaryota; kingdom Metazoa; phylum Chordata; class Actinopteri; order Perciformes; family Nototheniidae; genus Notothenia; species Notothenia rossii. Next base: position 61,576,211 of record NC_136906.1, on the reverse strand, counting down.
AACTGCCTTACAGCGACTGAGAGGACTTGGGTAAGATTTGTGGAGCTTGTAGAAATTCTAGTGTGGTATTTCTGTTGCAGGAATTAAGGCCAATGTATTGTAAATGATTGGCACAAAAGGTTGATGTGGAATATCCAGGATATACCACATATCCAAAAACCCTTTCAATGGACCCAGGGGTGCCGCCAGGGATTTTGGGCCCCATGAAAAGATATCGCATTGGGCCCCACCACCAGGCCCAGGCCACGCCAACCAAGCACAATGCTGTAACCACACCTCCAGAACCCAACCCACCCATTTATGCTTTAAATAACTCTACCTGTACAGGCTTGCATCTATCTTGTAGTCCAATACTAACTGCACAATATTTACTGACAAACAGCGGTGAAAATATAACACTGTGCAGACGTGCAACATTCTGCTGCAGTACAATTCACTATTTTATATAACACTAACATTCCTTACAATAGACCTCAAAAGTCATCTTTTATGGTGTACATGCCTTTTTAATAACATTTTTGAATGGAACATTTAAAAATCATAATAAATATAACTTAAATGTACATGACCTCTTAAATTAAAATAAAGTGAACATTAACACCAATATTATAATTTATCAAATGCTATAATAACATAAGCAGCAGATTTTTTTATTAAATATACATACCAACTACAAAATAAGCGGGTATTAAAGTGTAAACGGACAACAAAACGGAAATGGAAATGAAAAGGCCTGATGGTGGTGCTATATCAGAGCCTATTACCTGTTCTCAGTCTTTTTCTCATCATGCATCTTCTGTGTAGTGATCCAATATCGTTACCATAGCCTTGCCCTTTAAAAAGCATCTTGCAGGTTTTTTTTTTTTTCTACAATTATGCTTAAACTTGCTTGAAAATTACAATTAAAAAAGTGAATGTAGGATTTGATATGTTTTACGAGACATAAGGGCAGGAATTCAGAGGGAAAGGAGCAATTTTGAGCTCTGCTCTTAAAAACGGCTTTTTTTTTAAGGTCATACGTCAAACGCGTCATATTACATCACAAAGGGTAAACATCTCCACTCTCTGACTGCGGGTATAGTTAGTAGTTGCGTTGAGTTGAGCGGTTGTGTTTTAGTGAGCTGGTATTTTTCGGTAGTTTTACATTGTATTTCACCATTTGTAATCATGGTGCAGTATTGTGTTTGTGCAGGTTGCACAAATACCAGCCTGTCAGGACATCGAGTCCACAGTTTCCCTCACAGTAAAAAGGACCAGAGCTAGCGTTCGTTCCTGGGTGCGTTGTGCATCCACCTCCCTGCAGCACATACTCTCCACAGCTTTATCAGGAAACCGTATTACTTCTCTCTCCCCCCCCTTCGCTGCTCTCTCTCTCCCCTCCGGTACACGGCACCGTAAGACGTAGTGTGGAGTTGCATTAGGTAACGCTGTGGAGGCCATGGCTGTATCTACCATTGAGGTAACCGAGGTCCGGACCTCGGTAATATTTTTCGAGTTGTGTATACAAAACTTGTGAAATAGTTGCACTAAACGGGGTTCTTTGTAGTACTTCCATTTACTGCCGATGGGGGCGCTGCATAACTACGTAGCCTCGATTAAAGCAAACAAAAGAAGACGACATGTATCAACAAACCACCGCAGCCCGGACTTGTACCGGAGCAGCGAAGGAGTGATGATGAGGTATCTAGAGATCTGAGTCCAGCGGCTGCTTGTGTTTCTGTTCATCAGGACATCATATGACCAGCAGATCCTGTGTGAACGCTCTACGTTAGTCAGTGGACGTCCGACATCATGCACACTAACTTATTGCAGCTATAGGCTATACTTTGGTTTAAATTGCGTGAATAAACTAGCTAGAGAGCTAAAGTTAATTACATTCATCCAATGTCAGAAGGATTACCTTTTAACAAACATTGTAATGCTTTTCTTTCATTTCAATTTGAGTAAAACAATGGAGATATAACATTGTATTGTTTTCTTTTTACACTGACTCAGAAATAATGAAAAGACTTCGTCAGTCGAAGCTCAGATTTGGTAAGGAAGAGACAGGACAGGCAGAGAGAGAGAGAGAGAGAGAGAGAGAGAGAGAGAGAGAGAAAGAGAGAGAGAGAAAGTGATGGAAGTCAGGGAGGACCTGCAGGTACAGTCACACAAAATAATGTAGGCTTAATAACCCCATCCATCTATCTATCTATCTATCCATCTATCTATCTATATAGATCTATAACAATAGTCTTAATTTACAATAGGCATAATTGTAAAACAACATAGGCCTACATCTATTGCAGTTATGATGTCATAATAACATACAATTGTATAAAACACAATTTGCTTACATCTTTGTTCTCTTTTGAGAATCAAACAAAACAAATTTAAATGACAAAAAGAATGCAAACAAGTGAAATGAACTAAATTGCTGAATTGCTTTTAATTCACTGGCAGGAGCAACAAGTGAGGAGGAGCAAAAAGTCAACAACGAGGGAGAGATTGAACAAAGAGAAAGAGTAGAGGACAGAGAGAATAATGAACAGGAAGGAGACATAGAGACTAAAGAAGATGGAAGAGAGGGGGCAGGTTATGGAAAGGAGAGAGACATGGGAAATGAATATTGACAATGTTTTGTGATCATTTTAGCCTCTTCTTTATGTCCAGATCATTAATAGTAACAATCAACTGATTCTTATGCATTACAATTTGAAAGATAATTGATGCTGACATTGTCAGCCCACTGACATGGTTTGATATCAATATATTATCCAATGTGTGACCCCCCACAGGACTTAAAAAGCACCCAACTAGATCATGAAAATCCCAAAAATCATATTTGGACCTCGGTATTTAGGAAATCCTGGATACGGCCCTGGTTGTGGCTGTACTGCTCCAGCCGTCTCCTTTGTGTTTGTTTGTTTCCCCCTGTCTGTGTTGTTTGTGTGGGCGTGGTGGCTGTCATTCCTGGCTCCCGGCTCAACCTCCACTCACCTGCTGCAATCAGCTGGGCACCCTCCCCGACTACACACCTGCTTTCCATCAAGCCATTTACAACGGCATATCAACAGAGGCTCCACAATCTTTCTCCGCCAGATCGTCAAGTATCAGCCGTATCTCGCATCTCCCCTCCGGTACACAGCACCGTAGTGTGGAGTTGCATTAGGTAACGCGAGATACGGCTGATACTTGCGCATTAGTTTCTGTTATGGATCAGTATCAACAGTCCTGCCAGTAACGTTACTATATTATCAATGCTACGTTAGTTTTAGCCTGATATATGATAGCTAACTTCACAATGTTGTGATGTGACGTTAGCTAACATTCTGTAGTTAACGCCGGTCACTCACCAAGATAGCTGCCCAGTTCTCCACTGGTTCTCCTCACACCACAGCTCAATTTCTCCGATGGCCGTTCTTTCTTCTAATCCTTGGCTGCTCCTGGTCTCTTGGACGCCTAGCAGGCTAGTAATTATAAGGTTGTGGTCCGTCATATGCATTCGAATATTCATGTTCAACTTCTTCTGTGTCGAAACTAGCATTGGGATCCATGTTTATTAATACGTTAAACCGGCCGCTCTCCCCCTTGTTTCCCCCATGTTACGTCACATGTGGGAGGTCACGTGCCGAGGCTTTTTTATGCGGAAGTGAACATTTCTTACAAAAACGACGCCAGATGTCCCTGTAGTCTATATTTCTGTATATTTTGGGGGAAATCTAGTGTATTCATCATTTTCCTACACATTTATTCACAGGTGTCTTTAACCTGGATGTTGCTCTTTAACAGTTATTACGAGCCCTGGCTCAGCCTTACTCACCAAGAGCCCAGCGCCTAGCCTTCTTACAGGCAAAGTCACCGATCAAGTCCTTGAATTCCAGCTTTCTAGCTAACTGGCTTTCAACGGACAGCATGGCAAGACTGCAAAGCCTTATGGGGGGTCAGGGCTGCGGAGCCTAAATATGGATCTGTTGGTCCTGGCACCAGGGGGGGGGACAACGGATTTAGTATGAATAGCTGCTAAAAATGTACCTGCATTTATTAAATGTCAGCTAAAAGAGGAGTGAAATGAAAAACCTCTGAATTTTCTGTGAAGATATTAACAGTACTTAAAGGTGGGGTAGGTAATTTTGGAGAAACCAGCTCCAGTGCGCTAAAATACACAACCGGAAAAAATCTGCCACTTCCTTACAGAGCCCCTCCTCCAAGACACAAGAACGCGCACATGACCAATGAGGGCACGAGATAAGTTTGTGCACGGCTGACAGGCAGGTAGGCCATCCAGTTATTTTAGCCGAGCCGGCTAAAATGATTGGTCGTGCTTTTTACAGCGCCACGGCTTCCACAGATGAAATTTTTTATGGATTCTTTGTCAAAGCACTTAAGATATTCATTGCTATCGTGATGTTAAGAGCATTCCATGGAATATAACAACAAGTGTATCTCGAGCCGGTTTCTCATACTTACCTACCCCACCTTTAATGTCAGCAAAACATTACAATTATTATTATTTACTAACAGACTAATTTCCACCACTCATGGACCACATCCACCTTTTCTTTTGAAAAACTGGGTGACATACTCTCGCCCTTTAGTCCCTCTCTCTTGTCTTTCTCTCCTTTCTTTTCTTTCTTGAAAGCCTGACTTTGTTAGTCGTTGAGACATCGTACACACGTAAGTACTAGCATCCCTCTCATGCTCTCACTAGTCTTTCTGCTAGAAAGGGCCGGTGGTGCTGCACAGCGTTTGGAGGCAGGACCAAACCATTACATGTAAATCGATGGGGGTGTTCGATGCTTTGGATAATTAACTTTTGGAAGAAAATAAGTTAAATGAATCATAAATTTAGTGAGTACATAATCAATATGACGTTATATTAATGTTAATTATTGATGATTGATGAAAGGTTACTTACACATTTTTTCTTAATGTTCTAACATTTTTTGGGGCCCCTGTCAGTCACGGGCCCTTAGAATCATCTTAACTTTTCACCCCCTTACGGCGCTACTGAATGGACCGTGTTTCATCGATGACTTCAGTATTTGATTTGTATATTGGCAGAGCTCCATTGATAATTCTCAGTGGATAGCCTTTACAGTTATGGCTTGGTTATTACACCTGCATGGCTATTTAATGATGGGTCTAGGTGTGAGTCATTTAAACGCTTCTATATTAAACTTTTATGACATTTTTACGATGGCTTAGTGAGGTTGGAGCGGTGAGAGGTGCTGTGTGTGGTGAAGTCTGCTGAAGAAACTCCAAAAGATTAATGTTCAACTACAATAAACTAGTGTGTCAGAGAGTGGCATGGCAGATCTGTTTATTTGTTTTCTTCTCATTTACACTGCCAGTCTCATGGCAGCCCTGAAAAAGGAGAGTTGGCAGAAAAAAAGGAACAAGTAATTTAAGAAGGTGTGAACCAGAGAGTGTTACTAAAAGTGACGGTTGTTAAAAGTGATTCTTTCAACTGGTTGTATTAAAACATTGAAAGACCAAGGCCTATAAGAGTAATAGACATCTCACTAAGGAGCAAATATCTTTCTATTAGATTAGACCAGGGGTGAGGAACCTCCGGCCTCCAGACCACGAGACCATTTGGTACGGCCCTCGACGTAATTTATAAACACACGCAAAGAAGAAAACTATGGCGCGCTTACACTGTAGGTGCGCCGCATTTGCGCTTCTCATTTATAACGCTGTGCGTAGGATTCACTTGGGAAGGTTGCTTACACTGTAGAAATCCAAAAAATAGGTACAGAAATGTTCCCACATTTTCCGATTCACCAAACATTGCGTACCGGTGAGGAAAGTGCGTACAGCACTTCCTACCCCGGTTTCCCTTTATAAATCACAATCGACTCGAAATGCGGTGCAGCTTTTGCGGGCTTCACTTAACGCCCATATTTGCCTATAAATAGTCAAAGAAACGCCCTTTCATTCATTCATTTTGACTGACTTTATGAAGAAGATAGCAGGAAATGAAGACAGAACAGCTAAAAAAGACATCTCACACCGTGTCAGATTTTGGTTATTTTGGGGAGGTCGAGATAAATCATATTGTTTGGTGGATGCAGTTTGAACCAGAGTAGCAGCATGGAGGTCGGATCGTCACTAAAATAAATAAATAAGTGGTCCGAAAAAGGTTCATGACAAAAAAAATACACATAGCCTTCCTCAGGCAGTGTGTTTGTACCGGGGACAGGAGACACCCCCTTGATGAGAAACTGTAAGAAATGATCGGGGAATCCCTCCGGAGTGGAGTCATGACGACTGGATCTGAATTATGTTTTCGTATTTGGTGGTTTGTGTCCCAGCTGTCGATCAGCTGTGTGCAGCGTTTCCACTGCAGCAACTCATATCCAAAAGTTAAAGGAAATACAACTAATGTGTTGTGTTATATTAGCTGTACAATTTACCGTATGGTGTTCTTAGTTTCCATACCTCCTGTGTTTTATGAGCGACTTATCAAGTCTTAGCAAACGGCATAAAACATGATTAAACATGATAGTATATAAAACCATGCTCGTATACAACCTATAGAAATGCAAAACGGCGTCAGTTTAGACGTAATTTTGTCCTCTTACCGCATCATTTATGAGAAAACATTTCATAACATTAACACAACATATTCGATGTGGTTTTAAATAACATATCCGTATTTATTTATTTCTCCAAGTTATGTTTTTGTGCGAACTGAGGAGTCTCAAACAGGTGTTTGTTAAATCATTTTAAGAGTGGCTTTAATCCATTTGTGAAAATGAATTCTTCATATATGATAAATGAGAGGTAAAATGTTATTCATGGTATTATTTCCACATATTTCTCTCCATTCTTCTTTCTGCCAACGGTGTCGCAGTTTCTCGTCTCTCCCATTTTTGTGCTTAGTGCGTACGCATGGGTTAGAGTTTGCGTGGAGGACCGCACGTTTTCCCGTCAAGTTAGTATTTTATAAATCGCAAACATTGCGTAGAAACTGGTGTACGCCATTTTTTGAGCATATATCCCTTTATAAATGAGGCCCCAGATGAGGCTCCCTCTGCAAAATGAAGCAACCTCCGCAAAATGAAGCACCCTCCTATGCAGAGCCGGCCCGACCCATTAACCGACATAAGCGGCCGCTTAGGGCCGCGCAGCCACTAGCAAAATGAAAGAAAAAAAAAAGAAATGAAGAAAATAAAAAATTCTCAGTGCACCGTCGCCGTGATAAGTATGTTTAATTAATTGTGTTAATATGCCTAGATTGCCTACTCTCAAAGTCATGTATTATATTATTGAGTCAATAATATAATACATTAACCGTGCTTTACCTGAACCTCATCATGACACTAGAGAGGACGGCAGGATTGTAATTTCCCGTGTTCAGTGAATGCAACCGAGGCAAGACACCAGACCAACCAGAGAATTGAATGGAAATAAACATCTGTCTTATTGGCTGATAGGTACCTATCCTGTGGGCTGTGACAATGTTTAAAATAAACTGTCAGTCGGACTCAGAGTTTTTGAAGAAGGACATAAGAAAAACATTTCGTAAAAATACGACAATTCTCAAGTGGTGGCTCACACAACAACTCCAGAGCCACCACTTGAGCCAGGTAAACAAGGTAAGTAAATATCAGTAAACTTCCAAGTTATGCGAACATGTAAGCAAAGCATAAATTACAGCTACGTTGATGTTACTTTGAATCGCGGGGGTAAGCTAAACCATTAGCAAGTAGCTATAGCTAGCCAGATATATTAAATAAACACTTTGTCATACAATCTAAATGTAATGTTTTTTAGCGTTACCTGGTGATTTCAAAGAAAGCTCTCTGGGAAATGTTGACTTACTGTTCGACATGAAGCTAGAAGCTACCTTACAGTACACAGTTGATCCGGAGTCCTGTTAGTTAAAGTGTTTCATAGTTAGCTTAGCTAAGCATCAACCTAGCACTGAAATATATGGATGTTATGTGACAGTATTTCTGAGAAAAAGTCAGCTGAAATGGTTGCATAGTTGCCACTGCGTGTCAACAGCATGTTTGAACGTATTTGCAGCAGTAAATGTGGCTGTTTGGCCTCTGACGTTGCCATAACAACACCTGAATTTAAATGTGCAACCTCTTTTTGGGAACAGATTTTTGCAAGAAATTATAATTCTTCTGAATGATATTCCTATTGACAGCTAGTTTCTATGTGAACATTATGAGATGGACAGCCAGAGAGAATAAATGAAAAACAGTTATGAAATACTATATGACAAAACAAGTTTAAGTGATTTGTAAAATATCCAAAAATAAAAATCTGTTTACAGTTCTGTTTCATATGGGTGTTGAGAGATGTATCCATAGATCTCTTCATTTTGCTCTCAAAGTGCACCAGATTGATGCTTTTAACTTCAATATTTAAAAAACAATCCCCCCGGACCCCCCTAGAGGAGGCTAGGTCCACGGTGTTTACATGGTTATTTATACAATATGTGTGCTTATGCTAACATCATAATACAAAAGTTGATTCCGTGTTATGTGTAGTGAGAACGCGCGGGGGGGGGCCCCAAGCCAAAGCTCGCTTAGGGCCCCCATAAGTCTAGGGCTGGCCCTGCTCCTATGTGTCCATAGATCTCTTCATTTTGCTCTCAAAGTGAACCAGATTGATGCTTTTAACTTCAACATTTAAAAACAAATCTTTCCGGGGGAGCATGCCCCTCGGACCCCCCTAGAGGAGGTTAGGTCCCCCCCACCAAGACAAGTTAGAACTGACTCGTACCTCATTCACACCAACGGTGTTTCAGGGCCGGTTCGAAGCTGGAGCTTGAAAAACACCGGGTTTTCCTGTTCACACCGCAGCGGAGCAGCCTCTTAGCTCCGGAATCCGGTTCGTTTCAAGCACTAAAAAATGGTCCGGCTAGAGCAAAAGCACCGCATACGTCACGCTTACGTCGAGGCGGGGGCAGGGGCGGGATCAACTCCTGAACAACAACAAAAAGCCGGCGTTTTATCCAGTTTGTACACAACGATGGAGAAACTTAACAAGCAGCAGTGGTCCACTGAAGAGACCAGCTACCTACTGGGAATCTGGTCTTCCGAAGAGGTACAGAGGAAGCTGGAGCACAATCGGCCATTGTTGTTGTTGTCGGTGTGAGCTGTGAGGGGTTTCCGCGCAGTTTGGCTTTAGGGTTACGTCATGACGCAAACGATGACGCAATGACGCAGCACCATTCGGACTCTGGGCGTTGTGAAAAGAGCCGGAGCTAAACCGAAGAACCGGTTCTGAACCGGAAAAGCTCTAGCACGGAGCTTGAACCGGAGTTGCGTTGGTGTGAATGAGGTAACAGACGGACGCATCTCTGCGTCTTGGCCATGTGTCGCACTGGAACAGACCGCAAAGACTTCAGCCGATGGCCAAGAAGCACGTACAAACTGCTTATGCGTGAGGCAACAACCGTTAGACCGACTGCGTGATAACCGAGAGAAGAAGAACAGAATGCGTGATATAAACAAACAACAAATAGCGTGTGCGTTCAATTTTCACTCTACAACGAGAAGCTCATCGGGCTTTCCCGAACCTCTGTCGAAAGCTGGAGCTAAATGAAATCTCAGATTTGCCTTCTTAAAGGTGGGGTAGGTAAGTTTCAGAAACCGGCTCGAGATACACTTTTGTTATATTCCATGGAATGCTCTTAACATCCCGATAGCAATGAATATCTTCAGTGCTTTGACAAAAAAATCCATTAAAAAATGTCATCTGTGGAACCTGTAATACTGTAAAAACTAGCCAAGCCGGCTAAACGGATTGGATTGCCACCCTGTCTGTCAGCCTTCCATCTCGTGCACGCACAAATGTATCTCGTGCCCTCGTCGGGCGTGTCGTCATTGGACGTGCATTGCAGCAGTACTTCAATGACTCGCCAGCAAAAGGCGGCCACTTTCACCATGGCAGAGTTAGGCTCAACGTCGTCTACTAGTCGCAAAAGAAAAAATGTAACGGAGCAAATTAAGAACAAAAAGAAAGTGGAAACTAATAGAAGTCAAACCAGAGTCAATATCGGAGTTGCTTTGGCTGTGTAGTATTGCTAACGAAGATGTGTTTAGCTTTGCCTGATATGTAACGTTACTGCAGCCTGCTCTCGCGGAGGAGGTGCTCTGTAAGGAAGTCTGAAGGAAGGGGCGGATTGTTTTTGGCTGTGTACTTTCAAATTTTAGTGCACTCGAGCCGGTTTCTGAAACTTACCTACCCCACCTTTAATAGTAGGCTTGTTTGAGACAAGTAAGACCTGCGCAGACCTGCGCAATTTCGATCAACGTCTTGCTAGTGCGTTGCATGATGGTTAGTCATTTTGTCCGACCTGCTCTGGAGGCTCGCCTACATGAGACGTTGAAATCTCGCGGGAAAAAGATGCCCGCAGCCTTGAGAGCGAGGCGCGGCGAGGCGGCGCAGTTCCTCTCCAGGGGGTGCTGTAGCGAAATGCTTGATGGGAAACGACTCGCTGGTATCTCGAGCTGAGCGCTCATTGGTGGTTTTTACCACGTGCTGGTGATGAAACTCTCGAATTGGCTCGGCAAAAGTTTGTTGTTGTTTTGTGTCAGTTATACGTCGCCCCCTCCATTAACATTTTTCATAATTGTTCCACAATGTTTATCATCATGAAATTAATATCTATATATGTTATACTATACTATATCCATGACCTCCACTGGCTCCCCATCAAACACTGCATTGACTTTAAAACATTACTTTTCCCTTTCAAAGCCCTCAACAACCTTGCCCCCCCCCTACCTCTGTGACCTCATCCAACGACACACCCCCACCCGTTGCCTCAGGTCTGCTGAAGCTAACCTACTGCAGCCCATCAGGACAAAGCTCCGGACCTGGGGTGACAGGGCCTTCGCGGCAGCCTCCCCCACACTCTGGAACTCCCTCCCCAGCCACGTCAGATCCGCCAACACTCTCACATCATTCAAACAATCCCTCAAAACTCACCTTTTCACTCTTGCCTTCAACTCCTAATCAACTATCCCCTTGCCCTTATTCCTCCTAGCTTAGCACTTTCTACTTTTGTCGTTATTTTGTTTTACTTGCTTGTAAGCGCTTTGAGCACCAGGAAAAGCGCTTTATAAATGTAATATATTATTATTATTATTATCTTATTCATACACACTGTTCATACTGCTCACAGGCTGCTGTGTATATTCATACCCCTCACTGTTTATTCATCATTCAATTCATTCTATATTTTATTTTTTAGATTGTGTACATTACTTTTCACTTTACTGTTTGTTGCACTCCTGGTTCGAAGATAAACTGCATTTCGTTGTCTCAGTACCTGTAATATGTGCAGTAACAATAAAGTTGAATCTAATCTTGAGCAGGAACAAATGTATTTACTTAGTACATATCTGACATTAACGATTAAACACATGTGTGCATTCTTTATAAATGCAAACCGAACCAAGCCGACTCCGGAGACATAGGCGGATTTTGCGGGGGGGCAGGGGGGGCATTGCCCCCCCTGGTGGCTGAAATATGTTATATCATTACTAAATCTAAAACTGTTCCAATACAAATATTTTGTATATATAAATATTTTAATAGATGTAATAAAATGATTGTTACAATACAAATCTGAATAATATCATCTTTTGTTTGAAATAATTTCATTTTTGAGCAGTCGCATGTTGTGACCATAGACTTTATATATAAAGGGTTGTGACGTGTGTGTGTGTGTGTGACGTGTGAAGTTAAGGACAAAAGTTCCCTCACTTTTTTTTGTATCCAAGTGATTCAGCTATTGAATTAGCAGTAATGGATATTCGGCGATTTTTAAAACGTCCAATTTCGTCTTCAGCTTCAACAACAGAAGAGCCACCGACTGAGCCTAACTTTACCAACCAGCAGCCGTCACAATGTCAAGTGGCAGACACGCAAACGAGCAGCTCTGGATTAGCTAACGTTAGCCCCACAGCGGAGAGCTCTGGATTAGCAGGACCAGCTAACATTAACCCCACAACAGGGAGACCACCGGCACCGGGGCCGTCAGTGGGTCATGATGATCTTGGGGAAAAGCACAGCTGTCCCAAGCAGCCTACTTTATCCGATTTCCCCTCAAAAATGTTTGGGAAAACGAAACGATCATTTTCCACGTACTATTACAAGAACTATCCCTGGATGGAATATTCAGTACGAATTGATGCCGTCTTCTGTTTTTCATGCCGCCACTTCCAGACTGACAGCGGTGTGGAGGATTCCTTTAGAAAGGGCCTGAGTGACTGGAAAAAACTAAGCAGCAAACTGGAGAAACATGCACAATCCCAGGCCCATCTGAACTGCATGGTTAAATGGGATAACTATAAAATGACTGCATCTTCTGGATCTATTGCAGCGAAACTTTCCCGAAGCCACAAAGATTCTGTTGAGAAGAACAGATCTTATTTGTGCAAAATTGTTGATATTGTGAGGCTGTTGTCCAAACTCGGATTGCCTTTTCGTGGGCATCGGGAGGGAAGCGAGTCAGAGTCGCGTGGAAATTTTCTTGAGGTTTGTGGATTTTTCTCCAAGTATGATTCTGCTTTTAAAATCATGCAGTCCAACTATTTCAATGCTACTAGCCCGGATTTCCAGAACGAAGTCATTGACATATGCGCTAACTTAGTTCGTGCAGAAATTGAAGAGAAAGTGCAGGATACTGGATTTTTTTCTATAATTGCAGATGAGGCCAGGTCTTGCAAAACGGAACAATTATCAGTATGTATCAGATATGCAGAGCAGCTTGAAATCAAGGAGCGTTTTTTGTGTTTTATTGATTGCTCAGCATCTCGCAACGCGGCTGGGATTGTGGAAGCAATAAACAAAGGACTTGAGATGTGTGGACTGAAACATATCCCAGTTGTTGCCCAGAGTTACGATGCTGCCTCCGTCATGTCTGGTCACGTTTCTGGTGTGCAGCAGCGCATCAAAGAGACCCACCCATACGCAGTGTACGTGCACTGCATGGCACACAAACTAAATCTGGTGCTTATGGAGTGTTGTGCTGTCAACCGCAACGTGAAAACATTCCTGAACGTCATTGACAAACTCTACTCTGTATTTGCAGAGCCGTCAAACCATCATCGATTAATTGAAATGCAGAAATCACTGAATCTGAAACAAACTGAAATAATACAGCCAAGTGAGACAAGATGGGCGTACAAGTGGCGATCTGTGAATTCCGTTAAAACTCACTACTCTGCAATTATAGGGTGCCTGAGAGAAATGAGTGACGAGGGAGACAAGTGGTCTGTGGAGGCCAGTGGCCTTTATGCCCACATGACCAGAATGTCTTTCATTACATGTGTTATTGTATTGGAAGACATACTGCGTGTGATTCATTTTACGCACAAGGCCCTACAGTCCTCCAGCTGCACACTCTCCGAAGCTGCAGCGCTTACCGACAACCTGAAGGCGCACTTCAAATCTCAGAGACAAGCAGATACGTGGAGCAATATGTGGGGATCAGTGAAACAGTTCTGCCGGGACAACAACGTGCCAGTACCTGGGGATGCAGATGTTGAGTGTCAGACTCCGGGTCCCCTTGCACCCAAAAGAAAACGGGTTACAAAACCCCCGACCTCCCTCGACAGTTCCTGGTTACAACTACTTTGGGCCAAAGAGAAACTGATGAAAGTGGCGCACAAATGTCACAGAGTGATACAGCTGGATATCAGCAGCACCTCTATCTCCCTGTGCTGGACACCCTCATCAACGAACTAGACAGACGATTCACGGGAGAGTCCATAGAGCTGGCACGAGCATGTGGAGCAGTGTTTAAATGTCAGAAAAAAGGAATTGAACCTCTCGTACAAAAATACGCACAGCTGCTCAAAATTCACCCTCTCCTTCTTGGAGCAGAGATGGACCTTGTTAAAGCCTCTGCTGTCGCACCTGTTGCACTTGAGCATCTCCGAAAGACTGTTAAAAAGGAGAGCTATCCAAATCTATACAAGATGCTCCAGTTGGCACTGACTCTGCTTATCGGATCTGCCACCTCTGAGAGAAGTTTTTCTGCAATGAGGAGAATTCGGAACTGGCTGCGGTCAACGATGGGAGGAACAAGATTTTCCTCACTTGCGGTTCTTCACATTGAGGACGACATAACCGCACAGCTGTCACCTGAGGGGATAGTGGACGTATATGCGGAACGTAAAAAACGGCGTCTACTTCTGAACTAAGGTAGGACACCAAGGGATATAGTAGTTATCAAATAAGTATAAGATATGCACAGTTTTGATACGTTTTTTACAGTTATGTAATGCACTGTTGTTGGGGGGAGTGACCGCCCCTTCCATATGAGTGTGTGTGTACGGCGGGCATGAGGCGGGCATGACGGGACGAGTTGTGTTCGTATGTGGAAAAGTCAAACTCAGTGCGGTGAGCACGAAATAGTTGGGACTGTGTACTGAGTGACGTCAGTAAAAAAGGTTTGCCCCCCCAAGCGCAAATGTCAAACTCCGCCTATGTCCGGAGATGGCGGTATGCACCTCAAAGTTGTTTGCAATCCGCCAAAAAACCGAGAGAAGAAGAAGGGGAAGAAGAAGAAGAAGAAGAAGAAGAAGAAGAAGAAGAAGAAGAAGAAGAAGAAGCCGACTCGGAGCTGTCCGACTTCAGGCGAGCTTTTTGAGACCTCCCCCGGCTGCGGTCGGCTATTCTCGTCTACTTTCGAGGCGTGCCGCAACCAAGCCTCCAGGAAGTGCGCCGGAATCTGATGAATATATTCGTTGTGGCCAAACGGCGGTACTACACTTCCGTTTGGTTGCTGGTCCCGGAAACACTTTTTCCCATTGACTTACATTGGGAAAGAGTGGTCTGTAACTCGTTGGATAATTTTTTTTAAACTAAATAAACTACCCAGTATGAATGTTTGTATAGCCCTTATTAAAAGCATTCGTTCCTCACATTTTAAAAATGTGCTAATAACGTTATTCTGAGAGTTATATCCCTCTGCATTATGAACGTGCATCTAACCCACGGGACCGCGCCGCCCGGCACGTTCATGTTACGTGTTCAGCAGGTTCAGCACTACATGCGTTTATCTTTACCCATGGATGCACAATAACAACGGACCCATATCGTCTCACTGCCATCCCACAGAGCTGTAATAATGGATATATTGCACATGTTTGCTGTAATTCATCATTTGTAAAATATTATACTACATGGGCTGTATGATTAAATCTTGTACCGTAAATGTTGTATTAAATAAAGTTAATATAACCGACGTTAGATTAACGTCCCTGTAGCTTCTTATTGCACTAAGAAGCTTATTGCACTGTAAATATATATATTAATATATATATATGCAGTGCAATAATTCTTTCATGCTAAATGAAGCTCTGTTGCTTGGATATCACTAGATCCTGTTACAGCGTAATATAAGTACATAACGATTGATGTGCACATTAGCATAATTACTAGCTAGCCGCTAGCTGCTAACTGCCGCCTCGTTAGTATCAAATCCATAATAAAAACAAGCCATTACCATGCTGTCATGAACGTGCGGTGCTGTTAAGTGTACGCAAATTGACATGCTTGATGTGAATGAGCATTTTGGTTAAAGTTGCGCATGTGCTATGAGCGCACATACGGGTACTTCTCAGGCATGCCGGGTAGTCTGTGACGTTTCGCTCTCTCAAAAGTTGGGCCATTTTATCATCATGCGCCAATGAGCAACTCTCATAGGAATGAATGAGGCCCCGCCTCCCACGCTGTATCCAGTTCTTATTATACATCCATGGTCTCAAACAAGCCTAGTTTGTTGGGTCCCTCACTTCCGTTTCGCTTCTCAAGCATTGATTTGCTAACTGAACAGCCAATCAGAGTGATTTCTTTTGCCGACAGCCTTTGGCCGACTGCCCACCGATTCGACATGTTGAATCAGGGCCGGCTAAAATGATTGGCCGTGCTTTTTACAGTACTACGGCTTCCACAGATGAAAACCTTTTTTATGGATTTTTAATGCACTTAAGATATTCATTGCTATCGGGATGTTAAGAGCATTCCATGGAATATAACAAAAAGTGTATCTTGAGCCGGTTTCTCAAACGTACCTACCCCACTTTTAACTTACAGATCGCAATACCAGTACTGATCAAATATTTAAATATGGCTGATTCACTATCTCAATATTTTAAGTGCATGATTTGCAAGTATTAACATGCGATACATATAGCTATTATATAACCAACAAAGCAAGTTCAAATGAAGGGTAACATTCAAAGCGTAGGATAGGGAATTCAAAAATCATGAGGTTTAAACAGATTCCAGTTAAAATCTGGACAAAAAAGTACAATGACACCACACAGAAACTCCAGTATATCCTGATTGGATGTCTAATCTAGTGTAACATGATAAAATAAGTACACAAAACTCCAGGAACAACTTCACTCAAGGAAGCCCTTCCTTATCCACTTTCCCTTCACACACATCTGTCAATGTGCATGTCCTGAAGATCATCCACTGTCAACCCACGCCTCGGGGGGTTTATCCATGATGTCATAGCAGCATCATCCGTTGTGAGCTCATTGCCTTTATGACCTAATTGGCAAACGGTGATGTGGGGTAATTGCTTTGGCATTTATGATGCCTCCTCATTTACCTGAGCAGAGCGGTACAACACTGACTGTCAAACCTCAGTTCGAAGTGGCATATTTGTTTACTCCCACTAAAGTAGCCGGTTTAAGGCCCAATATGAGTGAAATACAACCCCCAAGAAATGCCTCATGGCTCATGTGCCCTAAAGTTTGTAACCCCTCGTGAGCGCGCGCACACCAACACAGGGGGGTTGACGTCCAGGTGAGCATTAATCCAACCAATTATAATATTAGTGAGCTCCTGTGCTACTGTGTCCCTATAATTGACCTTGTTCCCGTCCAGTGAGCACACAAAGCACTATTATCGCTTTGACATTACACTGTGGTTGCTGCTGCTGGTGGTGTTGTTGGAGGTGACTGGGGGAGGGAGGGGATATGATAACACACATTGAACGGCCAGTCCGACTGAGAGTACCACTCCCTGGGAATCTCCTTCATCACCATGGCCATTATCTGCCTCGGCAACGTCCTCCAGGCATGACTTTAAAAACATACACAAAAGGAGGAAAGCTGGCCATATGCGACCCCTGCTCTGCCTGAATCCAAAAAAGAGAATTAACGAGGAAAGATAACGTAGAGAAGCCGCTACTCACCGTAACGTAGCTCTGCGTGGCGGGCACTATCTCGTCTAATTTTCCAATGGTGCGAGGAGCCAGTCAGGGCACCTTGTTTTCCGAATGGCTGGGTAAGGCAAGTCCGCCTCGCCCGACTGGTTCACCGATGCAGCTCAACTAGAGGAAATACACCCGCCACGAATGTTCGCCACTTCAAAAATATCGACGAGAGAAGAGACAGATCCAACTACTCTGATCTCGTAAGAAAAGGTTACACTCCTTTCTGAGGCGAGCGGGGTCTGCTCAGGATGTTTGTTTTCATATATCCCATCCACTCCAACTGCCAATACGGCTGCGGAAGCTTGAGTGTTGCTGCTGGAGATAGTAGAGAGTCCGTCGCCCGCACACACGTCGCTTATATCCCGTCAGTTGGCATTACCAGTGCACGCAGCGCTCAGTTTGTACACCCGTCTGTGTGTGTTGCTACTGAACAACAACTAGCAGCAGAACATGACTGACTGCAGCGCTGACACGCGGTGTGGGCTGGGCTCCCTCCTGCCATATAAAGTGTAGCAAAAATCACCAAAAGTCCAGTCCAGTCCCGTATATGACTACAAGAAACAAATGTGTTTTTATATAACAACAACAAGAACATCCTCATCCTACTTCTGTGCTGAAGCATGTGATGGCAACATGGTGAGTCTTTTAAAGGGGTATCCACGCGTATCTGCCTCTCTTGGTCCCACCCGTGGTAACTTTCTTGGAGGGATGTTGCTGTGGCATTAACAGGACAGGGGGATGACTGTCAGACAGCCTGGAAACACCTGTTAACAAACCAGTGTATCCAAAGTGGGATTCAAGCCAGGAAAACCTCAGCTGTGACACTTGCAAGGGCTCCATGCCAAAAGTTGCAAATATGGGTCAAATTCTAATTATATTCCCAATAAAACTGTGCCCAATTTATTGTTTCTTCATATAATTTCCATGACACTTAAACCATAAACCAGAGATGTATTCAGACTAACTTCAGAGCCCCAAAACCCCCAGGTTTACTGTATGTCAATTGGTTGTGTGTATAGTTGATATGACTTTTAAGAATATGCATTATAAAATGTTATTTAAAAAAATAGATTGACAAAATGACGGTCCTGCATTATTTAATATTTTCCGCCTGGCTTTTACAGAAGCTCTGTAATAAAGGTACTTCGGTTGAATTCCCAAGTTACCTTGAATTATAGAGGAAACCTTTGTTTTCTCAGGCATGAGGAGGATGAATCCAAAAACAAAGTAAAGGCTTGATGGATTTAAATGAATTGGGGCTGCGTCTGACTAAAGCAAAACATCTGTTAAAAAAACTGTCACACCAGTTGTGCAATATAATAGTTTTATTTATCTTATGCTCACTACTTCTCAAACACATTAATTTTACTGAAACGTTACTTTCAGTGCTTGAATTGGAATAAAAAAGGTGCCAGTACTCTAAATCAGCAACAAGTATTTGGCACAAAGTCATAGTATATCCTATAATGCTGGTGGGTTTGTCTCTTTACTGTATATTTTAGAAAGGCTCACTGTACTTAAACAAAATGACTCAGGGTGCATCTGAGATTAGAGGGGGTGCAGTGGTAAAGTGCTATTTTTATAAGTGGGGAGTGGACCTGACACCCTCTAGTCTAGGGGGGTCCGGCCGGGGCATGCTCCTCCGGGATTTTTTTTTTTAAATATTGAAGTTAGATGCATCAATCTGGTGCACTTTGAGAGCAAAATGAAGAGATATATGGATACCTCTCAACATCCATAATGAAACAACTGTAAACAGATTTACTTTTTCTTTATGGATATAAAAGAAAGTAAAGCTTGACTCCTACTGGCTGGTTAAATGACTCCTCGTCCCTGAGGCCGCTACCAGTTTTTTGTGCCATTTTGCTGGATTTATTTGTCAATAGCGTTGCTGCACAAAGTGATAGCCCTCTAGTTTAAATCTACTACCCAAAAAGAAACATATGGAGATGGGTTACTATTTAAAACAAATTGCAAATCTATTTGGGAACAGTGGGGCCGAGCCTCAAATCCTATAGGGGGGTCCGGGGGCATGCTCCCCCGGTAAGATTTTTTTTTAAATGTTGGACTTAAATGCATCAATCTGGTGCATTTTGAGGGGGAAATAAAGAGACTACACCCATATGAAACAAAAATGTATACATTTAAATAATCATAAAATCATAAGTACATGGCCATAACCAATAACATACAATATCCAATATGAAAAAACATTGAAACTTGTTTATTTATTTGTTTTTGGTTCATTTATAGTTGTGAGTGTGTCTGGGCTCCTGAATCGGCCTCTCCTGTCTCCCTCCTCTCCCCCCTGCTCCTCTTTGAGGCAACAGCAAAGACTAGTTTTAGCTCTCAACAAGTTTATCTTACCTTTTTTCACCTAGTTAACATTTTGTTTGTATTATTCATGCATATTTTACTAATCACTACCCCCTCAAATGGAAATATGTGTTTACATAAATGGTGACCGAACCGTTTGAGACCCACTGAAATAACTTAAACTAAGTTAACTATCTAAAGACTCAGAGAGTAATTTACCTCACCAGAGCTGTAGTTATCAGCCTCTCAGTCTGACAGCAAAGGACTCTCCCTCCACCTTGTTGTTGAAGCAGCTCCTTATATCCGTTAGCGCAGCTAGCTAGCACCAGATGCTAACAACAATACACGTAAACGGTGCGCGCGCTTTCTCGCTCGCTCGCGCCACACATACACCAACACACACCCTCCCGAGCTTGAATGACACACAGAGACCAATTGAGGGCATTAGTATGATCTGTATGAAAGTGGCAATGTCGGCAGGCCACGTCATGTAGACAGCCAGTCACCCTCTGTGAGGCAGAGTCAGACCCACATTTGCGCTGCGTTGCGTTTACAATATATGTACCGGCACCTTGCCGGTACTAAGTAAGAAGTGCCGGTACCACATGGGTAAAAATCAGAAGTGCCGGTACCGGCCCAATTCAAGCACTGGTTACTTTTATAAAACGCTTAGTCCAGATTTGTAGAGGTCTGAAACCTAAAAAAAAGGAAGCTTTCCCTCTACACTCCTTGCTGAATGTCTGAAACCAACCATGCATTTCGTTAAAGTATTTTATAAACTCTATTTAACACCTTCGCACTTAATTAATCCCACGGACAAGTGATTGTTCAACAGCTAATAGTTCAGCGCAAGTGTCAAACACATTTTAATTTGGTGAACTGTTAATTAAATGTAATTCTTTCACCAAGCAATATAACTCAGCAGCTTAAAACAGTGATTGGCAAGTGATTCATTTTGATTGCCGCAGCACATTAACATTTAGATGAAAATGTATGCTGGCGACGTGCCATGGCTCGAGTCCAAGTTTAGTAGTCCCAGTTTCTCAGGTTTGATTTCAAATCATGAAGATCATGTGCAATGTATGTTTTGAGTCCCTAAAGGCCAAGTCCATTTTAGCACTTTGAATCATTAAAACAAGAAGTTGATAAAAAAGTAAATTTCTTGTATAGAAGCCTCTTTAACAGGCATTTTAACTTGTCTTAGTAAGAAAAGCACACATTGAATAGATGATGACTATGTTCTATTTCAGATGCAACAGTAAACAGATAATTGTCTCATTTAAATCTAAATGTCTTCACTTAGAATATTTAACAACACATGTGTCTTGGTAGCAAGAAGTCAGCCACACGCTATCCACCGCCATAAAGCATTCCCTGATTTATCCTCTATTTTTTTCTAAATTGGACCATTTGGGACATAAGGAGCATCATGATGTACTGAAAAATAGTACAGCTAAGATCATAAACTTTAACCCTCCTGTTGTCTTTGGGTCAAATCTGACCAATTTACTACTTTCATCAATCATAACTTTTTTTTGTTACATTCAATTGTATTAAGGCTTTATGATATCCTTCACAGTAGACATTTGAACATACAATTGCTGATCACCACTTTCATTGAATTTTTGATGATTTAGTCAACTTTGTAACACCCATGGTGTTCCCGGTCAAAAATGACTGATTAGTAACCATCAGAATCAGATAAAACACACACACAAACACCCACCCACCCACACACACACATACTCTAGATGTGTCCGCCCCCCCCTTATGTGCCCAATGCCCCCATGTGAATTACACCTGGCACACACACACACACACACACGCACACACACACACACACAGAACAATTTGAAACATTTCCCGCTCTTATGTGCCCATTCCCCCACATGGATCACACCTTACAAACACAATACATGCTCAGTGCCTATTCGTTGTATATTTACTGCAGTTATTCATGTATACCAGTAGTCTGATACAATATTTACAGTTTAAAAGGGTGTTAAATGAAATTTGGTAATGATTAATGGTGTTTGTGTTAATGTAATAGCAGTTAAAACAGTACTGGTCAAATTTGAACGCCAACAACAAAGTAAGGAGGGGGAAACTAAGACAATAGAAAGAAAAATCAAGTGAGAAATAGGGTAATTTTCTCATAGACTTCTTTAAAACTTGACTTTTTTTGTGCGCCCCTAGCTGGCCTTTCAAAAGTGTGCAGGAACTTCAGCATTGGCTACACTTCTCAGACCTACAGGTGGCCATGGCTAAACATTGGCATGTTACCAGCAAGTTAGCATGCTGGTTAGCATTTGGCTCGAAACACTGCTGTGGCTATGAGTCAAGCGTTAAGTGGGGCTATCAACTTGTTTTTGTGCTTACTACTAAATAAATTTGTTGTGGTAACCTCCCAAAGCAAAACTCTATGTTATTTCCTTCTAACATGAGTGTATTATGTTTGGGATTTTGTGTGTTCAAAATAAGAAAGACAAAAAATATGATTATTGGAAAAACCCAAATTCAACATCACTAACAACAGTGATGTGTGCATTAGGTCGGAGTTATAGTAAAATAAAGAGAAGAAACAAAAAGAAAAAAGAAAGTGCTCTAAAGCAATCAATTAACTTTGTTTCACCTAATGGAATGAAACAATTTAACCACTAAATCACATTTGATCAGGTCTCTGATTGATAATTATTGAATGGTGAAAAGTAATACTAATCTGTCCAGGCTCATTACATTACACTTAGTTTCCCCATTTACTGCCAATGTAGGGCTTATCTTTAATTACACACACACACACACACACACACACACACACACACACACACACACACACACACACACACACACACACACACACACACACACACACACACACACACACACACACACACACACACACACACACACACACACACACACACACACACACACACACACACACACACACACAGAGAGAGAGAGAGAGATCCACAATTAAGCTGAATCAGGATGCAGGGCTTGATTGAAGAGAGCGTCTGCTAACTAGACAGCACAGTCAACGAGGAAAAGAAACAAGCTGGAACATGAACTGATCCTGTGTGAACAACAGGGGCCAAAAGCCTTTGTCCTATTATGCCTTTCACTCTGTTTGCCCACCGCACAATCACGTGAACGGACGGATATTTCAATTGTTTACAGCAGAAGTCCTAACTACCCTAATTAAGTGATAGAGATATTCCTCCAAAATGTACTATTGGTTTTCCAAAGACTTACCCCCTCATTCTTTTCTCAAAACTATAATAATGAATAGATAACACGTACTCAAGTTAACTGCCTGATTGGTAATATTGGACATGTTAAGCAAGATGTCATCAAGAAGATGTTTGTAGTATGTCACAGTAGTGTGCTGTCAGATAAAATATAGCGTGCTAATTAAACCAAAAAATGACAAAAACAAGTGTTGGTGGATGTAAATGAGCTCTTGCAGGAATTGAGGGTGATGTCAGCAGTGGAAAAACCTGTCACTGCTTTAAATCAGACAATGTGCTGGTCTCAAGGTGAAGCTTTGAAATGCTCTGAGGTAAAGCTATAATGACTCCCAGCCTTCAATGTTTCCAGGGTCCTCCTTTCTCTATAATGAGCACAGCCAATCACCAATCTAGGTTCTTGTCACCTTTGAGAACTTGATAACAAGGGTTACATGCTACACATTTGCTTTAAAACTCCCACCTCTGCTTGCTTCTGGGGAAAGAACCACTAGTGAAAGATTTTTGAAAGATTTTGCTTCTTTCAACAATGATTTATTTCTCTGTCAACCTCCTGGGTTTAAGAGTGTTAATTTCTTGCATAGGAGTTACGGGTAATGTATTTCTCATCCTTGCCATCATTCAGACTAAGCTTTCCCGGGTCAAATCCTTCGAGTTTTTCCTCTTGGGACTGTCCGCTGCCAACTTGGAGGAAATTGTCCTCGTGAACATCTACGATATTATCATCCTCAAGACCTCCACCATCGACAATTGGTTGTGCGAAATGCTCCAGTTCCTGACAATGTTTGGAGAAATCACCAGCATCTTCTTCACCGTCCTCATCTGCATCTTTCGTGCACAGAAGCTGAGAGACGTCGACAAGAGGGTCAACCCGATCTACCTGGACAACACCAGGTCGGCCTGGATGGTGAGCGGGCTTTTTGTGATGCTCGCCACGCTGCTTTGTCTCCCAGTTTTTGCAATCAAGCCTCAAGGCCTTCAGGGAAACACAACAATGAATAGCAGCAGCTGCCCTCCCAACTTCTTTCAGTGTATTGGAAACGATTGCCCCATACTCAACCGTGTTTACAAGTACACGTTCATCGTGGTGTGCTACCTGCTGCCTCTGATCATCGTCACAGTCACCAGCTGCCTCATCATCGCGGTGCTGCTGAGCCGGAGGAAGACGATCACACCTGGGGCGAGCGAGACTGGGTCGAGTCAGTTCAGTACGAAGAACAAGGACCAGAAGCTCAAGAGGAGCACCATAGCTGTGCTGTCAGCGATGGGGTTGTTCCAGGTAGACTGGAGTCTCTACCTGATCTTCCAGCTGACCGTCAGCCACTCTGACTATGCGTTTTGGGCTGAGACTGAGTTTTTTCTCACAACTTCCTACACATCTATCAGTCCCTATGTGTACGGGATCGGGAATAACCTGTTTTTATGCAAGAACTTTATAAAGAAGTAACTTGAAGATTTTCTTCTGTATTTAAGATTGGAACACACATCTTTTGACATTTTTAGAAACCTCACCTTGCTCAGACCTTTTTCTGTAACTGTCATTGGTAAAAAGATTAAAGCATTGTGTTAAAATTAAATATATTTGTTTAGATCTCGACATTTTTTATTAGATGTTATGCAACTTATCTTTTTCCATTGTTTTGCTATTAAAAGTCGTTTTCAGTCCCAACGTTTTATATGTAAAAAAAAGAAAGAAAGGGTTTTAATCAGCAATACCTTTAATTGTTGGCAAAAGCATTAAAGGATTGCCACTTTCTACGCTGAAAAATAAAATGTTTTTTGTTGCTAAAGAAGCTCTCTTTCTGCCTGCAGTTGGAGGAGGGCAAGCACATCTTATGTGATGCAGTGTAACGCAAAATAAATACTAAAGACATTGCAAGTTCCTGTTTCGCTATGATACCTGCAGACTCACTCTTTATTTTCACTGCAATTCTTCACATAACAGTTGTATATAAACTCTATATAAATAAATACAGAGTTGACTTGTGTTCATGGTAAAATAATATATTGTCAAGCTTTTCTCTTTTTCAGAAGAGTGAAGTCAAGTGCAGGATAAATCTTGAGTTTAAGCTTTGTAACATCATTGAAGAGATGCACTGGCTCTGTTTAAATTGATTATTTATGGGTCACATATAAGTGAGTCTTATTGTGACCAATTTAGACAGATTTTGTTGGATTAAGGTAATGTAGGTTTATGCCAAATGTCTGCTTAAATAGTGTCAATTGTTATTTATAAAAACGTGTGTGGGTGTGTAAAATGATTTAGCCTTAATCATCACAATTTAAACATTAACTCGTAAAATACTTTTGTGTCAATAACATGAGTGCCTTTAATTCACAAAGCTAAGCCTGACTGCTTTTGGAAAAAGTTTCTCATTATTTCTTACCTTCTGCCATGACATCTACATCTGTTCTTTAAATGTAATCCCTTCACATTAAAAAAAATACATATGCATTATGTCTACACTCTTAACTCAAAAACAATCCTGTATTTACACAGTGATGATACAATAAATATTGTGCCTGTTCACGGTAATTTTAAATTAGGTTTGACAGTTGTGACAGAGGCTCACAAAGGCAATACAAAGTCTGTGCACTTTCCTTTGTCTGTGCGGCCACTGCTGATTTTACCTTAGTGACATCACAATCTGGTAGCTGTCACTCCACACTGTATTGTTGTTAAGGAAGTAAAATGAAAAACACACCCTTATTAAGGAGTTCCTACAGTGGCTTCTTTTTATTTTCTGCAGATATTTAAAAAAGTCTCTATGTATGCAGTGTTACATGATGTGAGCAACAATAACCTTATGTGTCATCATTAAACAGTAATGATATTACTGTTGTATTATTATAAATTATCTGATCCAATATACAATTGTACAGTGAATACATAACATACAATAAGTGGTCTGTTGTGTGAAAAAACATTTAAACTTCCTTTAGCTTAACTGGATGCATTATGAATATTATTTTAATAGTTTTATGGGAGATTTTGCCCTGAGGAAAATCATTTTGTATTCTCTTAATGTGAAATTTGGGGGTGTATTTAAAAGGGCTTTTTGGGAGTATACCTCTCAGTACCAAAGATAAGCTTCAAATGTTTTTGCAATAATGGATCGGGATAGTAGGCTATAGGATAAAGGTCTACAGCAGGAACATGGCTGCAGCATATCGCCACGAGATCCCCACGTGGAATAAAGGAGAGACGGGTAGGTTCATGCTGGCTTCGCTCCGACTTCCTAGTCCTGTTTAGACCCCGCCCTGCTCGCCCGATACCACGTTACTCTTGATGTTGCCATAATTCTCTCTTAATACATGTGTGAGTTTACACATAAACCTACATTGGAACATTTGACGGGAAGTCCTTTATTATGTAGGGGAACACAAACGACTCAGAAGATTTTACACTTAATTTGGCGTTAACCCATGTCTACACTCATGCACGTGACAGCTGTGATGCATGCTTGCTTGCCATTTTTTCCCCTGGTTTATTTATTGAATTGGCTCTAGGACACCCTTCTCTGGCCACCAATTGAGAAGCGAGCAGTTCTATCCGCTGCGTTTGTGCTTTCAAATGAATAAAAATTACAATGTATTTCTCAGTCATTTTAAGGCACTAATGCATTTCAGCCGACTTTAGTAAGCTGCAGTGCTGACTTGTTTTGTTTAGCAATTGTGTCGTCAGCAGGTTTGGTGGCTCAGTAAAATAACTTACGTGAGGACATTATTTTCTGTGGATTATTTTGGGAAATAAATGATAGGGCTATTTTAAAACCTCGTAACTCTTATCAGGGTACTTTAGTCTAGTTGTTCTTCATAAATTAGAGGCTAAATGACTTGTTTTTTTTATTGGTTAATCATTTATGTGGAACGCATTCAGTTAAATTAATTTTTCGGAACCTAACAGACGCCATCTTTTTGGAGAACAAGCCAGTTGACGTTGTTTTGCGGTCCGGTTTCAGCAGTTTAAAAAAAGTAAACCATGAGTTATTTATTAAGTCTGAGTAGGTCCATTTTGCTGCAGGGGCGTATTGACAAGGAACCTGCACTGTTTGTCACCTGCTCTAAAATAACTTTTCTCAAAGGGGGTTTGTAAGCTGAAATCCAGGCATGAAAGAAGTGTCCGATAAAGTCCTGCGGAGGGAGCCTGCGCAGTGGCTATTGAATCTACACCGCCATGGTGAACGTGTTACGTCACAGCACGAGAGCACGGATGTATGTGTGTGTGTGTGTGTGTGTGTGTGTGTGTGTATGTGTGAGCGAGAGGGGCAGAGGAGAGTGTGTGTGCTCTTCAGACAGGGTGAGAATGGAAATGTGATCGAAAAGGTAGAAGAAGTGAAGGAAATACAAAGGAATGGAGGTAAAGTCTCGGGTCTTTGCTCTCAGCTTGGGAATCACACGCACGAAACATTCTCGCGCAAACTTGCTGAGAGTTGTCCTTACCGGCGCGCTGACTGAGCTCGAGGTGGGAACAAGCGAGAAAAAAAATCTCCGGGATGGTGGACTCCCGCTTCCCTCGCGGCCCGGGAATCACGCGCCATTGAAGGGGGGTGATATCGTGCATGCGCGTTGGCTCCTCTGCGTGCACGCTCGGGTCGGTCGATGCGAGCACAGTGGCGTGGCTTTCGGCCTCCATTTGTGTTTATGTTCGAGGGACACACCGAGGCCCTTTCGACAGGCGACGTCGACGTGCAACAGTTGAAGTTTTACCGGGAACGTTATCGTTATGTTGCCTCGGTAAACATTTAGGCGTCGTTCAAAGGTGAGGCGTCAGAGAAACCTGCAACTTTTCCAACTTGGTGAGTGTTGGAGCAGGCGGCCTTCCTCTCTGTTGTGTGTGAGGAAGACATGGCTGTTGCTAAACAACTTAAATTCTCCATGTGACTAATAATTTTAAGAGGAAAAGTTTTTACAGGGAGAAGGATTCGGAGTTTGTGTGGTAAACATGCCGGTAAAAACGCATTTTGCGCACTCGTTTGGCCGGTTAACACCTTTACACTACAGCATCTGTGTTGTTGATGTGATTAATACATTGACCTAGAGAGGGCAAGGCAGAAATGAAGCAAACATTGATAGCGTGTCCTCTGTCGTCGACGTTGGAAATGTTATTACGGTTGCTACCGAATAAATACTTAAAGAAACGTTAGTTTTTTTGTCTTTTGGATACTTAAAACGAGGCCTGTCCGAGCCCTTCAGCCATGTCCTCCGCTGTGTGATACCAGGCTCGCAGGCTATTGGTCAGTCACACCGAGGTGGTCTCGTAGCACACTTGAGGAAATACAAAGTCCAATGTTTCAGACTGTCAATAAATTATATATTAAACTTTAAAAAAAATACTGAAACATTTCTACCTTCGTGCAATTTGATTAAGTTAGTATAATAAGTCACATGTTTGTTATTTTTAACGATTGCAGGTCAAATATATGGGGCGTATTTGTTTTGGCGTTTTAATGCTGTGTTTACCAAATTCCTACTGCTTTTATTACCTGGTGTCTCACTTTTTGTGGTTTTGACCTCTGAAGTTCATTTCATTTATGAATTGTATTCTGTTGCCTGATGTTGCAAGACAGGGTCTGAAAAAACATCATCACAACAAATCATGCTTTCATAATGTGTAGCCACACAGGCATAAACAAATTGACAAAGCAGGCTTTTTTTGAAAGCCTTGCATGTAAGATAAGGTTTATAAATATGTCCTTACACAGTAGAACAACTCATCACTAGCTCATAGAAGGATATGGCCAATGGTTGTAATAAATTATATTTTGTCCATTAGTAGCTAATTTATTTTTCAGGAGCATACGACATATCCTAAAATTGCTCTGGTTGGATTCTATTGGGATACAATGTGCTGTTGTATGAATCTTACAAACCATGGACATCTTGATATTAGGTTGGGTGTTTTATGCATTACAAAATATGAATTTCACACCATATACAAACAATATTAATAATAATTACGTGTCATATGAAACCAATACTTTGATGTTGCCTGCAGTCATTTAATTTCTTGATTTTAAAGTAAATGTGTATGCACTATAAATTAAGACAGCCAAAATATCCAACATATTTCCATAACTGTCATTTCTACAGCTAGCACACTGTTGTAACACCACTAATGTTACAACTAACTTGAAACATGTCAGCACTCAATAGCTCTGAAGTGTTTTTGCTATCTGAAAAGGGTTGGAGATATAGTTAAAGGATGTTGTAATGAGAGTTTGTGGCTTATTTTTTCAATTTGATAATAGTAGATCTATCGACACTCTTTTAGGTGTATTGAATGCGAACATTGCTTTTACATTTACCACTTTTGGTTATTTTCTGTCAGTGTTTGCTCTACTTGGATGACCAGTAAAATGTTTTTTAAATGTGGTTTTTATTTAGTTGTCACATTTATCTTCTCTCTTTTTTTATTATGCTTTGTGTGATTTTAGCAATTATGTTTAATAAGGTGGGAAATGTAAATCACCATGCTATACATATAACTCTGTTATTATTTTGTCATTAGGTATCAAATGAATTGTGACTGCCACATCTATTGATGATGTCTGCAACAGACTCTGAACTCGCATCAATGGAGGACCCCCACCCTATGGAGCATGAGGAGGGGAGCTCCAGTGACACTCCCTCCTCAGTTCCTCCTCCTCCTGTTGTCCCTTCTTCAACTCCTCTTGATCCAACCACTATGAGAGCTAACGTACCTAGTGAGACAACGATTGAGGAAAAAGCTGTCTCCATGGCAAGTAATGATTTTAGCTCCGCTCTCTCTTCGCCTGCTGAAGCCAGCCCAGCAAAGCCTGCTGCAACATCACCCACTACCTTTGAAGGAATTGTTAAAACAAGCCCAGCTACTTCACATATTGCATCAGCATCAGACTCCCTGACATGCACAGAAACAAGCCATGTCCCCACATCACAATCCCCACCACTACCGTTTTCTGTGGCGTCAACTAACACATTTGGCAGTACGGACCCTGAACAGGTCTTTCCTACTTTGCTCACCTTCAAAGGCGTCAGCGTCACTCTGGAGAATAACAAAGTGTGGAAGCAGTTCAACAGCTGTGGAACTGAGATGATTCTCACTAAACAGGGCCGCCGCATGTTCCCGTACTGCCGGTATCGCCTGTCTGGCCTGGATCCTGATCAGCGATACAGTCTGGTCCTTTCCATAGCTCCATCGGACCAGTACAGGTACCGCTGGAGCTCGTTTAAATGGGAGGCCTCTGGACCAGCAGAGCACCAGTCCCAGACGATGATCCGGGCCTTTGCCCACCATTACTCACCCAGTCTAGGCTCGGAGTGGATGGGTAGCTTGGTGTCTTTCTACAAACTCAAGCTGACCAATTGTTCCCATGACCAGGAAGGCCATATAATACTACACTCCATGCATCGCTACATTCCGAGGCTCCACGTCATACCGTTACCAGATGGGAACGCACCCTCACCCGACCAGCCTGTGGTTATGGGACCAGAGAGCATGACCTTTACGTTTCCACAAACCGAATTCATGGCTGTCACAACCTATCAGAACTTCCGGATCACCCAGCTGAAAATCAATCACAATCCGTTTGCAAAAGGCTTTAGGGAAGAAGGAAACAACCCACGCCTAAACCGGATTACTACAGATGCTCAACATGTAATAAAGATGAACACTCACCTGGTAAACAGTAACACAGAGGCTCAACCCGTGGAAAAGAAGGACACTCACCTGGTAAACACAGAGGCTCAACCCGTGGAAAAGAAGGACACTCACCTGGTAAACACAGAGGCTCAACCCGTGGAGAAGAAGGACACTCACCTGGTAAACACAGAGGCTCAACCCGTGGAGAAGAAGGACACTCACCTGGTAAACACAGAGACTCAACCCGTGGAAAAGACGGACACTCCTCTGCTTTCTACTGTCGCTCAACCTTTAGAGAATATGGACACTCACCTGGTTACTACAGAGGCTTCACCTGTGGTTAAGATGGAGCCTCAGCCGATTCTAAAACCTGCTGCTGGACTTAACGAGAACAAGGAGGAGGTCGTCAATCTGAGGTAAGAGTTTTTTTAAGTTATTACATTTTTGTTCTGTATGAAACACACACACACTTATTGGCAGTTTTCTTATGTGCAACTGTAGAATCTAAGGCAATTCTTTACCATTTATTTTAAGATGATAATGGCCAGGTTTGTTTTATCTCGTCAAGGAGGTATTCAGTTAATTATATATTTATTATCGGGGTTGTAATTTTCAGCTTCATTTAATTATGTTTTCAAATAATATTAGACAAGTTTACAACAAATAGCACATACCTTTTTGATTGTAGACTGTTTTTTTTTATACACAGATTCTTGCCAGTCTGTGTTTTGCGCACAGTAAAGGTCAAGATGGGACAGAGTTGCTGTACTGGATTGCATTGTGGCCAGGGGATATATCTACATATGGCCTTAGATTATGTTCAACTTTTTGAAAAGCTCTTTGTCATTTACAGCATTATCATATATAAATAAATGCTTTGGTTGTATTTCATATGAATAATGTAATAGTTTGTATTTTCATGTATTCACATCGTTCCACTGCTGTGTTCAGCTCGTCAAAGGAACCTCAATTCAATCATTCACCTAAAATGTCTTTAAGATAAATTAATTCTGGCTTGTAATTTTAAGGAACGGCCAGATTTACGGTTGATAGATAGAATAATAGGATCATCTTAGGTTCAACATAAGATGAACAGGGATCACAGAAAGACCTTGTACAAATTGAAGAGAGGAAACTGAAACGGGACATTTGCTTGGATTATGTAGACTTAATACTTGCAATTCATTTATATATCATTGTTTATTGCTGAGTCTTTGGATAGCAATCCACTGTTTTCTTTTTGGTGTCTTCGTCTCACACTTTCTATTTTGGAGGTTTTGCTGCAAACAGGAGTCTGTCTATCTGCCCTTGTTATCCATGACGGCATCGTCAGGTTTCGGAGATTGTTATTGTCACACTGGTTATAATAGTCAAATGTATTGAAATACCTTTGCTGGTATTAAAGAAAAATAGTATAAAATCATTGTGTGTCTGGTTGTGGAGGTGGTCTTTCATCATCATCAAGTGCTGGAATTACCCAATGTAACACCACATGCTGTGCCATCACAATAGGTTTATAAATATCATTGTGTATTTCTTAGTGGTTTAGTGTCTTTAAACAGTGCTTCTTTTTACTTTCTTGCAGCTCAAAGGATCCCAGCATCCCTGCTACTGTCTCAAACGAGCATATGTTCACCAGGCTGGTCCTGAAGCCCATAATGTCCTACCCTTCCAAGAAGGATTTGGCATATGTCCCCTGTATAAGAGGCAAACATGCCCTCGGTGAGCTTGTGCTTTTTCAACAACGACGACTTGGGAAACCCAAGGAAGAGAACCTCGCTGTCGATATAGCACCCAAGCTGCATCAACTAAAGCCTAGACCAATGGCGATGACACCCACTTCCTTAACACCGAGCCCGAGTTCTTCCACCGGGGACCGCAAGAGGAAGAAAAGGATGAACAAACGTTGGGCAAATTCGCGGGGAAGAGAAGGGAAAGCTGTGGCTGCACCCCCCACGGTATTGCTCAGCCCATCATTGACTGTCGCTATGCAACCAGAGCTGGATGATGTGGAGGGCCTGCTGTTTGTGTCATTCAGCTCAAAGGTAAAACACTAGAAATTACTTCAAAGAATGCTCTGTACTTATCTCCATGTCTCCTAAGGATTTATGTTTGATTGAGTGTGTAGTCTCTGCAATCATAAGAGGGGGTTTGTTGTTTAAAGAGTGATTTTTGGTGCACATTTGTAAAAGTTCTGCAAAGTATATAAGCTTTCACTTTTGGTCTGTGCGACAGGAAGCTCTTGACGTTCACATCAGGGACATGCCGGACAATAGCACACCATCAGCATCTCCAGTTTCCCTAACGACACCAATGCAGTGGGAGGAAAAAGGTAAGCATTTCAAAGATTTCTTTCATTTGGCTGATGTCTGTAACAAATGCTTTTATGCACTTCTGCTGTACTGTTAATGTTATACCTATATTGATTGTTGTGAAAATCCTGCAATCACCTCTTGTCACCACTTTCTATTTATTCAAATGTAATGTGCACAATCTTTGACTACCTTTCTGTGTTGTTTCAGTCGAGGTGATTCTAGAGACAGATGAGGAGCAGATATCCCACTCTGAGGCCATCCTGCTGCGGGACCTCGCGATCCTCAAACACAGACAGGTCATCCATCCGGTTCTGCAGGAGGGTGAGTTCATACACATCGGGATAAACATCCTAGTGTTTGAGTAGGTCATAGAAAGTAAGGAAGTGTAAATA
Organism: Notothenia rossii; assembly: GCF_949606895.1. Classification (NCBI taxonomy): domain Eukaryota; kingdom Metazoa; phylum Chordata; class Actinopteri; order Perciformes; family Nototheniidae; genus Notothenia; species Notothenia rossii. The sequence goes on along the minus strand of NC_136906.1, from coordinate 61,543,122 downwards.
TTTGTCTGTTGTTTAATTACTTGTTTTTTTAAATCTGTTTTTAGTGGGTATGAAATTGAGCTCCCTAGACACAATGAGGTCCATCGACCTGCAGTATCTGGGGGTTCGTCTGCCGCTACCTCCCCCAAATCTGAAAGATCAAGGCAACGCCACGGCTCTGTCTCAAGGTGGTGAGTTGGATTCATCTTTGAAAGTTTGTGCAGGTTTTTTGAAGAAAATGACTCAGTTTATACCCAGTATTAGAACATTGAAGATTTAAGGTCAAGAATGATTAAACACATTTATATTACAAAGTTTTAAGTGCTTTTTTTTTACGGTACAATTATCTATCTCTCTCTTTCTGCTTCTCTTTCAATTTAGACAGCACATTCATAACATAGCCTAATGTATTTAGTAGGATAAATTACGATAGTCTGAGTGATAATGACCTCTTCCTGCATCATCTGTAGTTTGTCAGTCAGGTCAGATTAAAGCCTTAAAGGATCTTTGAGAACATGGCCTGGTAAAGCTTCTAAAGGTTGTCTGTTTGTGTTTCCATTTATTGCCAGACATCAAAATAAAACAGGAAAACAGGGGTCTGGCAATATGCAGTTTTTAGAACACCTACTTTTGAAAAGACAAGCCTGTGAATATTATTCTCAGAGAGGTGTCTAAACTAAGGGCAATGACTGAGATTTGCTTCCCACTAATAAAAACCTGATTGAACCCAGGGAGTCACAGCTTACTGTGAACAGGAAGTGCTTTACTACTATAGGCGCTTTCACACCGCAGTACTTTCCCCACAAAGGCTCATGAGAACTTAGTTCATGAGAACTCTTTAGTTCTCATGAACTAAGTACAGATCGCGTTCACACCGGAATAAGTCCCTGAGGGAGGATTAGGCAAATGAAGCCGCTGACGTCACTTCTTCTTCTTCTGCTTTGGGTTTACTGGCAGGCCGCAAACAGCTTCACGGCGTATACTGCCACCCGGAGTCCCCGGCCGGAAGTCCCCGGAGTTGGGGACTGGCTTCAGTTGCCATAAGTTAGTCTATCTGCGTTTGTGCGCTGGGCTAATGCTAATAATGCTAATGCTAATAATGCTAATGCGAGGATAATAAAATGGCGGCTTCAGAAAACGTTTTTGGAGTTTTACGGGGCGTGGTTTGCATTCCGCCCAGCCAATCAGACATAGGAACCTTTTTCTCCCACAAAAGTCCCTGCTCTCTAGCAAAAGGGGGTAAAAAGGTTCTCATGAAGTCATTTTAGTTTACTCTTTTTGGTGTGAACGCGACATTTCGGAACTATATCGGAACAAAAGTGGGAAAAGTACTGCGGTGTGAAAGCGCCTCTTGATATATATTGTTGGCCAGCCAATTTTCTATCAATGAACATACTGTTTACTTAAATACATGTAGTTCTCTATTCCACTTTAGCACTTAAACATTGTGAAACATCCCATATTAACACACTGTCTTGTGTCTTTAATGGAAGTGTAACGCATTATGTTTCCTTCACAGAGGAGGGATTATCCTTCATCTCACGGACAGGAAAGACAAGCGACGTGACAAAAATAAAGGGATGGAGAAACAAGTTCATAAGAAGCAAAGACACTTCTCCTCCTAAATGTGAAGGTAAGGTTCTCTCGTTTTATTACAGTTCCCTTTTATCATGCAACGGGATTAATAGTAGTCAGTTTGATAACCAAATGATAAACTGCACTATAACCAGCCACATGTAAGGATCTGATTTAACAACCCTCCTTGATAGTATATGACATAATTGTCTCCATTCCTTCTCTCCTGAAGGACCAAAGAAGAACCTGTCTGCGTTCTGCAGCAACATGTTGGATGAGTACTTGGAAAGCGAGGCGCAGTATATCAGCGAACGCTCTGCGGCCTTCACCACAAACTCTGACTCGGTGGCCTATCAGCTGCCCGTCAAAAGCTCCAGCTATGTGAAGACCCTGGACAGCGTGCTCAAGCATCAACGACATGCTTCCAAGCTTCCCCTAGGGGCCAACAGACCCTGCCCTCTTTCCCGCAAACCCCTTCTCTACTCCGCCCTGGCAGCACCGCCGCCTCCTCTGGGCAAACCGGCCACCCCCGTTCCATCAGTATCCCCGTCCATACAGCCCTCCACTTCTTCACCCACACCGCCTGCAGGCCCAAGGTGAGCATTTCTTTACTTTGTTTGGGTTGTAATTTTTCTATTTTATTTGGTGTAGAACAATTCAGTCCATCTGTGTTCTGAGAGGACATTTTCAAGCGTACGGTTACATTTCACATCTTGTAAAACGAACGGTCCAAATACAAAGAATTTCTGTTTTCATTGAATCCCTCGGGTCTTTTAAAAAGTAATTTCTTAAATGAATCAGCTACTGTTGTTAAAATATTACAGTTGCTTAACCGATGACATGCAAAAGCTAGGGATCCCTACAAAATGCGTGTCCTTCAATAAGTCTCAATTTGTTCTCTTGCTCTCGTTATTCATATACGAGACCATTACCATTTTACAGCTCTTACTAGCAATATTTATTCATAAAGATGCAGGTTAATTTCTTTATTCCTAGAAACTTGGTTACTTGTCTTGAGTTAATGTCTTACTTTATTTTATGTGGACTTTATTCACTGATTGGAGGAACATTTATTTTCCCTTGCGAAAAGAAAAAAAAGAGTATATTGTAATCAGCTCATTTCCTCCCATCTCTTCAGATTCCCTACACATCAGACAGGGGTCAGCCAGAAAGCAGCAGTGAGCTTCCTGCAAAGTCACATGATGCACAAACCCATCTTTACCAAGTTCCAGCTCAAACTGTGGCACATGGAGCTCAATGCGCAGAACCAGGGTTTGAGCAGAACCCAGCTGACTCCAGACAGACTGTCAGTGGCTCTGTCTGTCATCCTGTCCAAACAGGTATGCAACACACTTTCTATTGTTCTTTTACAGTGTCATTTTTGTCATATTTAAAATTGTTTTGTTTACTTTGAATCAGATGCAGTCCAAGCAGATGGTGAAAGTGCACCATTGTCCAAATATCCAAAGTGTCGGACCCGAATGTGGTAAGGAGTTCTGCACTCTGGGCTGCGTGTGCTCCAGCCTGGAGCGCCTCAACAGAGGACCCTTCCACTGCCGGAGGACTGACTGCATGTTGGGCTGCACATGCTTCAAACGCAAGATCACCAAGCACCTGGCAGAGGGGGAGCGCGAAGAACTCATCCAACCGGTTTACTGTAAGATCGTGTTGTTTTTATATCCTTTCTCCATGTTGTTCTTTGTTCTATATCTTTAAAATGTTTGTTTTCAAATCGATTGGAAGTGAATAGATTGGATCTTTGTCTATTTTTGATATCATTTTAAGCAATTGGATCACTGCATCGTTTCATTCATAACATAATTTAAAAGGAATGCAACGGTTTTATCTTTTTATTACAGAACTATAGAACGCAAACCTTTTTAGCCTTTCTAAGTTTGGTCACAACCTTCAATACCTCCAAAGTTGTAATGATGGTTCTATCCCCTTTCCCCAGCTGTGACTAATATTGAACATGTGGTCCAGCCTCGCCCGGGCTCGCACTCTAAGAAACTGTGGAAATACAACATTCACAGTGAGGATCCAGATCCAATCTTCACCCCCAAGTGTGCTCTACCGGGGCTTTCCCCTGTGAAGTTCCTAAAACGTGGCGTCGTATCTCGGACTAACCAACCGGTAAAACTACATTTCTCTCTTATTAGGTCTAATACATGCTTTACCAAAACATATCAGCTTATTGTAGTGAAATAGCTGTTATTTTCTAAGTGTAAGAATCTTAAGCTTAAATCCCTTTTTTTTGTCTTTTTAAAATTGAAATATAAATCATGATTGCAGATACGAGAAGAGGATAAGGATCCAGTGTATAAATACTTGGAGAGCATGATGACATGTGCACGTGTAAGAGCGTTCAACTCCAAGCCTCCCCCTGTGCTCTCCCTCGAGCCCATGCTCATTGATACTTCTACAGCAAACCCTGCAGCTAAACCCCAGGAGAACACCACTGATGACCAGCCGACAAACTGCCTCAAAAATCTACCGAGTGTTGAGAAAGAAGGTGAGGAAGCAAAGAAAATATATAATACACCATTTGATGTCAAAAATTAACCAGCAACTGAAATCCTCAAATATTTGACTCCCAAGTATTCTTTTGCACTTGTTATGCTTTCCTTCTATTGCCTGGAGGGCATATCTGACAGGCCTGACTGTGATATTGAAGATACTCTGCTATTTGTTGCTTAACACAACCATAATGCTTTTTCCCCCAGTGCAAAAGGCTTCTCAGAAGATTGCATCCAATGAAAGCGAGGCAAAAAAGCAAATCGAGGTCTCCTCAGCGTGTAAATGGTCCAAGGACCGTAAAATGGTCCTGAAAGCTTTATTTCGGCGCATGAATCAGAATAGGCTCTCCCAGCGCTTTTGGGTAGGACCTTACCACATCCGCCCCATCGCCAAGATCTTCATACGGAAGCCCAGCGGCTCCATCTTCACTTATAGGGTAGGTCTATGAAGAGTGATGCATCTGTGGGCAGTAATAAGTGTTTCAAGTCCAGGATCTATTTAATAAATACATATTAGAATCCAGAGAAATAACTGTTTTGTCAGTATTGTCTTTATCTCCTAAATAGATTTTTTGTTTACAACATCTTAATGTGTTATTGCTTTCACCTTGACTGAAGATATATTTCAATGATTATGAAAAGCAGCTGATCCAAAACCAGCCTCTGAATATTATTTAGTTTTTAGTTCAAATATGGCGTTAGGCCTCGTTGCACAATTTGACATTTATCTCATTTGATTTAAATCTCTCCTGCTCCACTTTTCCCAGGTACACATTAGTAAACCATCAAAAGTCAGTGATGTTGAGGAAGACGAACATGCGGGCAGCGAGGAGGATGAGCATGAGGGGAGCATTGATGAAGAGGAAAACGATGGGCAAAATGAAGAGTCGGAAGTGCAGTATGGAGTCACACCCTTTTTGAGCGGAGTGTTACCTGCGGGCAGACTGAGAGCCAAGACCAAACCTGTTGGCTGCCAAGCATCTGGACTTATACAGGTCAGAGAAATGCCTATTATACATAACATTTATTGGGTGGAACCACATTTGGTAATACATGAAGAAAGTGTATAGTGAGTTATATCTGAAGTTTTTCTTCCTTTTACAGGTAAATGGAAAATCCTACAACCAGGCCAGACTGTTGCTGGGGAACATGGGGTCTCTGCATCCAGCCAACCGCCTTGCAGCATTTGTCACAGGCCGACTGCATCCTCCCGGCGGCACTTCTCTTAAACACTCCCAGAAGTCCAATCCTACAAACAAAAGCAACACTCCTGGAGCTCTGCACATAAAGGCTGCAGGCACAGTAGTCCCTCCAAGTATCACTGCAAGGAAAACCACTGATCTGAAGACAGCAGCACAACCACCAGGTACAACTCTCCTCTCTGTTCCAGCACAAGCACTATGTTTTCCACTGATTGCTTCACAATAGGGCCAAAGGCATCAAGTTATAAAACCAGTACTTTCATATTCGGGAAGATTCCTCATAAGTGCAAGGAGGAAATGCATGTATACACTCAAGCTGCTGTCTGTGTGTTAAACATTGCTATTAGACTTGTGCATATTTGTGAAGGCTGACATGGAAGTTGGCAACAGATGGCACCCATGAGAAAAAGCAACAGGATCTCAGAATATTGCAGAAAGTAAAATCTGTGGGAAAACCCATGTTTTATGATATTTATGTTTGTTCTGCAGGATAATCCCCACATATTAACACCACTTAAGTGATTTTTGAAGAATAAAGGCAATCACCAGAAGTAAAAAGCTAACGTTAGGCTATTAACAAACTACATCACAGTCGAATGACTACCCTTCAACACCACTAAGCTAAAAATGGTCTTGGTCTCATTCCTGCATCGCTCTAAAGCCCTAAGGGTTACCCAGGGTTTAGCTTTGTAGATTAAATTATTTAAAGGTCTAGAGATATAAGATTGGTATGTTGGAATTGGATAACTGTTTCTTTGTCTCACCATTCTGCCCTCTATTGTTTGTTTATTCAGCTCAGCAATTCCCTCCATGCTTTTGGAAGAAGGGATTTGTCAACATGCCGCAGTATGCTCACAGCATCCCCTTTACCACCCCTTTCATCGCTGGGGCACGCGGCTCTGTAATACCCTTCAAGAACACCTCCTCATCCTCCCCTGTATCTCTCACCGTCTCACCATCACTGAAGACCCCCAGCTTCTTAGGAAAGAGAGGGACCTATTCATTCAGGATCTGCCCTCCAGATAACCAGAGCACCTCAAGCCCCAACCTGCCAGGTGTCGAGCTGCCCGGGGGCTTCACCCTCATTCAGCTCCCAAAGCCTGCATCAGAATCTGAGAACACCACAAGCAGTGGAGTGAATAAAGCCCTTTCGCAAAAAGAGATTTTGTTAAATTTGATCAAAGGTCGGGGTTCACATGCACCTTTGTCTTGTTTGGACGCCGTTACTGGATCTAGGGATCTATTAAGGAGCAAATTAGTGGAGCCTGAACCCCCATATGAGGTTCATGCTCCACTAATGGTGGAGAAAGATGGTGCTGAGAAGATTCCAAAAGAGGAGAGAGAGGAAAGCAACACCAGTCCGGTGGATAACGCTTCGGAGGACTCGGACAGCTCCGACACCTCAGACTACTGTGGGGAGGCTGATGAGGATGTAAGTGTGAGGAATACCAAATGTCTTCATATTCAGGCAGACATTTGTTTCTCCAATTGAAATATTGTTTTTGATTAGGGCTGCACTATTTGGAAAAAAATGACTAATTATTAAGATAGATATAGATATTAAGATCATCTGTAACAAACAAAGACATTTTACTAAGTCCTAAAATAATGGTTGTAGGCGGGAATAATGATGCAGCACCACAACAGTTTGATAGAGATCAAATGTGAATAACAATGAATTTATATACAAAGAATCTGCAAATAAATTCCTGTGATTGTTTTACTTTTAGTTATTGTTTTATCTCTTAAAACTGCAAGCTCAATATTGTTTTCTTCAGGACGCGGAAGTGGACATTGAGACGGTAGAAGAAGCAGGACAAGGAAAGGCCATCGCTGAAATGAAGAAAGCTGTCCGCAAAGCACTTAAGGAATCAGGGTGATTATATGAATAAAGGGCAATGTGATATGTGGACCTCTGCATATGTGCTGCTTATGTTTGAATGTTGGCTCTCAAAGTGGTTTTAATTTCTTCTCTACCTTCAGAGATTCCATGAATCATTTTGGACTAACGGGGAAAACCCCTGCTCAGGTACGGCTTGTTTATTATCCAGCAGCAATACAGGTTTATGGACCGATGTTAGTATTCAGAAGTACTATTATCTTATTTAGTACCAAGTAGTGTCAGTATCACTTGTACTAATTATCATGTCTGTGTCTCTATTCCAGAATAAAGCAGACGATGAAGAAGAAGATGAGAGTAAGGATGAAAAGAGGCGAACTAACCACACGGTGCTAGAAAGACAAAGACGCTGTGAGCAGCGCGTCCTGTTTGACAAACTTTCGGCCATCATTAAGTGCGACCCCAGGGTCCCCAGGCTCCGCCTCCTCTCAATGGTCAGTTCCTTATCCTCGCTTAGCCTCATATTCCTCCAGCACACGTACAACCAGTAAAAGACGTTTAGACAAAAACATCTGCTATGGGAAATAACAATTTGAACAGGAAATAGTGTTTTTATGAAGGCCCCTATCCCAAGTTTGTAAAGGCTTTTAGATAAGTAATACAGTGGGGAACATTTACAGAACATTTTTATTTCTACTCCTGCAAGTTCATTAGTTTAATTTGCACATCAAACCAAAACTTGCCAATCTTACTTCAACAAAATGTTTGGTTATGTATAGGGAATAAATCAGATAATTCTTAGTTCACATAGCTGTGAAAATTCAAATGAATTGTGATTGCCAATAGAAACAGCTTAATGAAATGCCCTCTAAAGTCCACATCAAGTGTTGTACTACAATATATTCAATGAAGTGTGCCACTCATTAGCATTACAGAAGAACAAAGAATGACTTCCCAACAAAAATGGCCTATTTCAAATAAATGTATGGATGAGAGTATGCGTGTCTAGCTGCCCTCATGGTCTTTACTCAATGTGTTTGTTTGGCTGTATCCTGTTTGCAGGCCCAACAAGAGATCAGTCATCTGGTTGAAGAGTCTAGAAGTCTGCAAGAGAAGAAGATGATGCTGAGTCGGATGCAGTCTCTTTATATAAAGGAGCTTTCTGTGTTGTCTGGTAGGTTCCATTTTGCATGTCGTTTTTTTTGCTATTTCTCCCTTTGTTCTGATTTATATACTGTTTCATTGAAAATCCATTGTTGAAAAGTGTTATGACAACAAAGGTAATCCTGTGAAACGACTGAACTGGTTAGCGTGGTTCATTCCAACAAGTATGGATTTCACGGTGAAGAGCATCTTTCCCCTCTCATTTTCTGACCCACACCACTTCACGTGTTCTGGCTGTGTCGGCTCAGCCATATATCATACCAACATTTTATACATTTCCTCATTGACATCAGTTTCCATAATCCCATTGGATTTAAATTCAAAGTACTTGGGAAACGATTCCTGTCACCGTCTTATGGCTCGACTCTTCTCACACTTGAGTGAAGTCCAACCCCTGCGACTTTGCGGCACTTTCAGTTAATAATTGGAGCATCCAATGTCAGCTAGTATCGTTAAAAGGAAATAAAACTTGAGTTAATTATTGGATAAAATAAGGGATATATAGCCTAGGTGAAAATTAATCAGAAAAAAATAAAATAAAAATGATTTCGGGGTCTATATCTAAAATGCATGGATAATGAGCAGCGTAGCACAGTTGTTGCTATGGCTAACAGCATTTACAAAATGGGTGATGGCACTGGGTCTCTTTACTGAAACTTGTGTGTGTTCTTCTTTAGGGAAGCCGGACATGCTGATCAAACAAAAGCTGAATGAGATCTGCGAGAGGCAGAAGATTAGAGATAAGATGAAGGAATTGCCTTACTTTTCCAGTCTCCTTCAGTCCAAAGCTGTCGATCTGAGAACCTCTGCTCTAAACGCGGAGCTCCATCCCAGACGCCGGGTACACCCTGACTTCCAGAAGCTTCTGTGTCAGGCTAACCTTCCGTCTCAGGCTAACCCTCTTCAGATTGCAGCGCACAGGAAGATTATGTCCCTGCTTAAGCCCGACCTACAAAGCAATCCTGCTCAACCCGGTGAACTGAAAGTCATACCTCAACGGGTACACTCACTACCAGCCGCTCCTCAGAAAAGTGAGGACCCTCTGCAGGTACTTGAGTCCCTGGCCCAGGTCTGTAACACTAATCTCAAGTCCGAGTCCAAGTCCACACACGTGCCTACATTTAGACCAAAAGAAAAACCTGCAGAGCCTCCAAAGCCCATTGCTCTTCCTCTGATTCGCTCCAAGACTGGCAGAATCATACTTCCCTCATCTCTGAAACCACGTAAGTGAAAACATCTGGCTTTAGCCATCATTTAATGCCAGAGTCAAATCATCTTTATTTATATTCACACGTGCATATTTAACCTCTTTTCTCCCAGTTGGACATGGCTTCTACACACTCACGGTCATGCAACCCAGCCAGAAAGGAGAGGAAGATGGAGTCAGCCCTTCATCTAATGTCCGCCCTCCTAAAGTGGAGTCATCAGAGAACCAAGACGAGAGCATGTCTGATCATGAGCTCTTTATAGATGTCGAAAACAGTTGTGATTTTGAGGACGACCAAACTGTACAACCCTCCAACTCTAAACCAAAGTCTTCAGGTCCAACGCCCGCCCCGGTGGAGCTCACCCTGCTTAAATCAATCTCTGTGCCTTCGGGGACTCCGCAAGCTGTGGAGAAAAGCCAGGAGGGGGGCCCAGCTGAGGGCGTGGGCAAAACGCTGCCGACTGCCTGTTTGAGTTTTCAGCCAGTAAACATCATTCCTTCCCCAGTCATTCATCCCGTAGTACGCCGAGGCAGAGGCAGGCCTCGAAAGAACTCCCTTCCCCCTTGCGGTGCTTTTTTACAAAATGGTTTGCGAGAGGACTCTGGCGTAAATCTGATTAAAAGTGAAACGTCTTCTGGGGTTGAAGAGACGCTAAGTGAAAAAAGGACTGTGGCATCGAGCGAGATGCAAGCTGATGACTCTCCAGGAGTTGTTAGCGACAACCCCCTACTGGTGAAACGAGGCAGAGGAAGGCCTCCGAAGAAAAAGACAATACAGCTATGGAGTCCTCCGGGTGTGAAAACAGGAAGTAGTCCATATAGTTCCAACAAGGACAGCCCGTTCAGACAAACCTATTGTTTTAAAAGCCCAGAGGAAAGTCCTTCAACCACCACCAGGCACGGAGAAGTCAGCGATTATCGGCCGCTAACCCGAGGCTCTTTAGGAAAGGATTTCCCGAGTGCAAAGAAACGCTCGTGGATAGACGTAGAGAAGGAACTGGAACCTGAGCTTGAATCCGAATAGTCCTGTCTTGCTGTAGCTAAAGAAAGCCAATGGTTTGACCTCAGTTAGTCACATAGCTGGATGCTGCTCTTTTTTTTGTATGTTGTCACAAAACTCAGAGGACTTTTTTACACACTATAGAGAGAAGTACACTGGTGCTTCGGTATGAAGAAACACAAGAGAGAGCATTATTTGACCTGCTGAATGTATGAACCAAATGAACTCTCACATTCAGTTTTGACATTATGTTTTCGAAGATGAATTTCCGTCAACTACATTCCTCCTTGTCCGAAACAGGATGTTGAGATTTAATCAAATAATGTGCTTTTGTTGAGGTCATTTATTACTGATCTGTTTTATGCAAATATAAATAAAAAACTCAGCAGATTATGTAATTCCAAAACGTTAAACCATTCAGTGTATGTATAATATTTTTCCTAAATAGGATCAGACAAGACACTGCTTCATTAACTGTAAAATGTATGTGTTAACTTATGTCTTTACATTTTTAAAAAGAGCTAGTATGATGAATTTATCCCTTTTTTGGAAATTCCTGTTTTCCGTTAGTAACTGAGTGAATAATGTGTAGTAGCACTTTATGTTGTTGGTAGATACCACCATGTATGATGTCTTTGCTGTAGTGTTCTGTGTGTTTGGTAGTTCACTCACTAATATGCAGATAAAGCTGATGAGTCACAAGCAATCAAGAGAAAAGCTATTAGCCATATATTGTATCTATGAAATTAACCTCTGTAAATATTGCCTTTTTTTTTTTAAATAACAATACTTTGACTTTGTGGAAGATTTTGAAACACTGGTTGTCCTGTTTAACTTTGATTGGAATTGTGGAAAAATACTGTGGCCTTTAAAATCAATAAAAACGACATGCATTTATTATGGCACTCTTCAGTCACTGAAACACAAAGCGTTTAAGAAGACAGCATTTCTCTTCTTTCATAATGCACTTGTTGAACACAGCAGAAATGGGGCTTCTCCTGTGGGTAGATCAATGCAACATATCAGTAGCTGTTTGTCACCAAGTTGTCATTACATCAAATCACAGTAACTGGTGCTAACTGACAGCTGTTAGATGTGTGATATGAGAGATCACCTTAGTTTTACAAATGTAAAGTATTTCCTTACATATGGAAATGAGGGTGTGTGAACGTGATGCACAACAGTAATGAACTTTATCATAAGCTTTATTTCAATGTCATTACTTGAAAAAAAACATGGTTGCTCAATGACATCTTATATCATTTATTAAAACAAAAGAGTTAGTAATGGAACACAATCTACAAGTCATGGTGTACACAAATGTATGCAAAGGTATCCTTTCTTTTTACATGTCTTTATTGTAGTAGTAATCACTGCATGAGACAAAAAAATAAAACAAAATTAGGGATAACATCAGGCATCACTTGACTCTTACGAGTAAAATAGGGTAGATGTAGTTTAGTAAAACCCAAGAAATCAAAAGTGAAGTATTTAAAAAAAAAACTTAAATCCCTATAACATATCAACAATAGGCTACATTTCTTAATATGTCTTATTACATGTAATAATCATAGACTGTATGGTCAGCTCGGTCAGCTACATTTCTCTACAATGATTTTGATTGGTCAGGCGTCATCGGGGAGCGTCTACTTTTTCCCGGAATAGCACTCAGAATTTTGATAACGTTTTAAAATTAGGACAGCGCGAGAAAGTATGACTTGTATTGTTTTAGATAAAACATTTCAGGTTAACATAATTAGCAGCAACTTGCTTTGAGCCGTTACATCTTATTAAATAACTCAATTAATAACTAGCCTAGCGCTACGTTTTGAATATCACTGTGAAGAAAAGTTAAGATTACTTTAACACAGAGACATTTGCATATTAAACAACAGATTGCCCATTATGCATAAAAGGGTATGTTTTATCGTCCAATCAGCATACAAACTGAGCTACTCAAGAAACATTCGCCATGCGGCTTAAATCTGCCGGTGGCCTCTCTGTAATCCTATTAAATCAATTACAACAGCAACAAAAGCCATCATTGATGTAATCATGAGACTGAGATTAAATCCAGTGAAGCAATGGATGCAAACAGCTGAGCAACGGATTGTTCCCCCTCCCCTTGTCAGTGCAAACCGTTGCGTTGAGGTGACATTAGTCCAGAAGTGTTGGGAGATGAGAAGCTGTTGATGTGAAGCGACAAGCTGCAGAAAACAGCAGAGACCAGTAAACCCACTCAAGAGATTATCTTGTTCAAGTCCCGGAAGCAGGAACACTGTCCGACTCTGTGAACATAAAGTTTGCCTGGTGGGAGGCTTGTTGGTGGGAGGTTTTGACAGGCTTTTCATTCCCTTCTCCAGCCCTGCTGCATTCACTTGTCCAGTGCATTGTTGTCAGAAGTGCCACAAAATGCCAGGCGATGGGTTCACGTTTAAAAGTCGCATCAGGAATTTGCTGCGTTCTCCATCAATCAGGCACAAGAAGAACAGGAAAGAAAGTCTCACCAGCAAGGTAATTATTCATTCTCAGAACCTACTTTTTAAAAGTTTCTGAGCAAAAGCAGCAATTAGTAATACTCTATGATAGCCTTCTATTTGCAGTGTAGTACAAATCAATGTCATATCTTGCAGTGATTATTGTTTTATAGGTAAAATGCTACCTGAGCAACATTTATGGCACTTGAAACTGCAACTATAGAGAACAGGGTATTTGGGCATCATTTAGAAAGAGGTTATATTTGTAAATAATTGTTCTATTAATAATAACACATTGTTGACTAATGCTTCATAGATAAGTTATTATTAGGGTACAATATTAGCACATTTTACAAGCCAAATACTGGTCAAATATACTTGGCTGGTCGATTTGCCTGACTCACTATTAAAAAAACAATAGTTATCTATTGAGTGGCTAATTTATTTTTGTAAAATTGTGAAATTCACTGGCCATTTTGGTGGTGGGCAAAAATTTAAATGTTGCAACTTTATAATAATCCATAATGATAAAATCGTTTAGGCAATGATAACATCGTTTAGGTTACCAATTTGCACCAAAGTCTCTTGTTTTAGTTGTATTACTTCTAGATAGAACATCTAACTATACACATACATAAGGAGTATATACCATTAGTTTTAACCTAAATAAAAGGGGCCTGATTAGACAGTGACACTCAGAAAAATATATAACTTTTATTAACAAGAATAAATAGAAACCTTAAACTCACAGTAGTTTAGGATAGCAAGCCTGCGATTACCTGATCATGCTTTTTATTATTCACTCTTAATATTTAGTGAACTGTAGATTCAGGTACCTTCATCTTACTCCAAAGTAATCAATGACACTTAGGGCTGCTTTATAATTACCCAGACGGACAGACAGACAGACAGACAGACAGACAGACAGACAGACGGACGGACGGACGGACGGACGGACGGACGGACGGACGGACGGACGGACAGACGGACATACAGACAGACAGACAGACAGACAGACAGACAGACAGACAGACAGACAGACGGACAGACGGACAGACGGACAGACGGACGGACAGAGTGGACATTAGTCAGACATCGACCAACCATTTTGCATTCAAACCAATCTATTTCTCTCTTTGAATTATTGACAAAGGTGCTTAGTTCAATCACTGCTGCTTTGAGTTCACTATTTATCCCACTGTCAACTCTACTTTCAATTCTCCCTGTGATTGAATCCTCCCGCTGTGTGTCTCCACAGGTGACCTTAGAGAAGGTGTTAGGAATCACAGCATCAGGAAACAGCGGTCTGGCCTGTGACCCCCGATCTGGTCTGGTTGCCTATCCTGCAGGGTAAGAAGAGAGACCATTTCTGCATCCTTTTCCAGATATCTGACCTTTGACCTAGCAGCACTCCAAGCTTCCTTATCATATCTACCTAACACAGACATTTAGTGTGCAAATCCCTCTGTCTATGTGTTATCTCAGAGAAACTGAAGAGGAGAGCTCTGTGGAGTATCTGATCAGAGGAACTCCAAAGCTTCTTTTATCCTATCCTCGGGGAGGCTTCCTTTGATTCTCTCACTGATGTGAAGAGTGTTGTGTAGTATTATTAATTTGGGCAAACTGTGACACTGGCTGTGTTAACTTTCAATGCAAAATAAAAATAATTGTGAGATGCAGGTTGCAGGATGTTGATATAACTAAACAGTGGCAATGCTTTAGGCCTGAAAGCAGATTGTTAATTAACAAGCACACTAGGGCATGCTAGGCTGTAATAGAAACAGTGCACTGAGCCTCTTTTGTTGTTCTCAAATATTCTGACAAAGCTGTATTAATACTAAGAAAGTCAATGGCTGCTGTGCACACTATTGTTGTGGCCAAGAGTGTATGTTTGTGATTATGTTTCTTTCTTTAGCGAGCTTTATAGCCTACTTCCCAAATTTGAGAGTCTGGCAATGTTCATGCCGCTTCACTTCAAATCTGCACAAGTAATGCAGTTACCTGTTATGGTATTTTAGAACTGACAGCTTCAAACAGCTGCTTTTGGAAGAGGTTGTTGTGAAGAGGGAGTTATCTTACCAGGAAACATTATATTAACATCTGAACATGGAAAAATGTGAAAGAGTGGATGAATCACACTCTAGAAACAGGAACAAAACACTTGAATCAATCAAGACAGGACCTTTTGATTTAAAGCTTTCAGAAAATCAATGCAAACACATTACACAAATGTACAAAAGTGGGTTTATGTTACGTTTAGTACCATTGTTTATTTACTCCCCTCAAAGGAGTTATATATTTTCATGATTTCATTATTAATAACTTAATTAGAAGATACAGTAGTCTTACCTCATGATAAAGTGGAAGCTAGCACCAGGAGCCGATTAGCTTAGCTAGGTTTACAAGGATATAAGCCATTCTGTCTTTGTTGAAAAGTAAAAAAAACTTTTCTACCAACAACTTAAAAAAGTTCAAGTTAAAATTAACATTGTATGTCTCTTCGAATTTGTGTAACATTGGTGTTACGAGAATTGTGTTACCAATACATACGTAAGCTAACCTAACTAAGCTAACCTAACTAAGCTAACCGGCTTCATATTAGAACTGACATTAGGGTGGTGTATGTCAACCTTCCCATCCCATGTTGTGTTAACTGTTTGCAAGAAAGACTTAGAAGTGTATTTCTTTGAAATGTGAAATAATATTCACCTAAATACATGAAGTGTGGTCGAACACCTTTCAGCATATTTTAAACTAGCTCAGTAACTCATACCAATCTGTTTTACAGTTCAGAAATTCTTCATGCATTCAACCTTGTATGACCCACAAAATAGTAGATTTATGAAAAAGTAAAGGGTTATTTGGTTTCTTGTTATTTTCTTAAATAGTTCACAGAATAAGGTTTAATTACGGATCGACCGAGATTAGTACACTTTGGTTTACTTCTGTAGATTAATACTATTTAGACTGTGTTACATCAGAATTCAAATGTTTATTATTTCACGGTGTATTATCAGTAAGCCTCTGTATGTTAAAAACTGCGACAAGTAGGCTATGCACTGTGAAAAGATAATTAAATTATTCCTGAGCTGAAAATATTTCTTTTCCATTGAACTTTCACTAAATATCTTCAATGTCACTTTAAGGTTGGCACCGGAAATTAAACCGTTCCTTCCGTACAAGGAACATATACCAAACATCAGTTCCAAGACAAATGCATTATTGGTTAAAACATACCTCATATTGTGAATTATGATTGTATTTTTTCCTTCTGTAGGTGTGTGGTAGTTCTGCTCAACGCCAAAAAGAACAGACAGCACCACATTATCAACACGTCACGGTGAGTTGAACCCAAATACAATCTGCCTAGCAGGTTCATGTTGGGACTATTTTTTATCAATCAACTACATCCAGCAACAAGCACATGTGTAGATACCCTCTTCTTTCTGCTTGGTGGTATGGACGGTGGTGTATTTGGGTAGAAAGAATATTTACTTAAAAATCCCACTGAGCTGTTTTTCTGTCTTTGTCTCACAGGAAGACCATTACAGCTCTTTCTTTCTCCCCCGATGGCAAGCACTTGGTCACTGGAGAGGTTAGTATTTTTTACTGTCAATCTGGCCTTGCATTAATGTGCTTTTCCAGAATTTCCACATCTTGAAGGCTTCAGTTTCCCATAGCATAAATAGTTGAGAACATCCCAGCAGGATGTAGGCCTACAGTCATTTATGAATGGTGATCATGCATGTCTTATTGGGTAAGTGCTTAAGAGTGAGTTCCCTTCATGTATCACTGTCATTTGTCTGTAAATAAATTGCATTTATGTTGTAGTAACAGTTTGTGCCTCAACACAACACACTATCTTAATCCGCCATAGCCAATCAAAGCCGATTAAAGACTTCTGCATGTAAGTGGAGGAGCGTGCAGTAGTTGCCATGACTGCAGAGACCAAAGTCCAACAGACCAAATGCAACAAGGATAGGCCGCTTTTCTGCTGATGTTAAAACACTTTTTTTTTTACACTATATATCAAAAGTGATTACAGAATAGGTTTTTTTATAAAACTGCGTTTAATCTTTCAGGCAAAATGTTTATATGATATTCTGCAACCAACTGAGAACATCACAGCTCTGAGAGATTTCCTGGAAAAAGGAGAAGATGCTCCTGAGTGATTGATCGGATAAGAAACGTCCCTCATTCATTCACCACACAGGAGCTCATTTACATCAAGGACAGGCAGGCGGCAGACGTGCATATGTTTTTTTCATACGTCTTTTTATTTCTGTCTCTTCAGTATGCAGCTCAGACTTTAGATGAATGTCATTCATTTCAGTGTCCTTCAGGTTGCATTCCCTCTCAACTGTTAAGTTTTTGAAAGGTAATTATATCAAAGCGAGAGGCCACACAAATAGACTGCTAACCTTTAAACCCTTGAGAGAAAATAGAAAGGATCAGGCCCAGGGACAAGTAACTGTATACGGTGAGCAGAGGTCAGCAACAGAGTGGATAATCTCTCTTAACTGACAGGTGACTGCTATATGTTGTTCCAGTGGATTTAAAGACTGGGGACAACAAATAAAAGATAGTGTTGACCTATTTCCTCTATATCCCTCTGTTATTTTCCCCAGAGCGGTCACCTTCCAGCGGTGAGACTTTGGGATGTGGCAGAACGGAGACAGGTGTCGGAGCTCCAGAGGCACCAATATGGCGTCTCCTGTGTGGCTTTCTCCCCCAACAGCAAATATATTGTCAGTGTGGGAAACCAGCATGACATGATGGTCAACGTCTGGGCATGGAAGGTACGTCTGTCATATTGGTGCAAGCTACAAAGCAGTTGGGTTTTACCTACACACTCCTAGTTATGATTTTGGAGTATTTTGACAATTTGGGAAATTATGTACTTTCAGCAAGCTCAGCATAAAGACTGGAAGTGTGTTTTGTATAAAATCTAAAAGTATTTAACCCTTATGCCACATTTTCTTATATATCAGTCCTGATCATGACTACCAACTATTCATTCATTTTCACACTTTAAACCCTTTGAATGCCAGTGTGTTTACATATTGCCTTTGTTGTTTTGATATGATTTTTTAAAATGATTTTCCGTATAATGAATGCTCTGTTTTGAACATGTTTTGTTGTATTATTGTCTTGCAGAAAGATGTAGTTGTGGCGGCCAACAAGGTGTCCAGTCAGGTGACGGGTGTGTCTTTCTCTGAGGACAGCTCCTACTTTGTAACTGTGGGGAACAGACATGTCAAGTTCTGGTATCTGGACCACTGCAAGGCCAATAAGGTAATGTATCATGTTAGTGACTTTTTTTTTGAAAGAGGTTTGTAGTAAGTTGTTATACCGTATGACTAACACTCATTGCTTTGACAACGGCCCAAGCTCAAATCAAAGTTGAGTGGGAGTTTGGTTTTGTCCCAGTTCCTTTTTTATTGATACCTCATTGTTCTAAAGCTTTGTGTCTTCACATCATTAACCTTTACAAAGTGGTGTTCACAGCTTTACTGCAGCTTATTGCATAATCACACATAGAAACACTCAGATAAAGAAATGGGAAAACATTTGGTAACACCTGTGAAATTCTTTGTCATCTCTTTTGGCATTCCTTTGTTAGTTTTAACACCAAGCAATTTTGAAAAAATCTTACTAGACACATTTCCTAATGACTGGATGCTGATGTAATGTCAACAAACACAGAAGTAACTTTGTGACGAGTGTAAATGTTGCCAGTATTCTGCTTAAACCCTCATCCCCTGAACCTCACCCCTCTGTGGTGTTCAGGCCAGCGCCCCTGTCCCTCTGCTGGGCCGCTCGGGGCTGCTGGGGGATCTGAGGAACAACTTCTTCTGTGATGTGGCCTGTGGGCGGGGCTCTGCATCCGACTCCACCTTCTGCATCACCTCCTCCGGCGTGCTGTGCGAGTTTAACAGCAAGAGGACGCTGGACAAGTGGGTGGACCTGCGGGTGAGTGACAGTTACAGGAAGAATCCAACACTGGCAATGTTGGGCTCTAGTCACCACAACTTGTATTTATGATATTTACCCAGAGGTGGGAGTGATGCGGGGGATATTGGTTAGTTGGTTTAATATGTAGGTGCTGATATGCACTACCCTGTATTTACCAAAAAGGTGATATCTCAGAAGTATTCCTCTGCCTCAATAAAAAAAAGTCTGTCGACCAGCAACTTTAAAGCTCACTTTATATATAAAAATGTATTATAAATACTTTCAAAAACGTAATATCAGAGCAAAGCTAGCTGCTAGCTGTTACCCCTGTTTCTAGTTTTTGTGCTAAGCTAAGCTAACAATCTCCTGGCTGTACTGTTATATTTAAGGCACAGATGTGACAGAATGATATTCAAGTTACAGTTAATTCTTCATATATCGCCCAATATAACACATTTTACATTTGATCACAGAATTTATTAACCTTCACATCGGCTTTGACAAAAAAAAAGCATCTTTCTAATATTTTTCTAATACATGTTATGCCTATCATGTAGATACATTCGCGTTTCTTTAATAATACTTTGAGTCAAACTCCATTTTCTACCTTTAGAGCAACCTTTTGCTGTGAAATGTATCTTTACAAATTCACATTAAGAAGCGTGGTTAAAAACCTATGTGGCATTACGACATTTATTTCTTACTTTGAAAGGCCGCAAAGGCTATGCTAATGCTTTTCCATGAACATGCATTTAGTTCTTTATTGCTTCAGTAGGTGTCCGGGATATTAATGGGAAGTTAATGCTCCAGTATATTTATGCATCCATTACTGCGTGCTGTACAACCTATCGTGCTCGGTGTCCAGCTGTGGTGTTTAATAAAGAAGATGAAAGTGTGTGAGTCCTGCGCCTGCTTACTGTCAGAGGATCAGGGAGGGATTAGCAGCAGGGACCGAGTACAGAAGGTGTTTGGAAGCGTTCCAATAAGGACGCATTGATGTCCCTCTGCAACCTTCTGTAACCTTTATCATTACTGACACGCAGGGCTGGGGCTCTCGTCTACACTTAATCATGAAACTGCACTTGATTTCTCTTGATACTTGGGATTTTACAAGAGGTCCCCTTTTTATATTGGAGCAAGCAGTGTTTCAGTCTGTAGAGGCTTGGCTTGGAAACCAGATGGTCACCGGTTAATGTCCCCGCACGGACCAAAAAAAAAAGATTGTGTTGACTGGTATCTGGAAATGTGGCGCCAAACAAGGCAGCTCCTTCACTCTGACTCCTCTCCTTTCATGTGTATTTTGGGCCTAATCTCTCCATGGCTTCTTTTTGTGCATGTGCCTATTTGAATTTATCAGCAACCGAGTCAACTGATTTTCCCATAGGGGATTTTTCAATTATGCCTTTCTTCTTATTATCCATGGACAGAATTATTTTAAAATTATTTTTGTATTTCTTTATATAGTCACAGTCAAGTATTGATAATACAGTTTGATCATTTTTGAGCCTCGTCCATGCTCAGCTCTCTGAATATATTTTGCAAGTCTTTGCACACGTCTGCACAGCCCTCCACTTTAAACTATAATAAACTGTAGTTTGCCATATATTTTCATATATAAATTGTCCTAAGTGTTTTAGTTCTTTGGCTTTTAAGGTTCTTTGTATAATTAAATGTGGTGTAAGTACTTGTCTTTATTCTTTCTTAATACTAAATAGTTTCTCAAGACACCAAAGCAAATTCTATGTTTGTGTAAATGTACCTGGCAATAAACTTGATTGTGATTTGAAACAAACAATAAGTGAAACAAATAATAATAACCATAATCATAATATAAAATAGAAAGAAAACAGAAACTGAGAAGAAAACCAAAATAATACACAGGGGTGGCTTTCCGTTTTAAGAAAAATATCAGATAAAAACAATTCTGGTCGTGCACAGGAGCACAGGAGCCGCACAGAAAATGGTTCAAACCGGACATCCCATCGCTTGACAACTGGTCTGATATTTTTTATGGAAAGAATCACTTTTTCCATGAGGCTTCAGGAAAATCAATTTGAGGAAACATGGAAAAGGAGGCAACAATACTGTACATTTTACACGGACAGATTTCCCTGCTACAGTAGGGTCTTCTATAACTATGAAATGCTGACGCCTGTTGTCTCGTGTCCTTCCTTCCAGATGGGCGTGGCTCAGTCCTTGTCTCTCTCTGAGGATCTGGTCTTCTGTGGCTGCTCTGATGGAACGGTGCGAGCCTTCAGCCCCGTCGACCTCTGCTTCATCTGCACGCTGCCGCGGCCGCACCACCTCGGCTCTGACGCCTCAGCCCTCAGGGAGGCCAGGTGAGGAAGAGATCAGGAGGAAACACAGCCTTTTGTTGGCAGGGATCCACTGCAGGAACAAACGCTCTGAATTTATAGCACCTCCTGTCTCAAGTGACTCAGTTTCACAGCTTAAAAAACACCTAAATGTTTCCAGCTAGAGCCAAAATCAATAGTGGGTTTTGACTTGAAATAGCTCACTTTTAGTTATTTAACTGTACCAGATATTTTACAAACCCTGACAGAGTTATGATGGGTTTAAAAGAGAAGTGGGGTTACATTTGTCTAATTTCTTACCTCTTTTTCTTTTTATACACAAAACAGTTTTTCAAGCATTTCCACAAAAATTAAATATTGTGAAAATGACTATCCTAGAGTAGCCAGTATCATCTTATATCTTTGTAATATAATAAAATAATTACATTTTATGCACTCAATATTGAAGAGAAACTCCCTTGTAGCATCGAAAATGGTATATTATAAACATTTCTCAGGGTATTGTATCGTTGTTTAGAAAATAACCCTCCCATGACAAAACTAATCTATAACAATCACTTTCCCATCAGCAACCTGTTTCCTACCATGATGGACGCCCGTTACCCAGACACCATTGCTGTGACCTTTGACCCCGTCAGCCAGTGGCTCAGCTGTGTGTACAGCGACCACAGTGTGTATGTGTGGGATGTGACGGACATCAGCAGGGTGGAGAAGGTGCACTCCGCCCTCTACCATGCTGCCTGTGTCGGGGACCTGGAAGTAAACAAGTGAACAATAAACACCTCTTTCACCACGGCGACACGTGTAGTGTGTTTCAAACCAGTGCCTGATTCCGTGTGTAGTTAATAATTACACAACGGGTTAAACGTTATATTGACTGGGCTGCTGATAGGGGAACCTTGGGGGATTAAATGCCACATAGCACCAACACTTTGCCTTTTTTGGGCACTTATTTAGTGACTAAAGTCCAAATATCTAATTTAGGACACACAATTGGATCTTATTTTTATATTTCTCAATTGCTTATTAAATTAATAGGCTATATACTAATATTATTCTCTTACCAATGTTGGAAATGTTTGTACTTGCTGATGATAGCCACTAAAAGGCAATCCATAATGCATTTATTTCTTGTTATGAGAAACTGTTATTATTTTCAAAAAAATCATTTTTACCTCATCGCAATATATATGTTATGATTATCATGACATATTTTCCCTTGCCACAGTAAATGATTGAGTTATTACAAGCAATTTTTCTTGTAACATATCAACACGTCACTATATCTTGTACATTACAAAAACATTTTATTGGTCATTTTACAAAACCGAGTTTTGTCCGTGGTTGAATATAGTCAGCTGTTTATTGTGGATAAAAATACTTGTCTAAACTAGCCTTATTAATTCAAAACATTTTCACAACCAACAACTACCATTGGATTAAAGTCCCACAGCTTATCATAATACGCTCCATAATGAATGTAAATCTATGGCTCTGCATTGAATTTCTGCATAATTAATATTCCCTGCAGTCCCACCTAATTAAAAACCCTTCTCTCTCCTCCTTCCCCAGATGTTCCCAGATGTTCGTGGTGAATTTGCTGCTGGTTTGTCATCAGGTGTATTCCTTAGTTGCTCAGCTGATAACACCATCAGACTGTGGCGCCCGTCAGACTGGACACACGCTCGTGATCACTCTCAGAATATCCTCAGCAAAGTGAGTTTGGCGTAAATATCTGTATTTCTTCATCTCCTACAAAATAAAAAACGGTGATTATTTCCGAAGCACACATTCTCCCTTTGACGCGTTATTTCTCTTTCCACCATCGCCTTGTAGGATCTCCTGAATATAATCTACATAGACGGAAACACCAGTACCTTGCTGGATCCGGAGTGTTTGACCAACATGAACGCAGACAGACCCGGAGACGGACAGACAGCAGAAAGCAGGACGGGCATCAGGACCATCTGTGTGAGTCCAGACGGAAAACATCTGGCATCTGGAGATCGCAGCGGGGTGCTGAGGTAGGACAGGGAGGATTAAACTGAGACTGATGTATGGCTGAGGTGACCTCCATCTTAAAAAAACATGCATTTAAATACCCTCTCCACCTACTGCTGCCAACAGCAATAACTCTGACTAGCAGAAAACTCCCAGCTTCATATTTTATTATCTTCTTGAACCAGATTCCATTCTTTTCCCCCTTTTTATATAACCCTCTACAATTACTACACAGTGTTGTCACAGTCTACTCCATTGGATTTCATTTGTACTTAACTCCAACCACTTTTCACACTAGAATGTATTCTGTATTTATATTTTTTCTTGTCTTATTTTTTCTACAAATTTCAGGAAAAAAGATTATCTCTCTTTTTGTCCTGATGAATTTATATAAAAACCTGTCTGAAAATGAGCCGATCAGATTTTGGCCACTTTGTCACAATGTTTTGTGCTAAACCCTTCAGAAACATGTTTTGTACATATCTGAGACCTATAATATATTGTTAAAAAAGAGTATAACAGGGAAAATGAAACACTGAATACAAAAAATAAAACAATATATAAAATAAATTGCCGGTAGTTATCCACACTGACAAAATGTTGTTATATGACTTCTGTAAAAAAAACAATTTCCCAATTTAGGATGAATCAGATATATCTAATGTAATCTAATACTCTCCAGGGTTCATGACCTCAGCAGCATGGAGGAGATCCTGAAAGTAGAGGCCCATGATGCTGAGATCCTCTGCCTGGAATACAGCAAACCAGAAACAGGTCAGTGTGGGTTTTTCTTGACGATCATAGTCCCAACACTCTTGAAAGATCTTTGTGCGTTGGCTGTGTGTACGATTATGTGATTTCTTTGCCTTATCACTGTCAGGCCTGAAGCTGCTGGCCTCCTCTAGCAGGGACCGTCTGATCCACGTCTTGAATGCGGAGGACGACTACAGTCTTCTGCAGACTCTCGACGAGCACTCTTCATCCATAACAGCAGTCCGCTTCGCTGGTGAGCCACTCGAGACTGTCAACATCTGACAGCTAATCTTTGCCTAATCCTCGCTCTCATCTCCTTTCAGTCCCACGCTTTTATTTCACTTGCCGCTCTGCTTGTTTAGATAATAGATTACAGCTATGCATTTGCTAAGTGGAGCTTTGTTTGTTGTAAGCAGAGAGCTCTTTATGTTCTGTGCTTTGTTTAAATGTTCTCTCAATTTGCCTACTAGGAACCTGGTTTTTGAATTTAGATTGACTAAGTCTATGATTGTCAAGATTTTCTTTATCTCTAGATTGAAGAAAATGACTAACTGGATATGAACTGGTACACTTGTTGTATTATGAGCGTTAATAACTTGATATGTTGTGTCTTTGTTCTTCAGCCGATGAGAATAAGGTGAAGATGATCAGCTGTGGGGCCGACAAGAGCATCTATTTCCGCACTGCACATCAGGTAAAACGCTTTTCAGCAAGATGCTAACCAACGGTTAAAGGTGTCTTTCCTCAGGTGGATTCTGATGTACAATAGCCAATAAACACTCATACAGTATGTCAATACACCAGCTAAACTATGAGTTAGTGTATCACATGATGAGAAAAACATTATTATTTATTTAATATTCAACCAAATGTCAAGTCTTCCATATATTTGATAATATAAATCGATACTCAGACAACAAAATATAACTTCCCCCGAACTTTTTCTTTTAATATGACATTGTTTTTGTAATTGTTTTTGTCATAATCACATGAAATCAGAACATTTTACTAAAGGAATACAGATTGATTTTAACATCACTTAAAACACATTTTTTTCCTCGACTTACTGCTTATTTTTGCAATACAGAGGACGCTTCAGCAAAAATGAATTTCCTTAAATTCTCCTAATTATATCCAGCCATTAAAGACACAGCTCTGATCTTGGTTCAGCATTGCTTCATTGATCTTTGACTACAATTATTTATGAATGTATTTTTTCCCCCCAAACTATGAATTGCTGCACAACAGCAACACAATACATTTAGCCTCTGTTTGTGAATACAATTCTACAGCATATACTAGAAAAGGAGTATATGGGTGTTCAGGTTGTATAACTAAATGCTAAAAATGACATCCTGCTGCATCCTTTCCTCTACTCTTGATTCTGGGTCACTGTGACCATTTTTCCGACATCATTCTGTGATTCAGGCCTCTGCAGTGACTCATTAGGTTTTGTAGAGCAAGAAAACCCATGGCTTGTTGGTCTCCAGTGAAACCTCTCCTCAGCATCCTGACATTTACAGAGTGTTCTTTCAGGAGCGTGTTGTGACAGGCCCGAGCTCAGCAGAACGTAACGAGCATCTTTTGAAGCTGCCTGTTATTGTGCTCACTGTTTTCAAAGACTGATTTTCTATGGCCTTCATTCAAAAAGTACATGTTCTGCCAAACTTCAACCAACGCAAATACTTAATGTTCTGCCTTTCATCCATTCCACACACATCAACTATGTGTATATACTGCCTTGTTATGTGAAATAAGATGCATTTTTGAAGAAGTCTTTGTTTTTGTTTGAGCTAGTTGAAATGAAGATGAGTTTCACCTTTTAATGTCCTGTCTATGAGCTCATAAGGGATGGGCTATTTCAGTAAAAATACCTCCATTCATGATTATTATTTTCGTCTGCATGACTATAGAAAGGTACATGATCTTTAATGTTAAAGAAGTTTGCTAAAGAAAGTAGGGATTAAACAGTTTTAAAAATTGTTTTGGTGTTTGCACCTGTGGGTTAGAACATAATTGTAGAACTCAATCAACCAAATATTGATTGCATGTAATTAGTATTTCTTGGGATGATTGGGAACGTTTTTCTTTACTCACTGTTTATATCTTCATTTTGGTTTTGAAAGTATCAGCTCTAGGTAAAAGTAGGGCTGCAACTAACGATTATTTTGGTAGTCGACTAATCGGTCGATTATTTTTTCGATTAGTCGACTAATCTAACGATTATTTCTGTCACACCCTCCATCTCTGCTTCCTGTGGGCACGGCTCCTTTTCCGGGCTCCAGTGCATGTTTTACCTCAAGTCTGCACACCTGTGAATGTCACCCTGTTGTCCAGTCCCTCTGCCTTAACATAACATGATCCCATAGAAAATTAAAATAATGACTCATGAAACATTTGAATTTGAACTTTGAACTTGTTTAATCAAATGTATTTGAATAACATAAATACAAAAAAATCATAATGAAAACAAAATAAATACAAATTCAATCGCATTTTATTCTTGTCATTTCGCAGACCCTTGTTAATTATTATTTTAAGTTTGGAATTAATTACAGCGTCGATAAAGCTCTATTGTGCTCTACTACGCTGTAAGCTTGGCGCTGTTTAGCAGCTCGTTGGTGGACACGCAGCCTCAACATAACTGAAATAGCGTTTGCTTAGCAAGCATTAACCATGAGACGTTCTGTTTTCCAACATGTAAGCTAACGTAAACATGACTATGGCTAACTTGCTCAAACTTACCCATGATCCAAAGTAGCAGTCCTCACGGTTCCAGGGTGCTTGCGTTTTAAATGCTCGTGCATCACTGTAGTGCTGCCGTGGAATGCCAATTCCCCTTTACAAATTCTGCATTTCACTGACTTCTTTGGCTTGTCGTCTGTGAAATACTCCCACACTTTCGAAACTCTCGGTCTCGCTTTTTTGAGCTCTTCATCACCCTCATTCTCTCTCCTTTCCGCCATCGTTCGTATTCTTTCTTCTTTGTTGTTAGTACAGAATGCAGTCATGGCAGACAATGGAGAGTATACTGCCCCCAGCACTTCCTGTAGTGCATTGCAGTTACAAATGAACATTTGCGCAGTTTTGAATTAACGTTACCGGCTCTCTGATTGTTTTTATACGACGCGTCGACACTAAAATTCCGCGTCGACGAATTTTTATGATCGACGTCGTCGATTATGTCGACTAATCGTTGCAGCCCTAGGTAAAAGTGATGTCAACTAAATCATTAGTTCAACTAAATCGTCATTTTGAATAACTCACATTGTGCCATTATTATGTATATATTGATCATTTAAACTGATCTGTGCAAATTTGAGATATCTATAGGCGTAGGTCAAATTCCCACTGTATTTTCAGTGTTATTCATTTAGCTACCCTCCTTAAACAGAATGACACGCTGTATACTACTAACTGTATGCCAATTTGAATATGAAGTCTTATGCTGTATTATGTATTAAATGTCCCCTTATGCTAAAACAATAGTAGCTATCCTCTTCAGAACAAACCTCACAGTTTCTATTTGTTTCCCAGACGGACAGAGGAACAGAGTTCAGGCGTTCTCACCACATGGTGATGAAGACCACTCTGTACGACATGGGGGTGGACCCCACCTGCCACGCTGCTGTCGGCTGCCAGGACCGATCCATCAGGTGAGAGGCTGGGGGTGTGTTTTTCTTGAATTTCCATGAGGTTAGCAATAAGGAAAAAAGGGCAGCAGCTCAGTCAGTAGGCTGGGGAACCAGAGGGTCACTGGTGCAAGTTTACAAGTGACAAACTTCTGCCTTGGTGTCCTTGAGCAAAGCACTCCACTCTGACTCCCTAGCATTGTGAACAATAGCTGCCCACTGAGCCTAATAAATAAATAGATAGATAGATAGATGATAGATACATATACTTTATAAATCCCAAATTGGGAAATAATCTTTTTACAGGACCAGTGTGCTCAACATAAAAATAAAAATACTTAAAAGTGGAAAAGATTTCATAAATAAAATGAATGAGAAAAATAGTATAAACAAATAAACAATAATAAAAATAATAATAATAATAGCTTAGATTTATATAGCGCCTTTCATGGGACCCAAGGTCGCTTTACAAAGAAAAACAGGAGTAAAAACAAACAAACAAAAGCAAAAGGCAGTCAGACAAACAGTCAGACAGACAAAACAACAAATAAATTAGGGGCCGAAGGCCTTGGCAAACAGACGGGACTTGAGGGCGTCAAGCGTGGGGATGTTACAAAATACAACATTCTGGATAATCAAAATGTTCTAAGGTCAAAAATACTGCAGTAGCAGGAATATAAGCTCATAATATACTGTATATTCATATGATAGTATATCATTTACAGATATACAGAATAATTGCAAATTTACTAGGATTGGTTAAATTCAGAGTCATTTTGTGTGGCAGTAGCGACTCTGTAGGGATTGATTTGGAACTGGAGGGTCGCTGGTTCAATCTTCAGAATAGACCAAATATGGAGAGTGGACTGGTACTTTAGAGGTGCTAGTTTGACTCCTGGGCAAGGTGCTATTGAGCAAAACTGCTCACTGGGTGCTGTATAACAATTGCCCCCAACACTAGAATGGGTTAAATAAATAGTCTTAATTTCAGTGCGCGTGGTGTAAGATGTACGCGTGAGACGATTAAAGAGGATTTATTTATTTTCCTCCTGTCTGCAGGATTTTCAACATCAGCAACGGCAAGCAGGAGAAACTCTACAAGGGCTCCCTGAGCGAGGACGGCAGTGTGCTCAGGGTAACGTGCTACTCAACACTCCTAATGTCTTACCATATATACAGTCTATGTGTCTTACCCTTCCTATATATATATATACACAGCATATTGACCCTTTTTGTCCTGTTTCCGGGCAGGTCCAGCTCGATCCGTCTGGTCAATACGTGGCCACCAGCAGCTCCGATAAAAACATCAGCATCTTTGACTTCGACAGCGGGGAGTGTGTGGCCACGATGGATGGACACTCTGGTAATAAAACACACACCTGTGCCCCACACACACATATTTAATGTTGTCAGCATGAGTTGCGAGTGAATCACACTCTTATAGCAGCAGGGTGTTTATCACCTACACCTGCCAGGAATCACAATATAACTCCCTCCGACATATTGTTGTGTTTTGCAGAGATTGTCACCGGGCTGAAGTTTACCAACGATTGCAGGCATTTGATTTCTGTGTCAGGCGACAGGTGAGAAACAATCCTTTTATACTTGTGTACAAATATAAACATTAGTGACTTAACAGGGACAACAGTGATAGGAACAGGGGGAAAAGACACAGGGATACATTCTAATGAAAGTAATACATACTCTTTAGAAATTAAGCTTTTAAATTACTATCATTCAGTTTTAGTTTTAATGATAACACACATTCATTCTATATTTGAACTCAGAGCTCATATAACAATGAGACTTCCAAATATGGATTGGGCACTAGAATAAAACTACTTTGGAAAACCAAATTGATATCCTGTTCTCCCTCAGAGGTAATGAGCGGAGAAACGTATTTGCACACAGTTCCCTCAACAGTGGAGCTGAAATGAAATGTTGAATTTTTAATGCGTGAATGCTTTTATCTCCCAGCTGTATCTTTGTGTGGCGACTGGCTCCAGAGCTGACGATCAGCATGAGAGAGCGGCTGCGCCAGCTCCGGCAAAACCCAAACACACCACCCTGCAACTACTCCAGTCTCAGGTGAACACACACACACAAAGACACACACACACACACACACACACACACACACACACACACACACACACACACACACACACACACACACACACACACACACACACACACACACACACACACACACACACACACACACACACACACACACACACACACACACACACACACACACACACACACTCACACACACACACACACACACACACACTCACTCACTCACTCACTCACTCACTCACACACACATACCATGTATACATCACTTCAGGGGACATTACATTGACTTACATGCATTTCCTGGAGACTTATCCGAGCCTTAAGCATAACCAACACATGCTTAACCCTTACCCTTACCTTTACCCTAACCCTAACCAAGTCTTCACCGTAAAATTAATTAATGATGGGAGGCGAGTCCCCACACGTGACTGTGTAAACAGATTTAGATCCCCACACGTCCATTACTCATCTTCCTTACCCGTCCCACATCAGTACAACCTGGACATCATTAATAACACCGCTTCACCGACGCCAAACACCTTGCAGGCATTCCAGACGACATCTTCCCCACCAGACAAGATATCATACACTGGTCCCCGGAATCAGCCGCACTCATTTTTCACAGCTGGGTACAACAACTACAACTGAATTTCTGATTACTCCCAAAACCAACACACCACAAACCCACTCACACAACACCCACCACACCCGGACCTGGGGTGGAACTCATCATCAACCCTTCTTACCTTGTCCAAATTGTTCACCCCCTCTGCAGCCCAACAACAGTTACTGCAGAGGGGCCTCACATCCGTCCCACGTCCCTCCACATTCGACTGGGAGGAAATCATAGGGACCTACACCAGTACCACAGACATATCAAACTAATCGATTACTTTGACCCCAACTCACCCCTCCAACCCAGACTCTTTATGCATCCCTCCAACTGGGAACCCCTTACCTCACAACTACACACCAGCACACAGACACTCATACACACAGACCTACAGGCCCTGCGCACACATCGGCCCCCACCAGACGTCCCAGACAATCTGACAGGGACCGAGTGCAGGGCCCTTACACAACTCGCAAACAACACCAACATCATCATCAAACCGGCCGATAAGGGTCACGTTACAAACGAGACACATTACAAACTTATACCAACATCCATACAACTACAGACACAGCAACTACTTCGGCCCATCATCACCTCCCTTTACACCAACAAATTCATCTCCTCAAAACAAAAAGACTACCTATTCGGCCCCGACAACCCAAGCACCCGTTTATTTTACCTTCTTCCCAAAATCCACAAGGATCCTTCCACCTGGACTGTTCCCTATGAGGTTCCCCCCGGTCGACCCATCGTCTCAGATTGCAACAGTACATCCTATAACATCTCCCAGTACGTGGAACACCACCTAGGCCCCCTATCTATAAAACACCCTAGTAACATCCGAGACACATACCATTTCCTGCAATTGATCAGACCCATGGTCGTCCCGAATTAAGCCTATCTATTCACCATCAACATCGACAGCCTGTACACCAACATCAACACCGTCCTAGGCCTGCAGGCAGTGTCCTCCACCTTTACCCATAACTCGGATCACCTCAGACCAGACTCCCATATCCTCCAATTACTTTCTATCTGCCTCAACAATAATGATTTTACCTTTAACAACCAACACTTCCTGCAAATTCACGGGACGGCCATGGGCCAACGCTTTGCACCCTCATATGCTAACATCTATATGAGCGAGTGGGAGCGAGAGGCCTTGGACAAATGCACCCTCCTGCTATTCCATTAACTCCTTTTCCTTATTTCTCAACACCCTCAATAGCCACCATCCCTCCATAAAACTCAAACACACCATACACGCAGATGAGATTAACTTCCTGGACACAACACTCTTTTTCCAACCACTCAACCAAACACATAAGAAGATATACACCAAAGTGTACTTCAAAGCCACAGACACACACTCACTCCTCCATAAATCCAGTCATCACCCCAAACATACATTTGCCGGAATAATAAAATCTCAAATAATTCGATTCCACCGCACCTCATCCAAATTTTCTGACTTTGAACATGCCACACAAACACTATTTCACAGCCTCCGCACCAGAGGTTATTCCCAACGGTTCCTCCGCCAGATAAAAACCTCCACCTTGGCCTCCCTCGCTCTCACTCGCTCCACTACCAACCAGTCTCCACCCCAGGTCCGACTTCCGGGAGAGTCCCTAACCCTAACCCTATACCCCCAGTCCCCCCTACACATCCTAACCCTAACCCCCTTGCCCTAACCCCTAATCCTAACCCTAACCTCACCACCCCCTACCCTAACCAGGGTTTGCACCCCCAACCCCCCTGCCCTGACCCTTCCCATTCCCCCACTGGGACCGTGGACCACCCGGAACCCCATATCCGCCTTCACACACACCCTTCTGACCCGGACCCCCACTCGACGGAACCCCCCAGACTCATCCCCCTGGTTTCTACCTTTTCACATACTACCTCCAGGCTACATCACACCCTCATACGCAACTTCCGGACATTACAATCACAACACCAACTCTTCACCCACCACAGGATTATTCTAGCACATAGAAAAAACAATAGCCTTCACAACATACTGATACGCTCTACATTTTCCACACACATAGTCGCACCACACGCACCCCACTGCCAACACTACGCCCCCAGAAAATTCATACACAACCAGTATAGCCATACTGGCTTCCCCACCCTCGGATCCTTTTCCCTAGATACCACCAACGTTGTCTACATCATTACCTGCACCACCTGCCATAAACACTATGTCGGAGAAACCGGCCATTCCATCCTCACCCGATTCAAACAACACCTGTATAACATCAGAGAGGATCGTTTCACAACACCACTGGTCCATCACTTTCAGTCCCATCCCGCTATCAGCATCATCATCTCAGGTCTGGAGTCCAATGACCGCTGGACTATTGGGCAGAGGAAGAGGGCGGAGAAACTGTGGATACAGAAACTGGGCACCACCACCCCGGGGAGATTAAATGACAACTAACAACACCTAAGAATTCATATACCACACAAACCACACATTACAACACCCATCCACAGATCAATAGGCCAGTGCACACAAATCATAACCATGAAGCACAAACCCCAACCATAACTCAAAACCTAACCCTAACCAAGTCTTCACCCTAAAATTAATTAATGATGGGAGGCGAGTCCCCACACGTGACTGTAAACAGTTTCAGGTCCCCACAAGGATGGTAATGCTAGCCTACACACACACACACACACACACACACACACACACACACACACACACACACACACACACACACACACACACACACACACACCACCACCTTTATCTATTCATTCCATACACTTCATGATAGTGTTAAGAGAGTTTACTCAGGATGTTCATAATCTTCTCTTATTTCGGTTTTAATTCAGGCAGGAGGTGTACAGTTCCTCTGACAGTGAGCATGAGGAGGAGAAGGAGGACGAAGCAGGAAATGACGACCCAGAATTCAGTCTAGACATTACTTCCTCTGAGGAGAAGGACTCGGGTACTGTCAGATTTAAAACTGAATGAGAATACTTATGTCTAATCCATATGACTACATGTTGTCCATTTAGGTGTAACCCCTTGTGTTTGAGGGTATCTGCTCTCTGTAGTAATCCTGACCTTTATTCACTCTATGGAGGGCAGCGTTTGATAAAAAAAGACAATCCAGACATCAAACAAATAGTATTTTGTTATTGGAAGCTTATGATTATTGTTCTCTTTCATACAACAGGTGGCTCAGATGAAGGTCAGGACTGGGAGCTGATGAAGGTTTGTGATTTATTCATGTGATAAGACTTTTATTAGATTCAAAACAATAGCAAACATTACAAAATACCTTTTTAGTGCTTTTGAATTATTATCAAGACTATTATTATTTCACTGGCCCACTTATGATTAAATGACACAGTGGGAAAAGTGCAATGATTGTGTTTTATCCTATGTTTAAAAGGGCCACTTTAACTTGAATACGGGTATATACAGTAATGTAATTGTGTGTGTATTCCAAATTGTTGTTATTGTTATTTCTACATCTTATTCATGTACAGCACCAAACACCTAACAATACACAATGTTTCCCTTTTTATTCCTTCTTGATAAATACTTCCTAGTTTTTAATCACTCGAGTGTAGTGTAACTAGAATTTAGGAGTGCCAATCTGGACAGGAACAATTAATAATCCCTACCAGAAACAAGATTCCTAACTGAAGCAGGTGTTCGCAACTTGCTACTCCTACTGGCTGTCAGTAAATTATGTAATAAATAAAATAAAAACTTTTTTTTGTTATTGTAAATAACAGCAACAATTAGAGTTTCTGGAGAATAGTCATAACGTTCTTTTCTCCAATTAGAGAATGGATCTTCTAGTTTTACGTCATTTTGGGCTCATTTTGTACTTAACTTAACCCTCTTTGTGCATTTCCAAACCAATTATTGAAACATGGTTGGTATCAGTAGATTTGTTCATGTTTTTCTAGTTTAATATGGTATCAGGATATTTACTGTACTTAAGAACAGAGCTCGTTACTGCATTTTGAAAAGACTAAAGTCGATGGGGCTGCGTGCAATCCCGTGTTTCTCTCAGAAAATATATTTTAAAGGACTTCTGGACAAGCTAGAGAGACAGAAATAGGCTAATGGGTCAAGTAGTATTCATGATTAGCCTTGGAATGACACACACACACACACACACACACACACACACACACACACACACACACACACACACACACACACACACACACACACACACACACACACACACACACACACACACACACACACACACACACACACACACACACCCACACACACACACACACACACAAAACCCAACGATCCTACCAAGGCTTCCTCCCGGCGGAGATGATAATCAGTACAAGCTTTAAGAATGTAGAAGGGACAGTTGATGAACAGTTCAGCTGCTGCGCCGCTCTGCTGTCTCTTTTAGTTTCCTGTCAGTACTTCAGAAGGACTGAATTGGTTTAAGGATCTCAGGGTTCACTCCACCACACATGAGATTAAATCCCCTGTGATGCGCCCGGGGGAGGAAATACCCCGCTGAGCCTTAAAAATGATAAAAAGCAACGTGAAATCCAAAGTGTGCGCACTCAAAAGTAGATCACACAACCTCATCTAAGCAGTGTAAATCTGCAGAGAAATTCACACTTTTAGTACTAGTCAAGTTTAATTTCCTAGAACTGCTCCATGGCCATTTACTTCAATGAGAATGTTTGCTTCACTGTATCAACGTGTACTTCCCCTGTGTGCCTCCTGTCTAGCAGGAAGTGGTCAACCAGGTCACGTCTGAGCCCTCTAAACGTCCCCGGAGACGCTGGTCTCATCGTATATGCGCTCTGGAGCTGAAGGTGAAATCCATGCTGGACCTGAGACACCTAGAGAGCTTTTCCCATAAGAAGAACCCCAACTGCTCACCAGACAGTGAGAGAGGGAACACGTTCAGCCTGCAGGAGCCCATGGTATGCATGGATCCGTAGCTGTGTGTGTGTGTGTGTGTGTGTGTGTGTATGTGTGTGTGTGTGTGTGTGTGTGTTTGCAGAGATGGGAAAAGTACTCAGATCTTGTACTTAAAATTACCAGAGTGTAGGAATACTGTAAACAAGTAAAAGTCCTGCAATCAAATATACTCTAGTACCAAAAGTAAAAGTACTCATTATACATTTCCATTTCATAATAATATATATGATATGTTTTGATCATAATTACTTATGCAGCAAAGTGTTATCAAAGCTGGTGAAGGTGCAGCTCGTTTTAATTACTTGTTATACTGCATGGTAGCTTGTGAATTTAGTCCAGGTGTAACTAAAGTCTGATTTAAGTGTTTATATTTCACATCATTAATCCAAATAGCTAAAGTAACTAAAGGTACTAAATACATGTAGTGGAGTAGAAGTACAAAGTAGCATAACATGGAAATACTCAAGTAAAGTCCAAGTATCTAAAAATGTTACTTAAGTACAGTACTTGAGTAAATGTAATTAGTTACTTCCCACCTCTGTGTGTGTTTTACCTTGCATAGAGCTTGTGTCCACATGTTGCCGCCATGCTTAAAGCAATGCACCTAGCCTCTTTTTTCTGAGTGTTCCCCAGTTTTTTCTCAAGTGGTTTGGTTTTAAAATTCTTACTTAAAAAATAACTGGAACGTCACACTATACATTGGTGGCAAAGCTTGTTTTTGACTGTTTCATAGCAAAGATGGAAAGCCCTTTCGTTTTAGCAAATTGGCACAGAATACACTGGGTCTCGACGCTGGTAGGTGTTTAATCGCCGTACGTGGATGGTCTTCCTCGCTTTACAGCTGTCTGACTGAGTGATGACAAGCTCGTTTGTACAAAGTGTGAGAGTTAGCATCTTTCCGTTGGTGTTCTAGGTGAAAAAACGGTGTCAAACTAATATAAATTAGCCTTTATAGATAGATAAAAGGCAAGGGTCCAAAGCTAGTCCGTCTTATCAAATCGATGATACATGTTTACGATATACTGTAGATGTCAAATAATCATTAAAATAAGTGGCGGGAGGGTTTATGTTTAATGAAATGCTGGAATGAGGCTCTGCCCGGCACCCTGTCTGCCAGAAAAAGACGCTATGTGGACACAAGGTCTTAATCCTCTCATTTTCTGCAGCTGCAGTTTGAGGAGAGAGCCAAGAGGCATCGGCCCTGGCCTCACGCTGCCTGGCTGCCTTCAAATCCATCCAAGGGCACCGGGGGGGCTGACGGGGGGGCACCATACTGTGAGGGGAGCGAGGGTGATGCTCGTCTGCAGGCCAGGTAAATCCCTCAATCCCTACACATGCTTTCAGACCACAATGACACTGAAAAAGAACAAAAGTGCCTTTCTATTCCTGGTTTCAATGTGTCCCTCCTCCCCTCTGTTCCTCATTGTTTCCACCTCTCTCTGTTTGCATACGTCAGTGATTACACGGTGAAGGAGCAGTGCTGCAGGACGCAAGGACGAGGGGTCCGCAGTGGGAGCAAGGAGAGCCGTAGCCCGGACAGTGCCTGCTCTCTGGGGTACAACAGCAGGGGCTCCAGCCAGAACAGTGTCCTGGACGGTGAGGCCTTAGAACGCATCAAAACAAAAACAAGCAATACTAAATAATGAGTGTAATTTATTTTCTTTAATACTTCATGCTATATAGAGGGGAGGCACAAGGGCACAACAAGTGAACAGCAGTTAAAGCTACTTCTGTAGGAGAACATTTTCGACTTTAGCAACCCCCAGTCGTACTACCGGAAAAGACAGTGGGGCACATATGCATTTGATTTTATTAGTTGTACTTTATTCGTCCCAACTTGGTAAATTATTTTGTTCAGCAGCATATTAAAACACATTACACATAAACAGTTGAAAGATTTATAAGAAATAATTTACTACTAAAAACC
This sequence comes from Notothenia rossii, assembly GCF_949606895.1. Lineage (NCBI taxonomy): Eukaryota > Metazoa > Chordata > Actinopteri > Perciformes > Nototheniidae > Notothenia > Notothenia rossii. Next base: position 61,505,939 of record NC_136906.1, on the reverse strand, counting down.
AAAGCATGTAAATATAGGATACATCATTAAAGTTGAAAAGTAGTTTAAATTAACATTTTAATGAATGTGTCTCTTATAAAGACAGCTCGAATCTTTACTAGGATTTTACCATTGCTGAATTCAACTCATAGCTGCATGCAGTGGAAGTTTATCTTTTTACTTTAATGGAGAGAACATGAATAAAACTGACGAGTGTCTGAGGAATTTTAAATATATTTATCAAAGTCACACTTTGCTATATTTCAGTATTTCTTTTTATCCGTCTATATTTCTCTTTCAAGTTGGAAATGCCTGCTCTTAGTGTGTCAAGTGCTGGATTTAAAATGAAAAGCTTAAATGTAAATGAAAGCCATGATCTCTCTTCAACCTACAGTAAAGCTGATATCCGCTGAGAGGGATTTGATTTGATTTTTCAGTTTCAGACCTGATAGAAATATGTCAGATAGTACAAACGCATAAGCCTCTGTGTGTTGTCTGGCCATTTGTAACAGTTTATCTTGTGCCCACATGCTGTATGTATGGAGAAGATGTACCAAGGTCAAGGAGGGCTTGAAAAGGGATGTTTTCTCTCCTTTTGCTTTTTCAGATTCCGCAGACGTTGAGTCTCTGAGCCAAGACAGCTATGATGAAGAGAATGAAGAGAGGGAGGAAGAGGAGCAGAAGGCAGAAGAGACAAGTATGGAGGAGGCTTTGAGGAAAGTGACCGAGACTTCTGACCACGGCACAGAAGATCCCCACAAGCAGAACATTGGGGTTCTGGAAGAGAGCCACCACTTGAGTAAGAGACAAGAGACACCTACAACTCACATGCAGTTTACCTAAGATAGACGAGAAAAGATTAAAAAGAAATAGTTCAACACATAACAACCCGTTAATACACAACTTGATATTTTGTCATTTACTTTTTTGTACAGATGTGATATCTTATTAAAAGGAAATGGTAGGTGGATTTTTAGACATCATGCAGACTCAAAATAGCTGTTTCATCTTGGTTCCATACTTTATGCTAGGCTAAGCTACGTCTCCTGGCTGTTGTTACAAATATAAGACTGATATCTATCTGTTTATCTTATTCTGGGCCAGAAAAACAAACAAACATGCTTATTTCCTAAAATATTTAGCTAGTTATTTTCCAAAATGTTGAATTATAAATGACCTTGCATGCTGATTAGCCTTTCGGTTTCTCCATCTTGTATCAATGTCTGTTTTACCTTTCTCTCTGCCACTGTCTCTATTATCTGTTTTGTTTTCTGACGCTTGACGTGTGTCCACAGTGGAGCAGAGCAGAGTCCCCCGGCTCAGTATGTCTTCACGCTTCCTGACCAGAAGACATAATAACAGGTACTGTTGACCACTTCAGCCCAGTGTGGATTCACAGCTATAATTACAAACCCATGTGGAATCACGCACACTGCTCTGCTAAACCATGTGTTTACCCTCCTGATCCAGCCAGGCTGTCAGTTTAAATCACATTGTTATCTACTGTATCTTCCGGCTATTACATTTGGGTAGGAAAATAGTTTTTTGTTCCTAAATGTGTCTACTTTTTATTTGTATTACAAATGATTGTACAACAAGACATTTAACTTTGAACGACTTTGCAATTTATTATAGTTGAACATATTTGAAATGCTTATTTGCTTTCTTGCAGGGAGTTACATCACTAGATATGTCATATGGTATGCCATTCTCATGTCTGTGTTCTAATTATACAGCTACTATCAGCAGCCAGTTAGCTTAGTTTAGCACAAGCAGTGGAAACAAGGAAAGCGCTCTGAATCTAAACATTTTAATTGTATATTTAGTTTGTTAAATCCGTACAAAAACAAAGTGTAAACATTTAATGTGGGGTCTGTGGCAGAGTATCCTTAACCAGTACCTTCATGGAAGTATTCCGGTTGCCTGGCAACTAGTCCTGCCGATGAAATAATCCAGCACATAACCCTCCCTAAAATTATTATTTTCTTTGCTTTTGTACAGTTAAACAAATGAGATAAGACGTGGTAGAAAGTGAGCTTTAGAGGTGCTGGTAGGCATGGCTAGCTGTTTCCTGTCTTTCTGCTAAACAGTGGTTCTCAAATGGGGGTACACGGGCCCATAGGGGTACGTTGGAGTACTGCAGGGGGTATGTGAGATTTATTTTATGTTAATGAAAAAAAAAGAAAATAGATAAATATACCAATTTTAGGAAAAGTAAGGAAGTTTGAGCAGTGTGGGTTTTATATTAATAGACTAGAGTTACACATATTTCAAAACACGAAGAGTAATAACTGCAGTTGCCTCCCTGTCAGAATGACAAAGCTCCTCAGTGAAGCACAAGCCCATGTTTCTCACTACATTTTAAGTACAACTTATTAAAAAGATCAGTTCAATGCAATAATGTCGTCTTAGTGTTATTGCATGATAATAAAATTGGTTGGCCATGAATTTAGTGATGGATTGTAAACATTTGAAATGTAGCATTTAAGTGTTTCTCAGTTACAATGTTGTTGTTTTAATAAATCAGACACTGATGGTGCAAGGCTGTACTGTACCTCTTTATATAGCCTTGTTCCCCCTAACAAATATTTTTTGTGCTGATCAGGGGGTACTTGGCCGAATTTTTTTTTTCAAAGGGGGTACATTATTGAAAAAAGTTTGAGAATCACTGCGCCAAGACATGTTAACCTAAGCTAAGCCATTTAGCCTCTGGTTGTTGCTCATATCATATTCCCATTCAACTTCTTGCTAAAATGTTCAACTGTTACTTAATAATGAAGGATTTATTATCTGACTAATTGTTTTTGTATTTTGTCAATATTTTTTAAATGCCACTCATGACAATAGGTTAAAGTACAAAAAGTAATGGTTCGGGCACATTTAGTACAGCAGAGAACAAAAACATTTTGCTTTTATTTTTAATTTATTTCACAAAGACAGTGGAGAAAGAATCACAGACGAACAGAATCCTCTAGCTGGGGACGGAGGTAGCATTTTGTCCTATGACTTTCCCCCCTGTAGCAACCTAAGCTAAGCTAGGAAGTAGCTTCCAATTTAGTGTACAGACATGACAGTGGCATCGATCTTCACCTCTCTGTTTTTCTGCTGATGTACTGTGGGGTAATACCTTGTGTTTTTACCTCACTCACTTCCCTAACCCTGTAATGCTTTCTCTCTATGTAGGAGCGTGCCTCTCTTTGCCAATTTGCACGATAAGGAACAATGCAGCCGCTCTGCTAAGCCCCCAGTGTCAAAAGTGCGACCCTTGATGGAAGATAGCCAGAGCAGAAACATGGAATACAAAACCCCTGGCAGGATCGAAGGGCAAAAGTAAGAAGAAAACATGGACCAGGAGCTCCATGGGGTTTATTTTTAGACAAATGCTACTTTGGCAGACTTAGATCATAAATGTGAAAGATAACAAAAAAAGCACAAAATGTTCTCTGCAAAAAATAATCATTTCAAACATTAATAAGTGGAAGTCACACTAGGCTTATATGTTACCATCAGTACATTTTCTGACACTCATGCTATTACTAAGAGATACATCATTGATAAAGATAAACAACAGCAGGGGGGAACTCTTAATCGAACACTTATTATTTACTACAGTGCAGTTACAGACACAAAAGGATAACAACATTTTATTTTTCTTTAGTGATCTTCCAGCTGCTGTGTTGCCTCTCAGCAGGGCAGATTCTCCTGTCCTCAGACCCATGAAGAGGAGAAAGACTTCATTGTCCAACCTGTGGAGGATGTCCAACCAACCCCCTAAAGCTCCTCTGATGCCGGACTCAGCCACATGTTTACAGAAATCACACTCTGTCCAGAACCTCGCCTCCGACCGTGAGTTTCATCAACAATGTTTAAATGTATTGCTATGCATTTTCTGCCATTTCTGTAATTTTCCAGTTAGATTTACAACCAGCTCCATTGCCTCCATTAGTTGTACATTGTGAGACAGCTAAACATGCAGCAAGAGTGCATTTACATTATTTGAATGGGGATTTTCTGTAAAGAAGTTCCTCTGATTTTGGATTATAACCTGGAATTGCCAATAATACATTTATGTGATGTTAAAATATTTTTCATTTGATGTTAACTTTTTGTACAATTTAATTAAATGTGCCTCTAATTGTCAAAACAAATCTTCACTCTTTTTTTTCTAGCTCCTCGCTCCCCTGTGCCCTCTAGTGACCCTATTGAGTTGCGCAAGAGACTTCAGCAGCTTGTCCTGGATCAAGACAATCCCCAGCCTTCCTCCCACCTTTCCTCCCCCTCCTCTGGGTCCCCTCGGTCTATCGACTCCCCCCTGCCCTGGGATAGCCCTAAACTCAAGTCCCCAAACTCCTACATGAAGCCCACCGCCAGCTCCAAGGCCAAAGGTAGCCGCTCCAACTCGCTGGGGGACGTCAGGCAGACGGGCTCTCCGCCTTGCTCTCCGTCCCCGCTCGGGGTCAGGAGGTCGCATGGGGCGATGGAAACTGGATCCCCCTTGGCCATCTCGTCCCCCGTCACCAGTTTCTCCTTTAATATCTCATCAACATCATCCCTTGCAGCCTTTCCTCTATCAAACAGTCCCTCCCCAACTCCCACAGAGGCAGTTTCACCCTCTCCTTTTACTCAGAACTTACCGCCAACACGCATCCCGCTTCCCAGACAGCCTCTCAGCCCTCGCCGCAGCTTCTGCTTCGATGGGACTCAAGTGAGGGCTTTTACACCTTCCGTATACCCAGAAGGGGACATCACACCTACTCCAGGAAACAGAGGTTAGTCAGCCAGCCAAATGCTGTACATATGGCGCATAAATTCCAAAGTAAGGCACTTCAAAATAGATTAAACCGGGTATTTTGTCTATTTCTCTTCAGGACTGGGCAAGAGAATCTCTAAGTGTCTAAGTTTGGATCCTTCTTTGCAAAGTTTACTACCAGTGAGGCAGAAGAGAGACTCAGTTTCAGAGAGGTATGTTTGTTCACACCTCTTCTAAACATTTAGTTGCATTTTCATTGAGAATTTATTTTAAACTGACAACTTTTGGCATTTCTCTTCACAGTGCTAAAGAGCCATCACAGGTGGCCGTGGCCAGAGAGTGCCCTCTGGTGCCCGAACAGGTCCACACATCCAGCGCTGATCCCAAGCCAGGTCTTTCTTCACAGAACTCTTTTATCAACCTGTCCGTCGCTACCGTTCCTCCTCTTCATCACTGCGTCTCTTCACACTGCTCGCCCTCTGCCTTCAGGCCTGTCTGTCTGTCTCACGTTCCTCTGCCTGTCTCTGTCTCCTCCTGCTGTCAGCACTGTGAATACTCTGGTGAGTCCGCAGAGGAAAGGTCGTTGAAGTAGTGTTCATTTTTCATGTTTTCCATGAGTAAGACAAGACAAGGGGTTCCAGGTTGCGGATTGGCTCTCATATCGATTCAGAAAAGCAAAGCCGCAGTCTTAATTAGGCAACTTGTGTTTTTCTTCAGATGCTGATACGATTGTATGTAAATTAAGTGTCACAGTAGACAAGTTAAACCTGAAAATGAGCATAATATGGCCCCTTTAAAATGCTTAGACTTTTAGTCAACAAAAACTTGACAAAAAATAAAACAGGATAAGTTGACTGAATATAATAACAACCTATAAGGACATTTGACAAAGGACTTAAATCAACGCTGGTAGGAAATGTTGAATTCCACTCTTTTGTTTGAATTAAAAACGTCACCTGCTATGTTATGTTATCGTGAAACCCGTTAGTTAAGACTTTTTGCAGCAGGCTTGATAATCCCATTGAACACAATCACACTGAATTAACATCAAAACAGCTGACTGGATAAACATAAACATATTCACACTTCATCATAGGACAGACCTTTTTTCTTTTACTCCTCATGACCTCCTCTAATTGAAACATTTATTTTGATGATAATACAGTCATTTCCCATTATTTAACTTTCTGCTTTGGTATTTAGAGCCTCAGTTATCTAAAGCACTACTGCTGATAGCTTTGCCTCATATTGTTTATCTCACACAAGTATCTTGAGATGGATCTTAAAATAACTCCTCCATCCTGTGCATGCCTGCTGTTCTGTGGATGATAACTTCCTCACAAAGGCAACAGATTTCATTTCAATTTCATTCAACACAGAAACCATAAATGACATTTAGCGATATCCAGTCCACATTTCATACCTACAACTGTGCTTTGCCGGAGGATATAAACTGTGAAAATCATTTTTCTCGGTTCCACCGCTCACAAAGCTCCCGTCTCTTCCTTTGTACTGCTGCCTCCTCGAGTGTTTCTTTTTATCTGTAGCGTTTTTTCTGATACCAACTTTTCCTTGCTTCTTCTACCTTTTTCTCAACACTTACTGTGTGCCTACTTTGCTCGATAACTGTGTGTTTGTGTGCGTACGTTGTACAGTATGCATGTCTCTGTGAACTCTCAGATTTACCTCCTGCTGCTCTCTCCTCAGATCACTCCATCACCTTGGAAACCTGTAGGCAGGCTGTTACAGAGCTTCACAACAGTCTGAGGAAAACCGCCATGCTCTACACTACGGTCAGTCAGTGTGTGTGTGTGTGTGTGTGTGTGTGTATGAGAGCGTGTGAAAATTAGAATGAGAGCCTGATATCATTTATATATTTGAAAGAGATAGAGGATAAAAGGGGAATACATAGAGATAATTTCTTGCATACTTCATGCCTGTTAAAGCTGCCACTTTCAAATTACTCTTATAGTCATGAATTGCATATTTGAATAGATATTACTGTTGATATGTGTGTTATTTCAAAGAATCCGTTATCTCTTTTTGATGCACCATTTTGTCTCAGTCAACTTGTCTTTATAGATGCTGTTCTTTTTACATTTAATCTGGTGGTAGAATCCATTCATTATTTATTATAGAGGGGAAACACTAAGTCCATTAATGCATCGGACATCAACAGACACTGCAAAACCTATTTTCTTTTAATGCATTAAATTATATTTTCTGTCTTTTAACGTGTGATAATGTACAGTGCTAATTAGTCTAATATTATAGGAATCTAAATATTCAAAGATTTGGGTCGAAACAAGCAACTTGGGTTTCGTAATGCACATACAGTATTTAAAGGTCCCATGTCATGCTTTTCCGGTTATTACCCGTCCCCTTGTGTGTTATGAAGGTTTTTATGCATGTAAACAGTCTGCAGAGTCAAAACAAAAGTACACCCTGTAGCGAGTAAAACTCTAACACAGAAAATACCTCCCCAAAACGCCTCGTTGGAGATACGTCACTGTCCATTGATTCTTCCGAGTACCGCATGATGTCATGCGTTACCCGGAACTAAATGGACCAATCCGTGGAGCCGTTACGTTACGTCCGCGGAGCCGTTACGTTAAGCCCCCGCTGATTGGTCCAAATTGACCAATCCACGGACTTCCTCACACACACACTCAGTGCAGGCAGCTCTGCTGATTTCTCCTCCCTGGCTGCAGGCTGATAACAGACAGTTAGGATCGCGGCGAAATTCTGTCTGCAGACCCATTCTCACAGCGTTTATCAACCTTTTTCTTACTCAATATCAAGCCACACTTATTGTTTTTACTTCAGCTGTGACTTTGTGTGTGCTCAGGGTGAGTTTGGCTGTGTTTCGCTGTCGCTAAACAAGGAAACCACACCTCCACGGAGCTCAGCGCGATTCACAACGTCCCGACCAATCAGAGCACACTGTGCTCACAGGGAGGGTGGGGGCTGGAGCTATTGTAGCTACAACGAGCCGTTAAAGGCAGAGAGTGAAATTCAGTGAATACACGTAGTTTACAGAGATGCTGTATGAGAAACCAAACTGATTTTGGAAAATTGCACAATATATATCTATTCTAGTAGACCTCAACAATGGAATTATGCTCAGTGGAAATGGCCATGACATGGGACCTTTAAGGCTTAAGCTTTAAAAAAAAATCACTATATATAATAATAATAATAATTTCCTGTATTGATGGTTTAATAAAAAATGACCCATGTATGAGAAGTCGAAGATGGCGTTTTCAAGTGTCTTTTTTCAGTCCTAAAAGTCCTACCACAAACAAATGAGTCCAACTCGTAATTATATTTAAATCATGACACAAGAAACATAACAGTTTTGAGAAGCAGGAACCAGAACATGTCATATTAATTAAAGGAACATTTATTAAAAAAATCAAACAATGTATAATCATCCCTCTCAATCATCACTTATGACCAACTAAAAGTGCTTGGTGGTGTGTGTAGCTGCAGAGACCCTGCAGCCTGTTTCTTTTGTTTCCCGTGTTCGGGACATTCCTGGCCATCAAACTATAAAAAAATGAGTGACCAGGTGCCAGATCATAAGCATTCATCCACAATGAAGCTATACAAATGTTGCACGCAGCACCTGAAAAAAACAAATATAGCTAGGAAAACCTGTTCCTAGGAGAAAATGCGTTCCAACCGATGGAGAGCATCTTAACCAGCTTTCAGTCTGTGTGTGCTTTTTGTGTTGTGCTTGTTATGTCTTACAAACTGTGAGCCACATAGTAATCAACTGATAATCAAACTGTCTGTTTTTCACCAGATAATACAATGCGACCAGCAGCCCGGTGAAGATCAAACAGAGATCAGGGGCATCCTATCTAAGGCCCTGTTCAAGGTCAAGGCTGAGCTGGACTCTTTATCTCCCCCCTCTTCTCAGAGTGAAGGGCCCCCTGTGGACCAGGGGGTCAAAGGCGAAGGAGACAGAACCCTGGCCCTGCTGGAGCAGTACGCTGAGCTGCTGCTGAAGTCTGTGGAGAGGAGACTGGACACTAAGACGTGAGGACTGGAGATGATGCCAGGTGTATGTACTGTACGCTCATATAGCCTACTGTGAACTGCACACTTGTTTTTTGCACAGAGATCTTTTTAAAACTTTATTTATTGGCTGAATGCAGATAGGATGTGATTATATATTTGGAGAAACTGAGTTAATGAATGCTGAATGAGTATTGTACACTGAGTAATAAAAAGTTGCCTTATTCATATAAATTCCAAGTTTCAATTACTCTTCTTTTTCTGTTTTTTACAATCAAAGTGTAATGAACAGTGTTGGGCAAGTTACTTCCAAAATGTAATATATTACATATTACTTATTACTCTCTTTTGAAAGTAATAAGTTACATTACAATATTACTGTCTCTGAAATGTAATGAGTTACACTACTTTAGTTACTTTTTAGTTACTTTCACCAAAATAACCGCAAAAGAATAGCTAGGTATTTTAAATGCTAAAATGTAGTTTAGTGCAGCTCATTATGCATCCAGTGAAGGGCAATGTGGTATAGCATAACAACTGTGTAGGCCCTTAAGGCTACTAACAACTTGTATTACAGGGCTTAGTTGAATACTCGATTCTGATTGTAAATTCTTAACATGTGACACGTTGTTAATACAGCAGTAGCCTACAGACCGCTGTCAAGGACTATAATGAAGTTTAACATATTGTAAATCAAGGCAAATATTATTTAAACCATGCTCATGGTTTGAAATGGCAAACATTGAAAGGCAAAAGTATTATTAAAACCATGTAGCCTACTACATCATCACCTTGGTCCCATCATATACGCTGGGAAGAGAATATTTACTGCTCTTGAAAACTGGTATCACATCATCATGTGAGGTTGACTTTGTGACCTGGAGAACATTTCAGCTGCAACATCAGCTCGTTGATAATAAGCTTGGGATATGAGATATTTTTGTAGCCATTCGTGGTGAAGGCATCTGTGCTATTGTATGCATTATTTTTGACCCAACATTTGTACAGGCATGTCAGAATATGGTACTATTTTCACATGAATATTCTAGCCATTGTCTATTTTTATACCACAAGCTGCAAAATGACCGCCTTACCCCACTGTACAGGCGGGTAGTTGTTTAGATATACCTGGCACCTGCGGGCCGCAGAGGGGCGGCGTAGTTTCGGGCGACGAAGACTGCTGCTCCGGGGCCGGCGAGTCAGGCGGGAGTAAGCTAGTGTCCACAACGGAGGGTAGCGTGATGTCCGCATCTGACCTGTCGCTACTGTCTGCAGTAGATGCAGTGTTGCTGGCGTTTAGTGATGGTTGCTTTAACCATTTTCGTATAAATGATTATCCACAGATCAGATGTGTGTCACTGCTGTGGAAGCACTTTGGAAATGATGCACGCGCAGCGGAGCAGGTCACGCGCACCTGACACAATTTGTTGTTAGTATTTTTCGCTACGTTCTCTTTTTTGAATGGTTGCATTGCATAACGTTCAACTTCCCCGAAGATCTCAACGCGAAGCCTGAAGGGTAAACACCAGGTTTACTAATCTACCCGCACAATTTGTCCGGTGTCGCAATGTCTCGCTTCTTAAAAAACAAAACACCATTTAATTTCGGGTTAAAATGTGTTGTAACTGCGTTACTGAGCATTGTAACGGGTAATATATTACCCACATTTCATTAGTAATGCGTTACATTACTTCGTTACAGCAAAAAGTAATATATTACGGTAACTCCGTTACTTTTGTAACGCGTTACACCCAACACTGGTAATGAATCATATTTGTTACAAAGGGAGACACAAAAGGACAAATAAGATAGAGTAACATGGAAAGCACAGGTAGTTTATGGATGTTAAATGCATTTGGGCCACATAATTCATCGGGGCTTTTTAAATTATTCTTTTTTAAATCGTTATGTATTGGTACCGGAATAAAAAGTCCCATTAGCACCCCCTAGAGGCTGCACGGTTCAATATTTCATGCCAAAACAAACAAACATTAAACAAACAATAACCAACAATTAACTAATTAGGCACTAATAATGAAATATAACATTTGTTTTAGGGTGGCGAGTAACAATCAAATCAAAAATATTAAAGTGCACCTATCATGCTATTTTTAGGTAATAGCATAGGTCTCAGATATATAAAAATATATAAAAAAACATGTCTACAGTATGAAGTGTTTTGCTCAAAATACCAAACAGATCACCCATTCTAGCCATGCCTCATATCCCTCTATTTCATTTCCTGTTTCAAAAGTGTTGATATGGGGTATAAAGCTTTTTAAAAAAAAAAGAATTGATAAATAAAAAAGGAGGGGGCTGAGCTCATGCGGGACCCGGCAGCTACTGTCTTAACTAAATACTGCGGTGATGAAAAGCCATATAATGGATTATCAAGGATTATTTCTGAAACAGTATGGAACTCAAAGGCTTTCTCTCTTGCCGGTTATACCACAAGGTGAGTTTCTTCACACACATGCTCTCCAGTACAGGTTAGCTCTGAGTGTTAGCGATGCTAATGTAAACACCGACCATATTACGTCCAAAACAGTCGGGCATTGTTTCTGATAGCAACTTTCTGATAGTGCCGTGGGTCCACATTTCCAATATTACATCATATCGGATGCAAATCTGGATCAGCTCCGTTGTAGCCCCGTTTTTAGAGATTTGGGTACGGAGGAAAAGAGAGGGTTTTATTTTCTGACGCTGCATGAGTTCCCTGACACACCGGGGACATATATTTATTAGGGTGCATTCACACCTAATAGTCCGTTTTCTAAAGACAACAGTTTGTTACATTGTTTCATTTTTCAGAAGGTTCGGTTTGCGTTCACACGGGCAAAACTCAAACGGACTATAAACTTTAAACACAAGTCATGTGCTCGGAAATGCTGTTCAACCATTGGTCAGACATTAAGGGGGTAAAAACGCAAATCCCGGCAATTTCTACCGGAGCCTCCGCCATGGAGCATCGGCACTTTCGGCAGGTTATTCTCATGCTGCTGTTAATCTGGAGATCAACAGACACTAGCGGCCCGCTATAATCAGACAACGTCCGTTAAAAAACATATAATGAGAGACGTTCTGCAGTAAGGAGGGGCGTTTCACCGACTACAGGTGTTCTTACTTTTATGTAGTTGACGGAGAATTTTTACTTTACACGACACTGTTCAACACTTCATTCTGCTTCACTCTTTCACTAAACAACCGCAGATGTCTTAAAAGACTCTTTCGCTCAAGATTTTGAAGATATCCGCGTTCTTGTGACACGTAAATACTACGCTTCCTATGTTTTGGTGCGGACTGCGTTCACACCAGCAATGAACCGCTCCAGAGTTCGCAAGCAAGCGCTCCGAGACCACCTATTCTAGCGGACCAGAGTCCGGTTGTTTAGTTCACTTAAGAGGTCTCGGGCTGTGTTCACACCGACCCAAATGAACCGCACCAAGCGGCTAAACCATAGACTGTATATATAAGGGCTAAACGCACCAGGGTTCGATTCAACCGGACTATACAAGGCAGGTGTGAATGCACCCTAAAAAACATCAAAAAGTGCATTTTGCATGATAGGTCCCCTTTAAAGTTCCAGGTTGTTCTCAGAAATGTTCATGGAATAATTGAATTAGGAGATATGGTTTCATGCCTGCAACATTCATATTAAGGCTAACGGAGTACACAAGTTCATAAAGTTTCCAAAATATAAAGGGTTCATCCTCTGGGGAACAGGAACATGGTCCTTTCTTTACTCTTTTACTAAAAGCTTTGAACAATTTGATACTTGGCTGGAAGTAAATCCGGCCAGCTATAGAGACATTTTGGGAGATAGTTGTGATGGATGATGTTTAAGTAGGAGGTTACTGGAAGATAAGGTGTGAGGAGTGAGATGGTTATATATTAAGGAATAAGGTAAGTGTTAGATGAAACACCTGGGAAGATATTTTGTAAGGTTGAGTAAATCATTTGCTATCGGTGTCTCCCTAAGATCAGGGTACTTTAGCCATAATTCATTCCTTTATATATACCATGAGTAGTCTATGATAAGTCTGACAGTTTTGCAAGTGTTATTATGGCTGATTTTAATGTTGGCCTAATAAATACAGTTCTCTGAAAGAGGTTTTTTCATCAAACCTTTGGACTGTTCTTCTTTATCCTCTCGTCAAAAATGAACAATGAAAACACTGAACTAGACTTCGTAATGATAATTTTATATCTAAATATTAACACAGATCATTTATATTAAAACATATATTACTCAGTTAGTAGAAATATAATTTTATAAAAGTATTGTAAACAATAAAACAGTTTCATTTACAAAGAGAAAAAGTAAGCTTTGTGTATCAAATGGTTATCTTTTAAGAAAGTAGCATCAAAAACTCATGTCATTATTAATAAAACACAATATAATCAAACACTTATTTCAAGCTTAATGATACACAAATGATTTAGCTCCAAGATGTAGATAAAGATGAAGCCTACACACCACACATGTTGAGTAATAGTGCGCTGCCTCCTATGGAAGCGTCTCCACGTTGACGTAGGTGAGGACCACATCGTGCAGGATGTTGATCCTGTTGATCTGGTTGAGTTCGAGGACTCTGTGTCGAAACTCAAACAGAGGGATGTTGTTCACCGCAACCTTGAACGCCTCGGGGGTGCACAGGATCTTCATCTGGAACAGGGCACAACAAGAGATGTCTACTCCATAAAGTGGATTACATGTGGTGCACATTTAGAAAAAAGTCTATTTAATCATGGTAAACCTTAACTTGAGCCACCTGAAAAAATATGTTGGGATGAATTAATGTGCAAAATGTAAATGTTCTAATTGAAAAATGCAAACTGACTATAGTTGTGATTGCTGTGAGTACACATTGCCCGTAATGCATAACTGTTATTGATGTTATAGAGCGACATGAGACCCACACTGACCTCCAGGAGTCTTCCGGTCCCTTATCTAGGAATTGCTTGGACACATGTCTTTCCAACCCTTTCCATCTTTTCCAAACGTTAGCCTGATGTTAACCATGAGAAAGTGACCTAGAGTCAGTTACCATGTGTAGCATTTTGGAACATCAACATGTCATTGTAAAAGTCTTACCACAAACAAATGGTTAAAAGGATTAGTAATCTTTTATGATAAATAGCAGCACGCTGACAGTTCACTTTCCTCAAACCAATGTGGGGATGATCTATTCACGTTAACATGCTACACATAGCAGCTTTAAAGGGACAGTTCACCCCAAAATCTAGTGTTTTTTTTATCAATGAAGATTGTTTTGATGTGAGTTTTGCAGGTATTGATGGTAAAGATGTCTGCTTTTCCTCGGATATTTTAACCAGTAGGATTTCCGCTTGTGATATAGCACCACAGGTAAGAGAAAAATATAACTTTTTTTTTGGTGAAACTGTCTCTTTAAGCACAACTTTTCAAATCTACTTCCTGGTCTCAGTCCTCTTTGTAACACTCACCTCGAATGGGCTCCCCAAAGCGAAGGGAAAGGGCCCCTTCAGCTCCCTCTCCTCGGGGCCCCAGCGCTCACCCAGTTTGTGGTTACGGACCAACACCTGTTTGCCCCCCTCACTGAAGCGGGGGTTGATGTGGAAGGCAATGTGGTTGCCCTTCAGAAAGTTCACTGTGAACCTGTAGTAGAGCAGAGTCATTGATAGTGTATCGTTTGTATGTCATTCACTAACTGGTCAGATCTGTATATTTTGTAAGGATTGTTTTTTTTCGGTCAATTCAGGCTATTTCGATTCCATAAAGCCTAGTCTAAAGCCTCTTACACACCAAACTGACACCAAAGAACACGTCCCGACGGAACGTCGCCTCACGTCTACTGCGTCTTGGCAGGGCCGTCCCTGGCCAACTTGAGGCCCCACACAAAGTTAGATGATGAGGCCCTCTGTTTCACGGTACCGCGCTACACTAATTGCACCGCATTTGCGGCTCAGTTGCGGCTCCCTCCACGAGGTGAGGCCCCACACAGTCTGCGTGATCTTCCTTTAGGGAGGGACGGCCCTGCGTCTTGGCCATGTTTCGCACTGGAACACATCGCAAAGACTTCAGCCGACGGCCAAGTAGCATGTACGAACTGCGCATGTGTGAGTGGCAATAACTCTTCTTACCAGCAGCTGGCGGTAGTGTGTATTCATCATTCAAAAGAGGCAACCGGAAGACAGACTGCGTAATAACCGAGAGAAGAAGAACAGACTGCGATATAAACAAACAACAAATAGCGTGTGCGTTCCATTTTCACTCTACAGCGAGAAGCTCATGGGGCTTTCCCGAACCTGTGTCGAGAGCTGGAGTTCAATGAAATCTCAGATTTGCCTTCTTAATAGTTTGTTTGGGTCACTCACTTCCGTTTCGCTTCTCATGCACTGATTCGCTAAGCTGAACAGCCAATCAGAGTGATTTCTTTGGCCAACAGCCTACCAATTCAACATGTCGAATTGGCGGGGGAAGGTGTCGGCACGGCCGAAAAGACACAACGGTGCAGTCACACCAATCTGAGTAGGGCGACACGACGCTCATCGACGGCCCGACATCTATCGACATCTATCGATGCCAAAAATCGGCTTGGTGTGTAAGGAGCTTAACAGTTCTTCAATCAGACTAATATACAGAATACACCCACAATCTGCAATTAGGTGTTTGGTATCTTTTTTTTATAACTTTGTCTTTTTTTTCATTAAAAGAGTCATGCTGAAGTTTGTGAAAATACCTATTCACTTAAAGTGTCTCGAGAGAGAATCTGCAAATATATTTGTACACGAAGAACAATGGTTTAAAAGTCAGTAAAGCACTTTTGAGTAAGCTTACATTTTAGCATCAGGTTTGACATGGCCCAAGATGGTCATCATCATCTTGTCATAGACTCCTCTGGCCAGGTTCAAGTTGAATGGCACGCTCTGGAACAGCAAGGAGGGAGAATAACAGCAAAACAACCGGAATTAGGAGGCAGCCAGGGATCACTGTATCTACAGTATTAATTACTAAGTATTTCCTGTACATTATCAGGGGAAATTGAAAGTCAGATTGTTAATTTGGCTCACCAGAGGTCCAGAAGTGGGTGGAAGCCATTGTGGAGGCATGTTGGATGGAGTCTGTCCAGGCCATCCTGACTGTCCCGGGTTATAGGGCCAGCCAGGGTGGGCAGGCCATCTCGGAATAATTGGTCGGAGGCTGGGAGCAGAAGCAGGTGCTGGTGCTAGGACTGGGACCGGAACCGAAGCTGGAACAGGAACTGGAACTTGAGCAGGTACTTGAGCTTGAATTGGAGCTGGTGGTTGAGGAGGCTGATACTGGGTTGGCTGGTATTGGGGTGGCTGGTTCTGGGCAGGCTGGTACTGGGCAGGCTGGTACTGGGCAGGCTGGTACTGGGCAGGCTGGTACTGGGGAGGCTGGTACTGGGGAGGCTGGTTCTGGGGAAGCTGGTATTGGGGTGTCTGGTACTGGCAAGGGTTGCAGGGCTGCCCTTGCCCTGGAGCTGGGACGATGGATGTTGTAGCTGCAGGGGCTGGTGTCATGACTTGACCAGGAAACACATTTTGTGCAGGGACAGAGACCGGATCTTGTTGTGTCCCATTCCAGCAGGGAGTGTTGGGCTGGCCAGTCCAGCAGGGCGCAGGTTGGGGGGGCTGGGGGGGCTGTCCTGTATACCCAGGGAACCCGGCTCCAGACTGGGGAAGGCTCGGCCAGAGACTGTTAACCTGCGGGGAAGAACCAGAGGAGGGGCAGCTGCTACATAGAGCGTCAGAATGCTGAGAGGGGGGAGGAGAGGGGGGAGAGGGGTCAGGGTCAGGGGCCAGGATGGAGATACGAGGAAGAAACAGGGTGGAAAGGATGGAGGACAACACCTTGCAGTTGCAAACATGGCCGTTTGACACAAGCAAAGATTGAAGCATTTAAAAATGAAAAAAAAGCTTCAATAACTTCTGTAAATCTTACCAGTGTAGAATTTGATGAGGTACTTACATCCATGCTGCCTGCCAAAAGAAGTTCAAACAAATGCACTTTTATTTTATTTAAGTCAAGTCTCAGAGGACTTACCAAACACAGACAATTAAGAGAAAACACAATAGATCTGTAATCAAAAATGGAAATAAAATGCTATGTAAACTCACAGCCAACCAAACTAGAATAAAAAGTAAATGATTTATTTTTTCTTTTCAAGTTTAAGATCATGCGCTGCAGTCATTTCATTTCATTTCAAACCTTTATTTAGACAGATTAGTCCCTTGAGATCATCGATCTCATTTACAAGGGAGACCTGCATCATTTAGTTCCACATGAAACATAAAAACAACATACAAACAACAGAGGATATCATATTTACATATTCAACATTTACAAATACCCAGAGTGTCAGAAAGCATTTCATTTAGACATGCCTTAAATACATTCAAAGAAATAAAAATGCTCAATTTCAATTTTGCCTGTAGACTGTTCCAAGCAAGTGGAGCTGCGCACATAAAAGCTGTCTTACCTAAGACAGTCCTTACTCTTGGCACATCTAACAAGACTATATCCTGTGATCGCAGACAATAGCTGCTTGCAACTTTCTGCTTTATCAATGAACAGATATAATACGGGAGTTTGCCCAACATAGCTTTATAGATAAAAGTGTACCAGTGACTGAGCCTCCGTACAGTGAGTGATGGTAAACCTGCCTTGGTATACAATGTACAGTGATGAGTAAGTGCTTTACAGTTAGTGACAAATCTCAGAGCACTATGATACGCAGCATCTAGTTTGCTTAGGTAGTTGGCAGGTGCATTCATATACAGCAGATCACCATAGTCCAGCACAGGTAAAAAGGTCACAGTGACTAGCCTTTTCCTGGCCTCAAGCGAGAAACAGGACTTATTCCTGAAAAAGAAACCTAGCCTAACCCTCAGTTTTTTAAGCAGGTTATTGACATGAAGTTTAAAAGAGAGACAGTCATCAAGCAAGATACCAAGGTATTTGTAACAGGCAACAACTTCAAGTTTTGTTCCTTGCGTTGATACAATATCTAAAACAGGCTCTGGTGACTTTTTAGCTTTTGAAAAGAGCATTATCTTGGTTTTATCCACATTTAAAAGAAGCTTTAGTTCAGAGAGCTGAGTCTGAATAATGTTAAAAACAGCCTGTAATTTAACAACCGCCTCCTGAATGGAGGGACCTGCACAATACATCACGGTATCGTCCGCATAAAAATGTAAAGTAGCTTCATCCACATTTTCACCTAAACTGTTGATATATATGGAGAATAAAAGTGGACCTAAAACAGAACCTTGAGGAACACCATTAGCAATGTTTAACCACTCAGAAGACAGCCCATCAAAGTGAACACATTGGGACCTTTCAGAGAGGTAGTTCACAAACCACCCCACTGCATGGCTGGATATGCCAGTACTGAGTAGCCTCTGTTTTAAGACACGATGATCAACGGTGTCAAACGCTTTGGAAAGGTCAATAAACAGAGCTGCACAACTCTGTTTATTATCTAGCATACTAGTAATATCATTTACCACTTTCATTGTTGCAGTGATGGTGCTATGTTTCTTCCTGAAGCCTGACTGATGTTTAGACAGGATATCATTTATACATAAAAACTCCTTTACTTGTTCACTCACAAGTCGTTCGAGCACCTTAGCCAAAACTGACAATTTAGAGATTGGCCTATAGTTATTTAAAATAGTTGCCTCCCCTCCTTTCAGTAGAGGCAGGACATAAGCAGACTTCCATACTCTAGGAATTGTATTTGTGCTGAGGGAGAGGTTAAAAAGAGAAGTAAGAGGTGGAGCAATAAAATCTGCAGCTATCTTTAAAAAGAAAGGTTCTACGTTGTCCGGGCCAGCCGGTTTCTTAGGATCTAACTTGGATAAAGCTTCATGGACAATACCAACAGTTAAAGGAGTAAAACTGAAAGGGTTTTCCAGACCACATTGTTCAGAGTCAAGGACTGGAGCGTTCACAGAAGCAGAAGCACAGTCAGTGACAGAATCAAACAGAGAGCCACAAGAGACAAAATGCTTATTAAAGCAATTTAGCATGGTGGCCCTGTCTGATATAATGCCAGATGCTGTGGTGAGGTACGGAGGTAGCTCATTTGGGATATCACCAGTGGAAATCGATTTTATGGCTTTCCAAAATTTACTAGGATTATTCAGGTTCTCTGTGGTAACTGACAAATAGTACTTTGACTTAGCACTTTTGACATTTGAAGTAAAGCTATTCCTTAGCTGCCTAAAGCGTAGCCATTCTACCTCTGAGCCTGATTTCCTAGCCTTTGCCCAGGCATTGTTTCTCTCATGAAGGAGACTGGACATTTCAGCAGAAAACCAGGGATTGTTTCGTCCCTTCACTCTAAATTTACGCAGAGGTGCATGTTTATCTATAATTTTTATAAAACCAAGATAAAAATAAGACCATGCAGTTTCTACATCAGCACACAGATCGATTTTTCCCCAATCAAAATCAAACAGATCATGTAAAAAACCCTGCTCCACTAAGTGTTTTTTATCTCTCTTTGTGATGATGCGTGGTTTAACTTTTTGGACCTTAGTGTCCCTAATTGTGGCTACAACACAGTGGTCACTCACATCATTAGCAAATACTCCCACAGATGAGTATTTATATGGAACATTTGTTAAAATTAGATCAATTAAGGAGGATTTATTTGGGGACTTAATATTTGGGCGAGTAGGACTGTCTATAATCTGAGTAATGTTCAAAGAGGTACACAGGTTTTTAAAATCCTCTGACACAGAAGTTAACCAATCCCAATTAAAATCACCAAGCAGCACTATTTCCTTGTAGGAAAGTTGAGATAACAGTTTTGCCAATGAAGATAAGGAGTCCTTGACAGCCGAGGGGGCCCTGTAGCAACCCACCACCATGACCTGTTGACCCTTTGTTACTTCGACATTCACAGCTAAAAATTCTAGTTGTTTACTAACAGATTTGGAAACCATTTTTGTTACACAAAACTTATTTTTGACATAAATGGCAACGCCACCACCTTTTTTAGGACGGTCAGTGCGATATACATTGTAACCATTCATGTAAATGTCAGAGGCCAAGATCGATTTGTCTAGCCACGTTTCTGATAAGACAATGACATCAGCATCAGTTGAACTCGCCCAAATACGGACAAAATCTAATTTAGGTAACAGACTGCGCACATTTAAATGAATTAAACCTAACCCCGATCTAGAACTAAAATCAGCAGGAGTAGCTATTTGACTAAAACTACCAGGTGGACCCGGATTTGGCTGTACATTTCCTGATAGTAACAACAATAAAAATACCAAGCACCTTTTCCTCTTAATCAACACACATACATTTTCAGCTGTTCTAGAGTCACCAGCAAACTTCGCAAAAGTGAGATTAGAGTTCAAAAAACAATTCTGAAGGACCATTGTGGCAGGCATGTGAGAAAGACAGACATTTGACGAAATGAATGTCCGCAACAGTGCAACTAGCAATTGTTTGTGCAACCCATCCGAACCTGTACAGGGGATGTCCACTGCGGGCGGCAGAACGGACCCGCATCCAGCAGAATTGTCAGGATGACTAGCGAACTTCTCCTTGTCCAGCACAGTCAAAAAAAGGCACAGCAGAAACACGACATTTGCCATTTTCCCAGTCCAGCTCAACAGCATCCACGATGTTCCCGAAGCAAAACCACGTCAGGACAGCAGCAAGGAAATAGGCAATCAGCAGTGTGGCAACACTCCGGTTTCTCCGCGGTATCTCCAGACCAGGCCTCCCCCGCACAGTAGCACCCAACAGGTGGGAGTAGGCCTCTAACAGCAGGTGGATAGCGGCCTTCAGCCGTGGGAACCACCACCAGCAGAAGCAGAAATGGGTGGACGGCAGGCCCTCAAACCGCGGCAGATCCTCCACAGATCAATGGCGTTTAAAGATGGAACATAGATGGACATAGATGGAGCCTAAGCCGGAGAGCTAGATCTATGCTAACAGATGCCAGATGCTAACAGGTAGTGGGAGCCTGTAAAAATTGCGACTGCCTCACGCTCTCCCAGTGCAAGTATCTTGAACAGGGGAGTGTGAAGTCACAGTGAAAACTATTTAGCTGTAGAGAGAGGACATATTCTCTAGGTGACCACCAGAGGACTCTACAGCTTTTCAAGATGTCAAAGCATCAACAAATATTGGACTATGAGAGACAATAGGTATACATTGTTAACTGAAACTCAATGGATGCCATGGGATGTGCTTATTGAATGATGACCATAGGAAACATGCAGACACACAACGGCGTATTAATTCAGGGTTATGTCATCACTTAGAGAGAGGAATGTGCAGTAACAATGATCTGATGGTGTCAAGGCCTTACCACTGATATATAGATGTTCATGTGACTGCAAATTCAATGACTGTTATAAACTAAATTCCTGGCCTTTCTACTGCTCAATAATAGTTTTTACCTAAGAAATCAAACTAAATGCAGAAAACATGTTAAATAATAGGCATTTTTACTTCTGATCAAATATTTACTAACAATTTAGAGCAAATCATGTTTTAGTTATACATATATTATTATCAGAATCAGTATAAAATGTGCAAAAATAATAATGAAAAAAAATTAAGATAATTATTTAAAGGTAAGAATTTAAAGTTAAATGTCCAATAAAAGATAAAATAAAAGTATTTATATAAACATGTTAAAGTGAAAATCTACAAATTGTACAACATTAAATAATGTATATATTATATATACATATAAATGATATTCTAATGTATAATAATCATATATATGTAAATATAAATGATATTCTCATATTTAGCCTGGCACTAGACAAGAAGCCAGACTGGCAATGCATTATTTTCCTGAAAAAGAAAATCTAGTATCGAACGCAAACTAAATGTTTCTGATCCATAGAAAAATGAAGCATTTGATATAAGCTCACACGGATAACATTAAGATGAAGTTACCTTTTCTTTATCTTCAGGTGCAGCAGGAGCAGGCCGTGGTGAGGTCGAGGTGAATCAGTTGGTTTGTACCCCAGCACGTCGGAAAAACATTTTTATAGTCAAAACGCCCTTTCACTAGGCCACTCCTCATGTCATGTCCACTGGGAGAAAAAGAATACCACGCTATGAAGAAAATTGGTAATGTAGGCTTTTTTTTCAAAGTTTTAAATAATACAAATGCAATTTGTTTTGTTAATACTATCTCTATTGTCTTTTTCTTGAATTGCTTTGCATTTCCAGACCTCAGTTGTAATTTAGAGTTAGAATGGCTAAATAAAATAAAAATGGCTGAGAGAAAATGCTTAATTGGAAACAATATCAGAACATTTAAATGTATGTGAAACGTTTTATCTCCACCACAACGTGTTTTACTTATGCATCAGCTGCTTGGTTCCTCCTGATATTTAGTCACTGCACGTGAGTAATGGTGTTTATATTTCTGATTGATTACTCCTCTAGACGATTGTTGAATACATTTCTAATGGCAGAGCTGAAGGTCTCACCTCATCTAATGTTAACAATAATTCTTCTGGCATTTTTGACAACTTTAAACGAGAGAGATGTCTAAATCATCCAATAAATCTCTGAGGCAACAGCTTCAACAATGAAAACATATGACGCTCACATTTTGTGGATACACAGTCACACTGGTTCGCCTCACACCTTTATTAGATTAGCAATGAACTGAGCTGAAAAATGTCAGAAATCACAGAACTTCCCAAAATGCTCAGACTTAATCCTCTGAGAATTCAGCGCTTGACATTTAACCAACTGGGTCTTACATTTTAAACTCTATCTGGAGACAGAGAATTAATAGAATATTTTATGTAGTAAACTGTGCATAATTCACTGTTGTTACGATTCGGGAAAAGGTAGGACCCAAATGCAGTTTAAAAAGGGAAGCGGGTTTCAAAATGTAACAAAAAAGCGAGCTTTAATTACAAAAAAGCTGTTGACAATGAAAAGTACTTAAACAAAACCATGAATCCAAAAAGTAGGTAACACGAGGTCATCCAGACAAAACTAACCGTGAAAAACATGAAGGGTGACAGGAAAGACAATGAACCGACAAGGAGCACAGGGGAAGACAAGACTAAATACAAAGAAGGGTAATCACAGGACAAGACACAGCTGGGCAGGGGAGGCAGAAACACAAGGGCAACAGGTGAACACAATCAGACAATCAGACACAGGAGGAAAAAAACAGGAAGGAAGACAAGACACAGGGAGAACAGAATTTCAACATAAAATCATGACAAGACAGAAAACTAAGATTGTGACAGAAAATTAGGATTGTGACAACTGTAGCTCTTGCTGCCAAGCTTAGCCCTTTTGTTTTATGTAAGCCACCTAGGGCAAATGGTAAGCATTTCAGTAATTACAATTTATTTATACCCAGGAAACATTTGAGGGGCAGACCCTCATGGATATCCAAACAACTACAACAATTAAGAAAAGTAAGAAAAAAGTAATCAACAAGAAAAATATTCACCAACAGAAAAGAGGCTGTACTATTAATACAAAATAAAAGCCATTACAATTGCTATCGTGGAAAAATGTTTGATGGATACATAAACTTAATTCCAATGTCAAATAAAATCCAGTCGGGTAAAAAGCCCTAGCATTTGCAATAAGGATATAATTCAATACATAAACGGAAATGCTTAAAAACCCTTAGATGCACGAGTGACTCTTCCATAAGTGGGTCTAAAATGACCCGTATTAGAATAATGTGTTTTTATGCGATTTTTGTCATTTTGGTTAAGAAAAGTCACTTGTATAATATTTAGTATTATATTTTGGTTCCCATTAGAAATATATTATATTGAATGTTTCACAATTTATAATTTTAGACTTTTTTTTTACATTTTGAAAAAAACGTTTTGAACATATTGCCCCAAAGATGTCCGCTATTCTGAGACCCTCACAGTATTCCAGTCCCTTTTCAAAACTCTCTGTGTGGTCTACAGTGAATGTATTCCTGACAGCAACAGGTGATAAGAATCAAAGGTTCCCATAGGATTCCATAGGAAATGCAAGCGGGTCATTTTTGACCCACTTATGGAAGCTTGGGGTAGAATAGCTGGAATATGAAATGATAAAAAAATGTAATTACAAAGAAACTTCAAGAAAACCACCTCACCGGGTCCAAAAAGACCCACTTATGCATCTCAGGGTTAAAATGTAAAATAATGTAATTACAAGTAGAGGTACAAGTAAAAGTTGTGGGTTTAAAGATCCAATTTGTCAACTTTGAGGAACTGCTATGCTTTTTCAGGATGCCACCAACAAGTACAACTTATTTCAGTAAAACAGGCAGCCAGTAGAATATGTATAGTTAAACAACTTTTACATACTCTTACTCACAGTTGACTTCCATTCAATTGAGTCCACCCATTTGTTGCATTAAGTCGAGCTTGGGCCCATTTCATTCCTCACAAAGTGCTCTCTTTGTCCACTGCATTTCTCAGGGCCAGTAGTTATGGACCGTTAGAGTTTATTGATTCCAACAGTACAAGTACACATATAGTATAGTTGTTCGTTTTATTTACCTAAACACTTAAGCAAACAGTACTTTTAATTCCCAAATGGAAAAACATATATTGGATAGTTTTCTGCACACACACACACACACACACACACACACACACACACACACACACACACACACACACACACACACACACACACACACACACACACACACACACACACACACACACACACACACACACACACACACACACACACACACACACACACACACACACACACACACACACACACACACACACACAGAAAGTAATTAATTCTTCATGAGTATATGAGAGCACCCTGCAGTCTGTCCTCAGGAGGCCAGCTGTGTCTCACACATTAGGCAAGTGAAGGGTGCGGCCACATTGGACAATTTAGGAAATCGTAGCTTCTGGCTGTGTGTGTGTGTGTGTGTGTGTGTGTGTGTGTGTGTGTGTGTGTGTGTGTGTGTGTGTGTGTGTGTGTGTGTGTGTGTGTGTGTGTGTGTGTGTGTGTGTGTGTGTGTGTGTGTGTGTGTGTGTGGCTGCACTCAAAATCTGTTAAACTGAGCATCTGCGCTGATTAGATCCTAATGTCTCATTATCTCTATAAGCCGTTAAGAAGCAAATTGTGCCTTTGTTATAAAAAAAAAAGGGATTTCAAGTGTTCCAGAATAATGATAAACAGACAATTGGCTTCTGCACAACAGGGAACGATGTAACAGCAAATAGAGATGTTTTAACAATGTATAGAAAAAGAGATTGGAGCTGTTGAGCTGTTGAAAATAAAAAAATGTTTTAACTGATGAGATAAATCAAATGAGAAGTAGGGATATTTTCTCATAGACTTCTATACATCTGATTTCTGAACCAGTGGAGTTTAAATCATTTTTGCATTGGCTCCAATTTGATCTTTTATACATTATGGAAGATTCGGAGCAACATGTAGGCAATGTATATTGCTTTAAAGGTATAGCTCACATGAAGCTCAGCGCAAGTTCTTTCAGGAAGACTGGGTATATAGCCTACATTCACTCCGTAGCTGCTTATAATCAGCTCATCACGGGCGTTGTCTATAACCTATTACATTCGCCTCATTCTCCAGCAGCCAATCACTGTGCTGCAGCCAAACTTTAAAATGGTTCTCCTCTCTCCTGCAGTCAGCTGTGATTTCAGGTTTTCATGCTGCCGCCCGCCTCCTCCCCATCCACCTCCGTTCATCATATCCAGAGCCAGGAGAGTTAATCCAAAGACCTCATCACACCTCCTCTTCATCCCATCTCCTCATCAAATCCAGATCTTCATCATCACCAGTGTCTAGACCCCGGGGGGTTTCCCTATATGCTCACTGCTGAATTTCCCCCTTTAGATACACGATTTCAGGATCGGGGTCTAATCCCCAAAGACTTAACATTTATCAAATGACATGTGTCAATAAATGTTCTTTAAACAAAATGAAGTCTCTCCTGATTGAAATGCAATATTGCCTTTCGTAGATCTGAACGTAACACTCTATTGGCGAAATGTGTCTTGCTGCTTGCAGGCAGAAATCCAGCTATATCCACCCTGGATATGATAATAAAACAGGTTTTCAAGGACTCTTTAGCAGTGTAAACAGTTATTGTTAAAACTGATGCTCAAACTCAGGCCTTGTGGTTTAAGGGTATGCCACTTACATTTCCTCGATAGCTGTTGTTTTAATACATTACATTCCACATTGGATCCTCCCGCACATTGACATCGCTTTGGACAACCACACATTGTATAGCTTCATTTGAGGACAGTATTGTTTAGCTTGGGCTGCATATTGTCAGAAGAGGTTTGTGCCAAGATATAATCCAGGACATTTGGTCCATGGTTAGTCTCCTGTTTGGCCCGTCAGCCTGTCAAGAGCTGGAACTGGCAACACTTGGTTCCTCAACCCTTCTCAGCACTTAACCCAATATGTTCCTTTTGGATAATGTCGCAATTAAAACACAATATATAACAAATGTAGCAAATCAAGTGTTGATTAAATTGGGGGGAAATTATAAGTGCTTTGTTTGTGTGGATATGTGGCCATGTGGCCATGACATATGCTGATGGGAGAGGGAGTAATGATGTCAGCTCTAAGAGATCTCCTTTTGTGGTTCAACCAATTGGGAGCTGAGGAAAAAGGAGGCAACGGCGAGGCATGCTGCTGTTAGGCAGAAGAGAGCAGTCTGGCGGGAGGAGGATTTTCCAAAGTGACGCCGATGGCATTAGCGTCTGATAATTTCTGGGCCTTGTTCCAACACTCGTAAACTGCCTCCTCCTCCTTTCCCCTCCTCTTCACCACCTCTTCCCCATTAAAGGTCAATTTGAGTACAAAATAGGCGGTACTACAAGGTAACCCCCATGTATAGTCGGCTACAATTTTTGGAGTTTTCTGGACAAAAATAATGGTTTCCATGATTATTTATAACCTGAGGCTGTGCGTCTAAAGATGTTTGTGTGCCTTCAAAGAACAAATTAGATCAAATTAAAGAAAGTGTGTTAAAGTGAGTGAAACTACAGTTGCTATGGGGACAGCAACACGTTTTTGCTGGGTTTATGTTTAAGTGTGTATCTTTGTGATAAGAAAAATCATTATCCTATCTGGACTGCTATGAGATTAATTTAATATCTTAAAGGATTTCATTTTTCACTGTTGGGCTTTATGTTTCAGACACAGCCAGCAGCATCTGCAATTTACATCCAGATGCACTGGAGGAAACTGTGAGCTCCCACAGTCCACCACTAGATGGAGGTGTCAAATTCTCACAAGGGGGTAGCAGTCATGTTGTGAGAGTTGATTTCTCCGTGAAAGGCAACATTACTATAAATCTGTAATCTTTGGATATATCTGGTCAGCTGACTCCTTAGCAAACAGCATAATAAACCATAGTGCATGACATGACCAGGCTAAAAGAAGCATAATGGTCTAATAAAGCCCTGTAACCAATTAAAGTTAAATATTTAAGCAAAATCCACTTCAACTTGTTTTTAAAGCTAGGCTAAATGAAATGCTCGTTGATGCTATGGGCACTTGTAAACAGTGTTGGGTGTAACGCGTTACAAAAGTAACGGCGTTACAGTAATATATTACTTTTTGCTGTAACGAAGTAATGTAACGCATTACTAATGAAATTTGGGTAATATATTACCCGTTACAATGCTCAGTAACGCAGTTACAACACATTTTAACCCGAAATTAAATGGTGTTTTGTTTTTTAAGAATGTACTAACATAGCGAGACATTCCGACACCGGACAAATTATGCGGGTAGATTAGTAAACCTGGTGTTTACCCTTCAGGCTTCGCGTCGAGATCTTCGGGGAAGTTGAACGTTATGCAACCATTCAAAAAAGAGAACGTAGCCAAAAATACTAACAACAAATTGTGTCAGGTGCGCGTGACCTGCTCCGCTGCGCGTGCATCATTTCCAAAGTGCTTCCACAGCAGTGACACACATCTGATCTGTGGATAATCATTTATACGAAAATGGTTAAAGCAACCATCACTAAACGCCAGCAACACTACATCTACTGCAGACAGTAGCAACAGGTCAGATGCGGACATCACGTTACCCTCCGTTGTGGACACTAGCTTACTCCCGCCTGACTCGCCGGCTCCGGAGCAGCAGTCTTCGTCGCCCGAAACTACGCCGCCCCTCTGCGGCCCGCAGGTGCCAGGTATATCTAAACAACTACCCGCCTGTACAGTGGGGTAAGGCGGTCATTTTGCAGCTCGTGGTATAAAACTAGACAATGGCTAGAATATTCATGTGAAAATAGTACCATATTCTGACATGCCTGGAGAAATGTTGGGTCAAAAATAATGCATACAAAGCACAGATGCCTTCACCACGAATGGCTACAAAAATATCTCATATCCCAAGCTTATTATAAACGAGCTGATGTTGCAGCTGAAATGTTCTCCAGGTCACAAAGTCAACCTCACATGATGATGTGATACCAGTTTTCAAGCACAGTAAATATTCTCTTCCCAGCGTATATGATGGGACCAAGGTGATGAGGCTACATGGTTTTAATAATAATTGCCTTTCAATGTTTGCCATTTCAAACCATGAGCATGGTTTAAATAATATTTGCCTTGATTTACAATATGTTAACCTTCATTATAGTCCTTGACAGCGGTCTGTACTGCTGTATTAACAACGTGTCACATGTTAAGAATTTACAATCAGAATCGAGTATTCAACTAAGCCGTGTAATACAAGTTGTTAGTAGCCTTAAGGGCCTACACAGTTGTTATGCTATACCACATTGCCCTTCACTGGATGCATAATGAGCTGCACTAAACTACATTTTAGCATTTAAAATACCTAGCTATTCTTTTGCGGTTATTTTGGTGAAAGTAACTAAAAAGTAACTAAAGTAGTGTAACTCATTACATTTCAGAGACAGTAATATTGTAATGTAACTTATTACTTTCAAAAGAGAGTAATAAGTAATATGTAATATATTACATTTTGGAAGTAACTTGCCCAACACTGCTTGTAAATGTCTATAACTATGTAAATGTATCCTGTAAATATAATGTATGATGGACTTTATTGTTGTATGTTTCATGTGGAACCTTTATGCTGCAGGTCTCCCTTGAAAAAGAGATCTATGATATCAATGGGACCAATCTGGTTAAATAAAGTACAAAAAGAAAAAATCCACTTCAACACTGATTTAAAAAAAGAAAAGAAGATATATTTAATTATTTCCTTAAAAGAAAAACATAAAAGCAACAAAATAAATAAATAACGCAACAGACTAGGTCAATGCACTATCCTGGACTTTACATTTTGTTCTCACTATCAGAAATTGCCAAATTATTTTTTTGATCCCATGTCTGCTTATGTTTCAGATTGAAATGCCCAAAAATGTTCTCGTAATAAAATAACATTTCAGACAATCTATCTTAGCTTGGTCGGCATCCACTCTCTTGCTGAATTATGGTGGTAATAACATTTTATTTCTTATTTATTTAATTCATTTTTTAAATTGAGGCCTTGGCAACTGAGGGGACTTCTTAATGACACCTTTAATGTCACCAAGAGGGTAACTATTTTATTTCTCAAAGATTAATTTTGGGTGAAGTATCCCTTTACAGCTCTTCATAATGGCAATGTATGAAGTATATTGAGCCCACTTACTAAATCGAATCACTATGCCTCTCTACTTCCCCCCATGTGGCTATATGAGAGAGATAGATGTGGCTGTCCATCACGCCCATAATAAGTGTAGCACTGCCTGGAATAGTCCTGAGCTGAAGGGGTGTTCCCACTGAGTACAGTCTTGGCTCACATTTCCCAAGGGGATTTATGGGTGGTAGGGAGGCATCATGGGAGACGGAGCAGGCAAGGAGAGTATCATCACTGAGTACAAACCACTGGAGCAAGGAAAAGCTCCAGTAGTGAGAAAGAATGTCAGTTTGCACAGTGCATGCCTTCTTTTGCATGCATTCAACTATTGTGGTTAGTCATGTAACACATTATGTGCAATGAAATGCATCCCTGAGTCATTCTGAAGGTGAGACACCTGCATGACCAATTGCAATGGTCAAACAGAAGGGAAGTGTATCCTTGCAAGCAAGTCAGCTGGTGAGATTTACCGAGCTAATGTAGCTAAGGGAAGATGGTGAAAGGGAAGGACATGTGTTGTTGTAACAGATCTCTCATTGATCTCTATGTTTAACTACATCACAAAGAGCTAGACCTTGGCATATGGATACTCCTCTCCTATTCTCCTTAACCAGACAGTGAGACGTAAGGACTTTCCTGTCACAGCAGGAGAAATTGACTCGTGCACCCTTACACATTCACTTACAGTAGTCTGGGGAAGAGCCCTGTGCTACAAATGGCCCGTCAGAAACAGACATGGGAGATCAATGAGGGCTGTGACACTGTCAGAGCCGGCAGAGGCTGTCACACTTTGAGTATCCCTGACGCTCAGGGGCTACAGCCGGAGTCTGGCTGCACTTGACAAACACTTACGTGCCCTCATGCCTAACACAGTCTTCACAAGCAAAGGAACGATAGAACTTGATACAGAAACACACAGATATGTAAATGTAACAGATAAGTCTCAAGCCATAGCAACCAAAATATACCAAAAATATTTTCAATAGGCTATTATTGTGCTTTATCAGATCATCTTGAGACCTTGCCTTAAGAAACTGTCCGTGTGGAAATGCTTTTGTATGATGCCTTTGCTTAAATGTTGATAATTCTATAAATCGATGTGTTTAATCAAATTTGCACAAAGGTAAGTTGGTGTTTGATAATATTATTGCCTTAAAAAACTGTAAAGAGACTGGTAAAAAATCAGGGCCGTCCTGCTGATTTACTCCAAGGCCACTGAGAAGAACATTGGGCAAGGTTAAAATAAAAATTAATTATACTTATATGCCCAGCCTTTTCTTTTTATCTAATGTAGTAGGCCTACCCCTATAGCTATATTAGATAAATGCAAGTCAACCTCCTACAACACATATACAAATTGATGTTCTTTAATGCTATCTAATGCAAAAGAGGTTTGATTCAATATTTCATTTCAGACAATAACCTTTCAATATTTACCTCAAATGTTATTTATATAGCGCTTTTCACAACTCAAAGACGCTTTACAGTATGAGGGAGGGTAGACAAACAAGGACAGGCAAACAAATAAATATAGTAAAAACAAAATAAACCCAAAAAAAGGCAGCCAAGAGGAAGTTGATTGAGAGGGGTGGGGGGGTACATATAGACTACATCTACCACCTGGGGTGGCAGAAACTGGACTAGGCCTGCAAACTATTTAAATGACTTGTTCAGTTTTTAGCTTTGACACAATATATCTTTACGTTTGGCTAACTATTTTATCTAGCTATCTAGGATAGCTCCTTCAACAACTCCAACAAATTCACGCTGCTATTTATCCAATAAACTACTTTTACTTATTTTATGGAAGACATCTATTTTTGTATGCGTAGGCCTATATATTGTAACCATTTATTAAATGCTTTTATCTATCTAGCCTATATTCAAACCATTTAGCTATGCATTACGGTAAACTTTGCAAAGCTAAATGTTTAGACTTCTCAGCTTGCTTTCTAACTAGCACCGTTACCACAGACTCACATATTGCATTTGCACACTATTTTGTGAACAAGACTGTATTTTCTATTTTTCATTAGTTAAAATCCTAATCAGTGATGTACTGTAAGTAAAACCCCTTTAGATGGGAGTTTCCCATGAAAACGTCTTTATAGTAAGCGTAGGAGTGGGTCTCGTTGAGGTAACGTGACAGAGTTGTCCCTGCTGCACAGGTGCTCTACTTTTCCACAGCTCCTCCGCCCTCCGCTTCACAAACTGCGCTCATTCGCTCTCCTCAACAGCCCGGATGTAGCGCACAGGACCGCACAGTCCTCCTCTCAGTGATAATAACATGGCGCTGGCAGACACATAGCAGTGCCCACTATAATAACATTATCCACAATAATAGACCAACATAAGCGACGGGACATGTGAGCTCTTCGACCCCACGACAAGCAGGTAGGCACGGAGCATTTTGTTCGACAAACGCGCTTTGACGATGCAATTTGGTTCAAATGTGGCTGCTGCTTCTTCTTGCAGGGGGCAGAAAAGCCGCTCTGGAAAGGCGAAATGATTGTCTAACGGTTTAGTTTTTGTCCCTGTCTCTATGTCTGCGGGTTTATTGCCTCACGCTGAAACAGCAGTGTCATTCTGGGGCAGGTTTGTGTCGCTGCTTACAATGCATCCGTGTAGAAATAAATCTGTCATTTTGTAGAGCATGTGTTGTCATGGCTGTCAGGCTCTCCGTGCGTCGACCGCTGTCCTTGGTATTGAACTGGGTGGGCATCACACCTTAGCATGTTGCAAATACATTCTGAATGGGTTGCATCTCTTAAATGCTTTCATTGTTATTCAAACGTGCAGGAATTGTGGTCGATGGGAAAAAAACACGATTGAAATGCACCTATAGCCTTATAATGTAGCAGGGGCTCAGTATGTATGCTGCTCAATTGTGAGCTTATAGCCTTAATGGACGTTTAGCTCTCATGTAATAATATCTTTATTCTATCCTACTCTTTTATTTAAGCACTACTCCTCATGTATCGATCTACTGTATGACAGTGATGATGACAGTGCAAGACATTTATTTGCACTGGCCATGTTTTTGCTTGCAGCCAGCCAGAGTTTGAGTGTAGCTCAGGCTAATGTAGGCCAGGTAAGGAACATATGGCTTGTTTTCAAGTTCAATGTGGATTAGAATGTGTAGACAAAAAATAAAAGTAGTAGCAAGGCCCTCTGTGCTAGAGTTCCCCTCCTAAGCTCATAATCACCCTAACAACAACACTATTAATAGTGGTAGTAGAAACATGTAGCACAAAAAAACCTGTGAGGCCTATATTTTAAAGATCAAAAACCAATGTTGCTTGATGTTAATATTGTGTGCCCTTGAGATACAGCACATGCACCTTGCACTATTAACCTGTCTGGAAGGATTGTTAGCTTATGAAGGTATAACTGTGACCTCAAGGTCTACAGCCATCCTGGAGCACTACTGGGGCTAAACAGTTAGTTTTTTGGTCAAATCCTGGAAAATAAATCAACTATTTAGATTAATGATCAATTGTTGAATTCATTTTTAAAGCAATTATGCAAAAATATCTCTTAGATCTTGCTTTATTAGTGTTGATTGGAGGAATTGCTGTTCTTTTTGCTTATGTGATAGTATCTGAGTGTTTTTAGATTTGGGTTAAAACATGATGCTTGAGGTTGTCGCCTTGTAGTGGAGGAAATTGTGATGGGCATCGGGGAAATAATTAATCCCTTTTTAGGCTTCCTAAACATATCTGGGGTTTTCTGCAATAAGAAAATAGGCAAGGACTTTCACCACATAACGACAAAGTAGGATGTCCACATCATCTGTACCTGAAATATTTCCATTTACTGACATCCATGCTGATTTTCAGGTTCTGATTGGCCACCAGCACCTGTTTTGTAGTTAGTTAATTGGATCAGGAAACTATTGTTACATTGCAATGTCCATGCTGAAACCATATATGACGCAGCCACACTTTACAGTTTACTGATCTCCCTGTGTAAAATTGATGTAGAGACCCTTTAAATATCCTTGATGGCGGGGTACAATCTCTCAAACCATCTGCCTCTCCGTATCGCACGTCAAGGCAAAGTGAGATAAAATGTTCTCTATGTTCGTCCTTTAGAGGTGATGGGATGTGTGTTATCTTAAATTGGGATGAAACTTAGAAGCTGAGTCAATGTGTCAGTCTGTGTTTGCTTGCACACTCCCTGGTTATCCACTCTGTAATGTATTCAGTGCCGGCAACGAGCACAACAGCTTTACATAATGATCAAAGCTTGAGGGATGCCAGAGCATGGCTTCAGCCTGCAGTGATAATAATAATAACCTTTGAAGTTATCACAATCCCACAACCTCATTGTCTTCCTATTCTGTTTCTCATTCTCTCTCAACCTTGCGCACCCTCACGCATGCACATACCCACTTGAAGTTCCTCTCCTGTTTAATGTTTCTGGATATGGGTGAGTGCTTAAAAAGAGGAGAGTGATAATGAACACATGACTAACAATTTTAGTCCCTATGGCTCTGCACTAGACTGCTCTTGCTGTCTATGAGGAGGCAGTCTTCCACGCTCTCGCAAATTCCCAATTACATAAGAGTCAGAGGGAGTCGTACATTGTGTAATTTGACCAGAAGGAGAAACTCTCGCACCTCTTTGCGATACATGCTGTATTACGTCTCTTTTATTGGTGCTACTTCCTCAACCTTCGCGACTGACCTCATGTGCCGCCGGCCAACATCTCTCTCGCTCTATCTGTGGGTGAATAGTGTTCGAAATGCAAGTGTGGGAATGTGTTATCTGTAATTAAAGCGTCTGATTCAGCCCTCTATTTCTATATATATATATATATATATATATATATATATATATATATATATATATATATATATATATATATATATATAGGAGCCTCTCGCAAGACTTTTGGGGCATTTTATCCAAGTGTCTGGCGGACTTGTGCCGGTCGATCTCGCTAATCAAGGAGCAGTGCAAGGGAGCATGCAAACAAGGTTTTCTGATAGAGAGAAGTGCAGAGGCGGAGGAAGACGTGAGGAGAAAGGTTATGAGAGAGGAGGAAGAGCAGGGCAGGTGACCCTATAGGAGAGAGGGGGGATGAGGATAGATGAATAAGCCGCAGCCCAGATGTGCTGGTGGGAAATACTGATGGGTAAAGTATTGGGATGAAAAGGAGGGTGTGGAGAATAGAGATGTGGGAAAAAGAAGGGGGAGAATAAGAGGATCAGAAGGCCAGAGATGAGTACAAAGAGAGGAAGTAGTGGCTGTCTGTCTATCTATCCCCGTGTGTGTTGGGGGGCTTGCTTCCGTTCAGTCTGTCGCTTCTGCTCATTTCAGCTGCGAGCGAGCAGTCCGTCTGAATGCCAGACTCGTCTTCACATGTCAGCACTTTTGTCCCAGGTTATTGCATTTTGCAGTTTTTTGTTAGCGGATTAAAAAAGAAAAAGCTTCCCTTGGCATGTCAGTGAAGAAATGAAGTGTGTGTGTGTGTCAGAGAAAGAGATAGGGGGAAGACAGCGAGAGATTGAGCATATGAAGGAGACATTATGACAAAGGAGGAGGGCTGAAGAAGAAGCAATTTAAAGAAATGGAGGAAGATAAATGTGTGTGTATGCATATGCTCCCTGTTCATGTCTTCAGCTGTAGAATCATGGATACCTTTCGCCCTATGCATTATGTTTCACATATAAGGAAATGGGACAGGTGTAGTGTTATGTCGTTTAGTGTTACTGGTGGTGAAATTACAATTAAGCGTGACAAATCAAAGTAAATCTGACATGGAGACAGCAACCCAATTAATCTGCGGTTTGTCATGGATCTAAAACGTTCTGTCTGTCTTCGAGCTGTGTCATGTCTGTGTCCTTTCTCCGGCAGAGAGCACACACACACACACACACACACACACACACACACACACACACACACACACACACACACACACACACACACACACACACACACACACACACACACACACACACACACACACACACACAATCATAGAAAGGGTGAACCTAGATACTCCAATAGCATCAGAATTAGATGAGGAGACACAGTCCACCATAACCTACATCCTCAACTGTGTTCCACTTCCCTTCTTGGACTAAAGGCAGGAAAAGCCTGTGTGTGTGTGTGTGTGTGTGTGTGTGTGTGTGTGTGTGTGTGTGTGTGTGTGTGTGTGTGTGTGTGTGTGTGTGTGTGTGTGTGTGTGTGTGTGTGTGTGTGTGTGTGTGTGTGTGTGTGTGTGTGTGTGTGTGTGTGTGTGTGTGTGTGTGTGTGTGTGTGTGTGTGTGTGTGTGTCATGGTGCTAAGGCATCAGAGGGCACTGATGAAGAGGCCCAGTGAAGCTTGAATACGCAGTGATGCCCTCAGGCTACTGAGTGCTGCATCTGCCCAACTCAGCGCTGGCCCTTACAGCTCTGTCACCCACCCTCCGGGCTGAGGGTGCTATGCTATTTCTGTGTTAGTGTGATGGTGGTGAACGTTTGTGTTTGTGAGATTTTAACATGCCTCAGCTTCCCTGTATTTTGGGAAAAATCAGGGTTAATCTGCATGTTTAAAAATGTGCAATATAGAGTCCTACATCTGTTGATAATGTGTGTGTTTTCTAGCATTTCCTGTGTGTTTGGGCATGTGTTGTACTAGTAAACTGCTGTAGTAACCACTTGGAGCTTAATTCCGGTTTAATCACTATTAAAGTGATACCTGTTTGGAATGGGCACATCCTTGGAAAGCCAATTGCTGTGTCTGCGCCCTTCCCCCAGAGGGCTTTAGAAGCTGTGCTCTAGGATCATGAATGGGCAAAGTTCGGTTCATCTGACACTCTCAATTGTTTTTATGTTTGACATATTACAGAGGAATGGAGGAGAAGAGCAGGAGAGTCCATAAAGAAATTAAGAGACAGACTGAGATCAATTTAGTTCCGAAAACTTTAAAAAAAAACGTTCAAATATATGCTAGCGTTTCAGAATATCTTATTTTAGAATAAAAGCTATCTTGTTATATCCCTTTTTCACAACTTAATTTGACCTACTTGATTATTCTTTTGGTTGGATTTAATGCCTCCTTTCCACAGCATATAATAGCTCGTCTTTTAACTCCATTCAAGTTTTTCAGATTTATTTCTCACTGCAGTCTATGTCAATTGTCAATAGGTGTGATTTAAAAGCCCATGGTTTTAGTGGCGTCCTGTGAAACCGGCGTGACATCACACAGATCCTGCTGGATCCACGGTGTGGTTTTGTGTGCTGCCATTTTAGAAAATCTTGGTCAAGTGAATACAATAAAATGGAGGACTCTCTTACCAATCAGTGGTCTGCAGTATCTTAACTCCACCTTCTAGTGATGGCTCTGTTTGCTTCCAACCTTGGCGCAGGTGTTACCAAAATAAGTACCTCAAAATATATACAACTTTTGTCACTGGAAAAAGAGAACATTAGGGAATCGTATCATGTAGTGGAAAAGAGACAGGTGATCCTAACACAGATCTGTTTTTCGCTATTGTTTAAAACACTTTTTAGTGCAGTGTTACAACTTTATCTAAACACCAGAAGTTGCAAAGTAAACCGACATAAAAACAACTCATAACTTGAAGTAACGGCAGTGGTCTGTGCTATGCAAAGCTAAATAATGCTGACAGTGTATTTCTCGCTTTGTCTCTGAAATCCCTCTATATAATTACTCACTTATTGTGTTACTCCTGGCAGTCTTTTCTACCTATCTTGAATACCACAGGCCTCCAGATGGGCCCCAGACTTCCACAAAGCATGTCCACAGTGCAGTCGCACCTCATCTCATATATGTGAAAAAAGCCATTTTGCTCATATCTATGACCTATTGAAGCACTTTGACAGTGATTTTCCAATGAATTGTGAGATAAGTGAAATTTCAGTTGTAATGTGATCATTATGTCACCTTTGTTACCAGTATTATTGTTTTACAGTGAAGATCAGTTCAGTGTTTTTATGATGACTTCATGTCTTTGAAGTATTTATACAATGAACTGTTAAATGGCCAAGGCTCACACTGTGTAAATCACTCTATAGAGCTCATGAATATTTTTTATTGCTGCACATGTGCATATTTGTAACGCCACGTTCCAGTTCATGATTACAACCATAAATTATGTCCCACTTGTTTACATTTTCTCCTGGCTGTATTCTCTTCTCATAGATGCAAAGAGCTGTATTGTAGATGTATGCCAACCATCCAAGAGTGAAAACTTGGATATAAATGTTGTAAACACTCTCATCAGATTTCCTCCTTCTCAGTGATCACAGAGGAATTAGGGAGGGGAGGAAAGGAAGAAACCCAGTAAAGTATCCTGAAGGGATCCTTGAAGTAGCTCAATGCTCTCCATCATATTACCAGCCAATGTAGCTTTCATAACAGTTGTCAGCAACCTCTCGCTGTTTTGTTCTGTTATTTGAGATCAGTCAGGTGGAATTTCATCAAAGCAAACCTGAATAAGGAAATTCATCATGGCTCAGCTTGATTCATTACCAAGCCCCAGCTCCCACACCCCAATGGGGAGACTTCAAAGGCAACTGAGAGGTTGAAGATGCAGGCTGCTATTGCACTTACATCATAGCATCCTATCCACCATCCACGCTGTAGCCCCCATCTGAGAGGCAATTATGAGTCAATATTTAACAGTGGCTGAAACCTGAATGTTATTGTTATGTACATCATCATCTCTCAGCCTGACCTTTAGACCATGGTTCTCAACTGGTGGGTCGCGACCCACTTTACCGTTTCGAGTGGCTCGCAGATGTGTAAGTGAAGAAATGTATTTATTTTTATTTTTTTGGGGAGAAAGTCAAACTTTTATTTTGAAGGCCCAATTTTTCGAGCACTGTGCATGCAGTAGGCGTTGGACTGGAAGTGCCGGAGACCATAAACGGTTTTGAAAACTTCTGTCAAGTAGTTATCACTTTCTCAATAAAACATGTTTTTTCGAGTCTTCTGGCCAATCAGAATCAAGATTGTTGCCGGAAGTCCTCACGGAGATTAACTGCGGAAGAACTATTCTTTATACATCCATGGGTACAACTTCAGATAAAAATGAACACGTAATGAAATATGACCTCCGGTTTGATGATTGACAGGTCAAAGAACAATGGGAGCTATCTACGCTTACCCACAATTTAAAGTAATTCACACAGACAATCTCCTCTTTGCTCTTCTCTCTGTGTGGAGCAGCAAGTTCAGTTGTCAGAACAAAATGACAATGACAGTGGCGTAAAATATTATGAATATGTCGGGTAGCAATAGATTTATTTATTTTCTTCTCCGAGTGTACCAGAATGCATAGTTTATATGTTTGTATTTCACAGGGGTCCCTCAGGGCTCGGTTCTTGATCCCCTCCTCTTCTCCCTGTACACAAACTCGCTCGGGTCTGTCATTAGCCCGCATGGTTTTTCATACCACTGCTACGCTGACGACACCCAACTAATTATGTCCTTTCCCCGCTCAGAGACCCAGGTCGTCGCACGCATCTCTGCTTGCCTAGCAGACATCTCTCGGTGGATGTCTGCTCATCACCTCAAGCTCAACCTTGACAAGACTGAACTGCTCTTCCTTCCGGGAAAAGATTGTCCCACTCTTGACCTAACAATCAACATCGGCACCTCTGTTGTTTCCCCGACTCAGACTGCAAGGAATCTGGGTGTGGTCCTAGATAACAAATTGTCCTTCACTGCAAACATCGCTGCTACAACCCGCTGCTGCAGATACACGCTTTACAACATCAGGAGGATACGTCCCCAGCTGACCCAGACATCAGCGCAGATTCTGGTCCAGGCTCTCGTCATCTCACGCCTAGACTACTGCAACTCCCTCCTGGCTGGTCTACCTGCATGTGCCATCCGACCTCTGCAGCTCATCCAGAATGCAGCGGCTCGTCTGGTCTTCAACCTTCCCAAATTCTCCCAGACCACACCGCTCCTCCGCTCCCTTCACTGGCTTCCAGTAACTGCTAGAATCCACTTCAAGACACTGGTACTTGCGTACCATGCTGTGAATGGATCTGGCCCTTCCTACATCCAGGACATGGTTAAACCGTACACCCCAGCACGTGCACTCCGCTCTGCATCAGCCAAACAGCTCGCTGCACCCGCACTGCGAGGGGGACCCAAGTTCCCGTCAGCAAAAACACGTGGGTTTGCTATCCTGGCTCCAAAATGGTGGAATGAGCTCCCCATTGAAATCAGGACAGCAGATAGCTTACACATCTTCCGACGCAAACTGAAAACTCATCTCTTTAGACTCCACTTCGAGCGATAGAATTACTAACAAAGCATTTATATACTAATAAAGGGCTGGCTTTCTAAATGCCAGTTGAGTAGCACTTGAAATGTTTGGCTCTATGAAACCTGATGTACTTATATGATTCTGTTTTCTTAAAGGTTGTATCTTCCTGGTCGAATGCACTTATTGTAAGTCGCTTTGGATAAAAGCGTCAGCTAAATGAAATGTAATGTAATGTAATGTATTTCTAAAAATCTCCTGGGGAAGAATCCCCCCAGACCCCCCTTCTGGGGTTGAGTTTTCAGCATGTGTGCCTTTTTATGTTATACAGTTCAGCTTTGATTCCATCATCTCATTAAACCTTATTTAACCTGTTGAACCCCATCGACCCGCCCCCAGGGGAAAAACGCGTCATTTGCAGGAAACAGCGTCTGAGGGATTCTTAATATTTAATAAACTGAATGTTGTATATCCATGTAACGGGAAGAAACTCAACTAACTGATCTTTTTTTTAAAAAACCCACAAAGCTAGCGCTGAGCCTATGAATTACCGTAATTTTCGGACTATAAGGCGCACCTGAATATAAGCCGCAGTAGCGGCATACCACTCTGGGTTCCACTTTTACTTTTGCGCGCTACCTGTCTCACTCTTTTCCGGCCTCCAGCTTTTCCTGCTGGAACCCGCCGCTTAAAGGTGGGGGTCCGCGGACCCGCCATAGAGCCCATAGAGTTAAAGGTGTTGGCCGTTAGCTGTAAAAATCCATAGATTAGCCGCACCGTTATATAAGCCGCAGCGTCGAAAAATAGGGAAAAAGGCGCGGCTTATAGTCCGAAAATTACGGTAGTCACAAGCAAAAAAATGCTAACGGCGTTTTGCACAGAAACTCACTCATAACACCCTTATTACTTATCGTAGCTGCACGTCCAACCCATCGATCTGATCGTGAGAAGACACCGAACCGATCGGTACATACATCATCACTCCATGATAAGAACTCGAAGATATTAACAAGCACAGACATCAAAACATGTTGCGCTAGGTAGCTAGAAACGGAAAAATGGCTCACCTTTGTCGTTGTCTGGTCAAAAGTGGTCTTCGATAAAAACGCTGCTGAATTTAATCCATAGGTTAATCCAATGTTTCTGTGTCCCTTTGAAATAATTTCTGATAATCCATAAGCAATAAACCTGCTTTTCCGTTTCCAGATGTCAGAGCGAGAGATAGGTTCGCTCTGATGCAAACCTGCATGCGCAAAGCCCCCACCTTTTTTTGTTAACATGTGTGTGTATGTGGAAATTCCTCTTTGATTCCATTGGCCCTAGTTGTTAAAAAGAGATGTCAATCACCAAAATCGACCAATGGGTTCCAGAGAAACAATAAAAACGCCCATTTCCACCCAAATCACCTCAGAGGTGGAGTTTCTTTTGCTAAACCTCTCTAAAAAGGTCAAATGTCACTTGTTTTGCATCAATCTTAATACTGGGTACTTATTATATGTTGTACTTTGAATTCCTGAAGCTTTTATTCTACTAACCCATCATCCAAGGGTAGTTTTCACTGTAAGTAAAAAAGAATGGATGGACACTATAATTTAGTTTTTTACTATGTTCAATCTGAATTTTCTTTAAAAGAAAAACATCTACCGGTATATTGATTCTGACTCTTCTACATTCAACTCACAGGTTTATCATTACTTTGAGAAAAAAGATTATTCACATTTTCCCCTTTTAGAAGTGTAGTTATGGTCATTTGTTCTGGAAATGTCCTTTTTGAGCCTGAGAAATGAAAAACAGGGATGGGGTTTAACAGGTTAAAAGCATACTGTAGTTCTGTGAAGGGATATAAGGGATATATGCACTGTACTTCACTTCAATTAATAATGTATGCTGAAAAGCGTATATATTACAGCACAATTTTTTGTTGAATAGATTTGAGTGGTTCAAAATTTCGGGTCGCGATTTATTGACAAAGGAAAAAGTGGGTCCTGAGGCCTGACCAGTTGAGAACCACTGCTTTAGACCTTCTCACTCCAACCTACAGTTTCATCCAAGAAGGCTAATCTGCCTGTGTTACTATTTTTGTTATCCCAGTCAATTGTAATAATCCGCAATTTACAGCAGTGATTTTCAAATGAAATGTGGCTTCTTATTTCTAGCCACCAACTGTTGATTTTGTCACCTGAAATGAAAACTGTCGCTGTGAGATTATATCTGCTGCAAATTAGCTTCATTATAGGTAGAAAATGCTTTCACTGTCTTATTATGTCCAGTGTACTCTTTTTAAAACAGTGGATTTGAATTTGATGGCTCTACTTGAAATGATGATAAAAAATGCAACTAAAGCCAGTAATTAGACACAAAAGATATAGCATTGTCCACGTATGGCAGTCAAGCAATAGTCAGGGCTAGTGTTGTAAATATACAAACGAAACATGAAGAAACATAACCCTGTGTAGCTGCTTAGCTTAAATACTTTATGAATATTTCATTATGTTTGTATGTTAGACGAGAAAAAGCTGCTGAGCTATGAATGGATAGTAACTGTTCAGGTTAGAGATTATCAATAAGTCAATAGGACTAAAGCCCACTAATGTTAATGTCTGATATAATAAATATCTCTCCATTATAAGTCTTACGAACTGAGCTTAAGATTCTCCTATTGACCAGCAAGTGCTTGGATCCTCATTTGTTCTGTCCAAATGAGTGAAATTCATTCAATCAGCATTTCAGAAGACAAATAGCATCTTGTTTTTAAGCTAATTACACACAATAGATGACTTTATGATTGGATGCAGTCAGTTGACAATGATTTATATGAGCTAAGACAATCTAATTTATCCTAACGTTTGGTTTGTGGCTCTATAAAAATGGACTCCATTCAGTTCCCAGTCAATTTTGCAATCAAGATTCCTGCCATGCTTTTGGTCAACACAGGGGATGTGTTCATGGGTCAGCCGACGTGGCGTTGTAAACACAGACGTGTGTTACTGAACAACAGTGTTGAAATGGTATTA
The DNA here is from genome assembly GCF_949606895.1 of Notothenia rossii. Classification (NCBI taxonomy): domain Eukaryota; kingdom Metazoa; phylum Chordata; class Actinopteri; order Perciformes; family Nototheniidae; genus Notothenia; species Notothenia rossii. Next base: position 61,463,284 of record NC_136906.1, on the reverse strand, counting down.
GTTCATGGGATAAGGATGTAGAGGCTTGGGGGGATCTTCTGTTGAGCTCTTTCCTCCTTCTTCCTTCCCCTTTTCTATGACTGATTTGGAATCCCTTGTCAGTCAACAGCAGTGATTCAGCCTTAATTTAGCCTGCTTAGAAACTTAACCATCACATAGATTAGCGTCTGTGATGTGTCGTTTAACATGGCCATACACCGTGAACCTAACTCAACTTCGGGCATAAAAAAGTCCATCATTATCCTCTCATGTCATCTTCTATGTTCTATTGCATTATTACTCTGATTCATGCATGAGAGCACCCACAGACATGCAAGAACACATATGCAGCCAGACTCATACACACTGTATGTGTGCATGAATGAATGCAGATGAATCCTCACATAACCAGCCACGCACACAAACTCACATATTACAGAAGGCGGCAAATGACGTAGCGCAACACGGAGCTCACAGATGCGCTGGCTGAATAGATTAAAGCCTTCATCCAATGAACCAGCTGTGCTTTCTTTCTTTGATGCCCGGGCATGAAACTGCAGGAAATTACAACAAAAGAGTTAGACTTAGCTGATATAAAAAAAAAGAGATCCACTCTGACGTGTATGGCATGTTAACGCTGTGTAACTTGTCAGAGCGGCAGCTGCAGGCTATGTTCACCGAGTGCACCCCATTAGATTGATTGATATACCTCTCTATTTGTGGAGTACTTGTAAAACTATAAAACCATGAAATCTAACTATTTGTTATAATGTGATTACTGTCAAACTATTTTTGTTTCTATCCTTTACATCATGCACCTATTGTTTGCAGTCTAATAAGCGAGATAAACTGAGGTCTATACTGTATGTACAGTAAGCAGCATCTACATACTGCGTTTGGACTGACTTGCTAATTTGTAGCTGGGTTAAATGTAACGATCCATTAGTGTAAGGAGAGGCTAAACGTGCAGCATATACTGTTGGCTTGTTAGCTGTATGTACTCCATGGGGGCTTGTTGTGCGCCTGCTTGCCGGGCTGTTTTTTTCCGGAGGCGCTCCAGCAGCCTTGCAGGGCTCTGGTTGTGCAGCGTTCAGTGCACTGCCTGTGTAGCTCTAATTAAGCCAGACACAAGTCTCCTTTAAACCCCCTGTGTGTTTATAGAAAAAAAAGACAAACCGTGAGATGCAGAAAGAGTAAAAGGAAGAGGAAGCTGCTGAAATATAAATTGGCTGCAAATCGTTGTTTGTTGTGAATTTTACTGCAACAAAATGGTGGACTCCTGTAATGGCAACAGTAAAGCCAAGATTTATAATTGGTAAACAAAGGTACTGTGTAATTCTAAAGTGATTATCCCTGAATTTAAATTGGTAGATTAGGTACTTGTCTTGTCATTCATTTCTCATTTAGAAATATAAACTGTGTTCAGTTGCTTCCGTTTACAGTATCTGGTTAAAAATAGCATGACCCCCCTCACCTAAAAATCCCACAGCAGAAACTAGTTCTTCAACTCTTTCAGCTCTGTAAGCAGCTGCCTCGTCTCTTTTGCAATGCTCCAGGAAAAAGCAGTTCTCCTGATTGTGCAGTTATGCAGCATGCTACAATGCATTATGAATTATTTGGCTTTGTATCCCCTGTCGCTCTATTATCCTTCTAGCTAAGCCTCTTCATTTCCTCTGCCTCAGACGGCTGTGCCACTGTGCATTTCCCTCCCTGTAATTTATCCATCTGCAGAAATGGACCATTAGTGCGTGTGTATTTGTTGGTGTGCGCGCGCTGAGTAATAGGAAACGTTGTGTTTAAAGGGTGATGATTGCTCTGCCCTCGTGGTTTACAAGATAACAAGGTAATGATGACTGCTACTTCCTCAGCTAGCTGCAGTCAATCCCTCCTGAAGTGTGTGAGTGTGTTTGCTAGTACAGTTACAGTAGTATATGAAATGGATCTAACCACTTTCATAGTTTACACTCAGCTCTGGATAGTGCTGGATATATTTCTGAGCAATACAGTTTCTGAAGGTTTTTATTTCTGTTACGGTGTATGTAGGAAGCAAGACCCAAATGCAGATTAAAGTGACAAAAATAACGCCTTTATTTCAAGGCTAAACACTAAACGCTAAAGACTGAACAGAACACTCACCGCAGACCAAGTCATAACATAAGACGAACCGACAAAGACAGACAGAAAAAACAGAACTTAAATACACACAAGACTAATCATACAAACAAGACACAGGTGAGGAGGGAGGAGAAAACACAGGGACACCAGGTGAACACAATCGGGTAAATTAGACACACCAGGGAAACTAACGACAGGGAACCACAGATAGATCTAAACAAGATAAAACACAACGCAGACAGAAAACCAAAGACAGATCTAGACAAAACAAAACACAACACAGACAGATCGTGTCATTACCCCCCCCCTCAAGGGACGGATCCCAGACGTCCCAAAACAAAACCACAAAATTCCAAAACCTCAAGCAGGGTGGGTGGAGGGGTCCGGAGGAGGGACGTATCACTAGGCCACCAGGGTGGGTGGAGGGGGTCAGGACTGAGCTGACCGCCCAGGGGCACAGCAGAGGACCAGGAAGGGATCTCGGGCGGACGGCCCGGGGGCAAGGCAGAGTTCAAAAAGGGGGATTCGGGCGGACGGCCCGGGGGCAAGGCAGAGTTCAAAAAGGGGGATTCGGGCAGACGGCCCGGGGGGCAAGGCAGAGTCTAAGGTGGGGGATTCGGGCGGCCGAGCATGAGGGCGAAGGCAGTGGCAGGAAGAGTCAGGGGGCCGGGATCGAGGGCGAAGACCGCGGCTCACAGAGGGCCGGGATTGAGGGCGAAGACTGTGGCCCTCAGGGGGCCGGGATCGAGGGCGAAGACTGCGGCTCTCAGGGGGCCGGGATCAAGGGCGAAGAATGCGGCTCTCAGGGGGCCGGGATTGAGGGCGAAGACCAGACAGCTCCAGAGGCCGAGCAGAGCCCGGTGTCGGCCGAACAGGAACCGGAGCCGGTGGGATAGGCCTCGGCAGGACCCCCGGCAGAAGAGTAGACGGCGGGACCCCCAATGGAACCGCCAATGGCACGGGACATAGAGTTGGCAGGACCCCCGGTAGAAGAGTAGTCGGCGGGACTCCCAACGGGACAGGAATTAGGGTTGGCAGGACCCCCGGCAGGAGAGTAGACGGCGGGACCCCCAACGGGATAGGACATGGGATTGGCAGGACCCCCGGCGGGAGAGTAGTCGGCGGGACCCCCAACGGAACAGGAGATAGGGTCGGCAGGACCCCCGGCAGGAGAGTAGACGGCGAGACCCCCAACGGGACAGGACATGGGATTGGCAGGACCCCTGGCAGGAGAGTAGTCTGCGGGACCCCCAACGGGACAGGACATAGGGTTGGCAGGACCGCCGGCAGGAGAGTAGACGGTGGGACCCCCAACGGGACAGGACATGGGATTGGCAGGACCCCCGGCAGGAGAGTAGTCGGCGGGACCTCCAACGGGACAGGACACGGAGCCGGCAGGACCCCCAGCGGAACCTCCAACGGCACAGGATATGGGACTTGAGTGGAGACTCAAGAGGAAACTTGAGAGGGATCTTGAGAGGGATCTTGAGAGGGAACTTGAACGGAGACTTGAGAGAGGACTCGAGAGGAGACTCGAGAGAGGGCTTGAGAGGGACCTCGAGAGGTGACTTGAGAGTTGACTTGAGAGGTGACTTGAGAGGGATCTCGAGAGGGAACTTGAACGGGAACTCGAGAGGAGACTTGAGAGGAGACTTGAGAGGGAACTCGAGAAGAGACTTGAGAGGGAACTCGAGAGGAGACTTGAGAAGAGACTCGAGAGGGGACTCGAGAGGGAACTCGAGAGGGAACTCGAGAGGATACTCGAGAGGGAACTCGAGAGGTGACTCGAGAGGGCTCTCGAAAGATGACTTGAGGGGGAAATCGAGAGGAGACTCAAGAGGAGACTTGAGAGGGAACTCGAGAGGAGACTTGAGAGGAGACTCGAGAGGGGACTCGAGAAAAGACTCGAGAGGGCAGCAGAGAGGGAACTTGAGAGGGAACTCGAGAGGATACTTGAGAGGTGACTTGAGAGGGAACTCGAGAGGATACTTGAGAGGTGACTCGAGAGGTGACTTGAGAGGGCTCTTGAGAGGGCTCTTGAGAGGTGACTTGAGAGGGAACTCGAGAGGGGACTTGAGAAGTGTCTAGAAAGGGGACTTGAAAGGGGAGTCGAAAGGGGACTCGAGAGGGAACTTGAGAGGAGACTGGAGAGGAGACTTGAGAGATGACTCGAGAGGGGACTCGAGAGGGGACTCGAGAGGGGACTCGAGAGGGAACTGGAGGGGTGACTTGAAAGGGGACTCGAGAGGGGACTTGAGAGGGAACTGGAGAGGAAACTTGAGAGGCGACTCGAGAGGTAGCTCGAGAGGAGACTCGAGAGGTAGCTCGAGAGGAGACTTGAGAAGGCCCAGGAGAGGAGACTTGAGAGGGATCTTGAGAAGGAACTTGAGAGAGGACTAGAGAGGGGACTTGAGAGAGAACTTGTGTCGGCCGGTATGCCGACAGGACACGGGGAGCTGGCGTCGGGCGGACAGCCAACAGGAGACGAGGTGCTGGAGTCGGCCGGTACGCCGACAGGACACAGGGAGCTGGCGTCGGCCGGAGACGAGCAGGCCGGGAATCACATGTTGAAAGGAAGTCCAAAATCCAGTCAGGTAAGAACTCAACAAAACATGGTTTCTCTGCTGCCAACCGGTGCGCCTCTACCAGAGCGGCCCTCTTCTGCCGAACACTGGACGCTCCCTTCCACCAATCGAAGCAGCAAGCCAGATAGAAGGTAAAATGCTGTAATTCTACCTCCCATGGATCATCTGCTGGGTCCATTTGTTGGTCGGTTCGTAATGTTACGGTGTGTGTAGGAAGCAGGACCCAAATGCAGATTAAAGTGACAAAAATAAGGCCTTTATTTCAAAGCTAAACTATGAACAAAGACTGAACAGAATACTCACCGCAGACCAAGTCATAACACAAGACGAACCGACAAAGACAGACAGAAAAACCAGAACTTAAATACACACAAGACTAATCATACAAACAAGACACAGGTGAGGAGGGAAGAGAAAACACAGGGAGACCAGGTGAACACAATCGGGTAAATTAGACACACCAGGGAAACTAACGACAGGGAACCACAGACAGATCTAAACAAGACAAAACACAACGCAGACAGAAAACCAAAGACAGATTTAGACAAGACACAACGCAGACAGAAAACCAAAGACAGATCTAGACAAAACAAAACACAGACAGATTTTGACAATTTCTGCTGACTGAAAATCAAGTCTCTAGCTAATTTCATTAGCTGTAGCTTCCTAGCTAATTACTGTGAGCTAAAGTTAGCTACATGACTTGATTAGAAACGTCTGCGGCTAACTTATTTATTAGGGATGCTCCGATCGATATTGGCCGATACTCACTCTCTGCCGATCGATCGGTGCTCTCTAAAAATGCCGATCGCGAGAGCCGATCGCATAACGTAAAATGATGACGTAAAATACATGACACTTTTCTCTGTGCACGGCAAAACAAGCTCGCCAAAATGACTTCACCAGTCTGGCAGTATTTGACGTGTCCGAAAAAGACAGTAAAATAGCGGTATGCAACGTGTGTGAAGCAGAAATCCTGCAGCTCCGCCCGCTGTGACGGACAGGTGAGCTTGACAATTTCTGCTGACTGAAAATCAAGTCTCTAGCTAATTTCATTAGCTGTAGCTTCCTAGCTAATTACTGTGAGCTACTGTTAGCTACATGACTTGATTAGAAACGTCTGCGGCTAACTTATTTATTAGGGATGCTCCGATCGATATTGGCCGATACTCACTCTCTGCCGATCGATCGGTGCTCTCTAAAAATGCCGATCGCGAGAGCCGATCGCATAACGTAAAATTATGACGTAAAATACATGACACTTTTCTCTGTGCACGGCAAAACAAGCTCACCAAAATGACTTCACCAGTCTGGCAGTATTTGAAGTGTCCGAAAATGACAGTAAAATAGCGGTATGCAACGTGTGTGAAGCAGAAATCCTGCAGCTCCGCCCGCTGTTACGGACCGGTGAGTGGAGCAAAACACACAAGAGTTACGGCCCCTACACACGGCGGCGTGCGTTGTCGCTTGCCGGCGGGGGGGGCTGAAATTCGACCAACAATCAATCACATGAATCTCCCGCCCCAGACACACAAGTACGCGGTTTGTACTGGCATATGATTTGATTGGCTGACGCCTCCGTCGAGGCGTCAAAAGTAGAACATTGCTCTACTTTTGCAGCGAGCACCGCGAGAGAAGCTACGCTTTGCTCCCACAATGCAGTTCGGCGAAACGTGACGTCACCCCATTCAAAGTGAATGAGCAGAAGCGTTGAAGCGGCAACGCACGCCGCCGTATGTAGGGGCCGGTAGACCTAACACACTTAACTAGTTTATCTACTTCTGGTCTGGAACAAGCTAAACTAGTTAAATATATATTTATTCTTCACTGTCGGGTCACTCATTACTGGATCAGTGAGCTGCATGAGATACTGACAGGCTGTCAGGAGAGAGAGAGAGGGGGAGAGAGGAAAAGAGAGCGCTTCCGCTCATTTCTCCGTGTTATTGCCCAAGTTAATGTAAAGTTGAATAATGTACTTCATTTGAATGTAATAATTATGTTGGTTGTTGTTTGTGGAAGCGCCAGTGAATGAGCCCCATTAACTGAGTTTTAAACATCACTTTAAATGGAAGATCCCCATAGGCCCCTCCCACTCGATCGGATCAGCGATCGGTATTGGCCGATACTGATTCCGGCGATCGGCCCCAAAATTGGCGATCGGAGCATCCCTATTATTTATATTTCTGGGGAGTTTAAGAGACAGTGTTTGGCTGCACATAGAGATGCATTTCCAGATTACAATCAAGAACCCTTAAAGCTCACCCTCTGTTTTTTAGAAGCGGTAAAATAAAACAAATTGCGATCACATGCTAATGCTGTGGTATTCTTCATCTTAACCACTACACCACCAAAGATGCAATGCATTTCAGGTGGCATTACTGCAGTTTGTCATAACCACGGTAGCCATGTAGAAGGTCCTATCTGTGTTTCGTTTGCATCATAGTAGACTCTGTGGACTTTGATCCGTCATATTATAATGGATTTTAAGGTATTGTAGAACTACCAGGGGTAGACATTAAGGGTCAAATTCCACTGGCCCTCCGGGCATAGAGTCCAGCGATTTATAAACACTTTTCAGGATGTTTTCTTTTTTTCTTTTAGCTGATCCAAAAAAAGACTGAATTTGTTTCAAACTGTGAGTTTTATGATCCATTGTAGCTCTAACACACACACACACACACACACACACACACACACACACACACACACACACACACACACACACACACACACACACACACACACACACACACACACACACACACACACACACACACACACACACACACACACACACACTGGATACAGTGACCCTAATCCTTTCACGTTATCAGTGAGCATCAGTGTGTGAAGTCATGTGGACTGGTATGAGTCGGGGGGCTGAGATCCGCTGATGAGAACATCTCCACTAGACGCATATCATCCTTTCACACCCGACCCACCACTGCCTCGCAACCCGCATTAGATCAGAAGCTGTTTAGTGGAGAGAGAAGGTTGACTATATATAGCATTTCATGTAGAAAAAGCACTGTTTTGTCAAGATAGAAGATACCAGTCGGAAGTAATATCTAGTCTCACTTTTCAGCCTTTACAGTTGTGACTGCTGCCAAACTACTACTAGAGGTTTCATAGAAAATCTGTTCTCTGGATATAGAGAACAGATTTTGTTAATCCAAAGTGTTTCTTCCAGCTTTTTACTATTGAATGTTATTTCAGTATGTGTTGGCACAAACCAGGAATTGAGCCTGATACCCACTGATATTGATACTAATTAAGCTGCATCAGTACAGTCTATAATAAAGGAATTATTTCATGCTCAACAATGGTTATCAATTACAAAGTCACTGTTTTTCTCATGTCTGTCTTTATTTGTTTGACTTTCTGTAACATGACTTCTGATTGGGCGCGCTTAAACCTCAAAAGTATTGATTGGGGACGACAAATTCAAAACATAATCAAAGGACTATCTCAAAGACAAAAGTAAAGTGAACAGGAGCATTATGTTTTCAAGATGAAAGGGGGTCGACGTGTCGTGGAGTGATTTAATTGGGGGCTGTTTTGTTCCTTAGTTTCAATGAGTAACTGTATGATTATCTTTAGTTGGAACTTTAAACCACTGTCTGTTTTTTCTAAATGTCCATATTAATGTTTTTCTTTGTCCCTTTTAGTATTTGCTTGACCTACATCCACTGAAATATATGACACAGTGTGTTTGACATATGGAATCTATCTAATGTGGATTTCACAGTCTCTGTAGACATACTTTATTATTTCTTTACACTGTATTTGGACTGTGGCAGGCAGCACTGAAATGCCTTCCAGATCCCAAAGTCATTCTGATCTTTCTCATGAAAGTCATTGAGGTGTAGGTCAGACTTTGTTGGCTGAATCTTTTTCTTTTTTCATGTTACCATTAGACCTCCTCCTCACTGTTATCCTGACTGGCTCTCAATAGATTCATTCAACTTCTGCAATTTACAATGCAGCTTTTTCTCTTTTCTTGTTGTGGGGGTATACAACAGTTTATATACACATAGCTAATTGTATAGTCTTAGCACACATGCAAAACATATAATTAAAATGGATTTTGAACGAAGTGATTGAATATATCCCACACTCAGTTTTTGGCAACATTGTACATATAGAAGCATCTTGTTAGCCTTTTCTGGAATGTTTTACCTTCACACGGACACAGTGACTAACTATTGGACGGTGTCAGTGTGTTACTTTGGAAACTCAGAATGTTGAGAGAAATGTTTTCCAACAGCTTTCTTTTTGAGCTTTTAGCTGTGTTAATAAAAGACACACATGCCGTGCAGTAAAAGATAGAAGTTGTTTGTATCTGTTTAGTCACAACATCTACACTATTCGGGTTTTCCGTAATCCTGCTTAAAAACAGACAAACTAACTGTACTGGAAACCTATCCCCGCGGCAGAGGTTACTAGAATGCAGTAAGCGACCATTATTAAGCTTATCCTAATGTACACATCGTTCTTTTTGGCATCTTAAATTCATCTGTTCTTTTCTTTAAATTTGCTTATTGCCTCATAAAACTAAATACATGACTCTCCACTTGCTGTCTTCCAGTTTGTGCTTAATTGAACCCAGGTGGTCAAAGGATAGCCTGCTTCCAACACATTACTGTGCTCTCAATAATATAGAAAAGGCTTCCTGTGTTTAAGCCTGGCAAGACAGCAGTCATGTAGGTCAACAGGTATAAGCTTGCATTTACCATTTGCAGCTAAAGGCAAGTGGGGTGGAAGAGAAGGCAGTGGGATGTAAGCATCATACAGAGAGAAAGGATATTGCAGGGGGAAGTGATAAAGAGGGAAGAAAGGCCAACGATTGGTCCACGCAGACTATAGTGGTGGTCTGATAAATGTTTTATAAGTATCACTCCTGGGTTTGTAGTTTAGACTTATCTTTCCTCTCACATGTGTGGGATAATGGTGGAGATGTGAGTCACACTGGGCTGTGTTGTCGAGATAACTGCCTGCATTGTGTGTCTGTTATTTTTCCAATACAATTAACGAGCAATGCAATTAACAAGCATTACGTTTAATTTAGAGAGAATGAAAGCATTTAATTTATGAAATCTGTGGCTGCAATCTTGCCTGATTTGTTTACGTTGCCATGGTTGCAGTTGTGCAGTGGTGTAAGCAGATAAAGATGTGTGTACAAATGTCTTCCTGCAGAAACACTTTTGAAAGGTGTTAGCAAAAGGTTGCAAATGACTTTTATATTAACATACCATTTCAAGCGGTATAATTATTGCTATGGAGCAGAGATATCATTTTGATACTCTTGCAAAATCAAGATCAAGATGTCCCTTGTTTGCACATGTTCTTTATCCTGTCCACAAGTACATGCTCACATTAACTTTTGCTCTTTAAAACGAGGTCATAATAGTGCCTCTCCGCTGCAAGTGTGTGGCTTTCAAAGGATTAATTGTCATACTAGAAGGGGCTGGAAGCCGCGGTGTAAACTGGATAGACCTCTAGTGTAATGTTGAAATTCAGAGGCCGCATCATCTGTCCAAGCTGACATTTTTCTTGGTGTCCTTGGCTGAAAAGTGAGGGATTGATGCGCTGTCAGAGCCGTGTTATCCAGCTCATAAACAGCAGGCTTTGCCACAGCTTTTAAGAGGCATGACCCCCAATATAGCAGTACCACAAATAGAACCTGTCCCACTTTTTCACAGGTCTTAGTTCGACAAAAAAGCGGTCAAATGGCTGATGAATGAAGAGATGTCAAAATTAAATTTGACTATTTAACCCACTCCTAGAGTATTCATTTTTATAGTCAAGCAACCACACCTTTGCAAAACAGGCCTGTCAAGCTTTGAATTCCTCCTGAATTCACCGGCCGAGTATGGAGGGTAGTGTCTATGTAATCAAATGGTTTGTTTTGCAGCTCTAATGTAAACTGCAAATTACAATTATGATCTATATGGTTCATGGGGAGGATGCTGACTTTTTGTCTAGAGAATGTAGCTAGCGTCAGTATTTCAGCATGTCATCATGTATGTAGCCATCATGTGCACATGTAAGATCCCTTTACAGTAAACGTTATCTCATTAAGTTCTTCAGGTCTAGAATGTGGAGAGTTATTAAACACATGTAGCTGGCGTTAGCTTAAATAGCTAACGTGCTTTAGCTGATACGATATCTAGCCGATCAAATATTTATATATTCCTCAGCTCTTATATACACACACATACACATACAGTGGGGCAAAAAAGTATTTAGTCAGCCACCAATTGTGCAAGTTCTCCCACTTAAAAAGATGAGAGAGGCCTGTAATTTTCATCCTAGGTACACTTCAACTATGAGAGACAGAATGGGGGGAAAGAATCCAGGAAATCACATTGTAGGATTTTTAATGAATTAATTGTTAAATTCCTCTGTAAAATAAGTATTTGGTCACCTACAAACAAACAAGATTTCTGGCTCTCACAGACCTGTAACTTCTTTAAGAGCCTCCTCTGTCCTCCACTTGTTAACTGTATTAATGGCACCTGTTTGAACTTGTTATCAGTATAAAAGACACCTGTCCACAACCTCAAACAGTCACACTCCAAACTCCACTATGGCCAAGAACAAAGAGCTGTCAAAGGACACCAGAAACAAAATTGTATACCTGCACCAGGCTGGGAAGACTGAATCTGCAATAGGTAAGCAGCTTGGTGTGAAGAAATCAACTGTGGGAGCAATTATTAGAAAATGGAAGACATACCAGACCACTGATAATCTCCCTCGATCTGGGGCTCCACGCAAGATCTCACCCCGTGGGGTCAAAATGATCACAAGAACGGTGAGCAAAAATCCCAGAACCACACGGGGGGACCTAGTCAATGACCTGCAGAGAGCTGGGACCAAAGTAACAAAGGCTACCATCAGTAACACACTACGCCGCCAGGGACTCAAATCCTGCAGTGCCAGACGTGTCCCCCTGCTTAAGCCAGTACATGTCCAGGCCCGTCAGAAGCTTGCTAGAGAGCATTTAGATGATCCAGAAGAGGATTGGGAGAATGTCATATGGTCACATGAAACCAAAATAGAACTTTTTGGTAAAAACTCAACTAGACGTGTTTGGAGGAGAAAGAATGCTGAGTTGCATCCAAAGAACACCATACCTACTGTGAAACATGGGGGTGGAAACCTTGTGAAGACTTACAGAAAACGTTTGACCTCTGTCATTGCCAACAAAGGGTATATAACAAAGTTTTGAGATGAACTTTAGTTATTGACCAAATACTTATTTTCCACCATAATTTGCAAATAAATTCTTTAAAAATCAGACAATGTGATTTTCTGGATTTATTTTTCTCATTTTGTCTCTCATAGTTGAGGTATACCTAGGATGAAAATTACAGGCCTCTCATCTTTTTAAGTGGGAGAACTTGCACAATTGGTGGCTGACTAAATACTTTTTTGCCCCACTGTCCATCTAGCAGTCACACTGGGTTTTTGACTAATGCACACCTTTTCCTAGCAGTTTTCACCTGGAGAACATTGTTACTCAACAAATAGTCCCATGGATGAACACGGCTCAAGCAGCTCTTCCCAGTAAAAGGCTGCCACGCCGTGCCCTGGCTGCCTCCAGAACTCCTTAACCTACATCCTTCACATCTCAGCCTTAACCATTTCCCCATAACACCAGGAGGGAAGGCTTCTTGCCGAGCTATCAATAATAAACGATTAAGTCGAGGGTTTAACATGGTTGTGTAGATAATGGAGTCGAAAGGGGGATGCTTTCAAAGAACAGAGTGCTTTCAGCCCAGAAACCATGGGCAGGAAGAACAGAGGTTTTAATGGTCGGGCAGGCTCTGGGTCACTTTTACGGCATTGTTCGTCACATAATGGCTATTGACTTGTTTAAAATAATAGTCAGTGCTAATGTGCAGTTTTCTTAAAGAATCTAATCAAGTAAAAATGGATGATTTTGATAATAAAAGTGGTTAAAACAAGAGTACATTTGTATAGTGGCTGACCAGTGCAAACAGGCTACAACGGCCCAAAACACTTTCATTCATGCAAAGATGGCCAACTTTATAGTCCCCGAACTTCACCAAGTACTCCGGTTCCGACTGTGTGCATCATTTTCTTGTGTCCCCTCTTTCTGTTGTGTGTTGAGCTTCTTGCAGCGTTTTCTTTTAATAGCAGTGTTTCTTTTAGGCAGCGCTTTTAGTTAACGCTGCATATGTTTCGTGAAGTTGGTGAATATTGTCTAATGCTGCACATGTGTTGTCAAGTTGGTAAAGATGTTTCTTCATTTGCATGTGTTTTTGCACAATAGCGTTTTCTTTTATTTGCATTATTTTTGAAACTGCAGTGCATTTCTCCTAATGGAAGTGTTTTTTGCTGTCGGCCACCGTATATTTGCTTTGAACGTAGTTTTTAAGCGTAAAACATTGTTTCAACATTATCTGAATCCTTCACTGAGTTGTGTTCAATCTTTGTCAATCACATTTAGACCAGTATAACCTGTCTTGTCCTTCAAATCGTCAAATCCTTGGTACCTGTTGAATAGAGGGGCTTTTGGTTAAATGTGTTTCGAACAAGGATATAAGAAAGGGACCTAATCCCTGCAGTTCCAATAAAGTATTGTCTTGAGAGACCTGGTGCTCATCCCCATGGTGTGTTTCAGTAGGTTTGTGACTTTTCTTTCACCCCTCACATAGCCAGACCGTTGAACTCAGGACTCAGGAGTATAGCAAGCTGTAGTGTATTGCTCTTAGCACCGTTTGAACACTTGATAACAGTGTGCACTGGAGCAAATCAGTGAGAGTGATAAACCCCACAGAGGGAGCTGGATACTTTTGCTCCCTGATAAGTATGAACAGTGCAGACAGGTAATAACAGGGAGGGTTCTATCAGCATTAACACATATTAATAGGTTTTATAGATATTTATCCACTTTGGCTATAGCTCACTGGGCATCAATAACTGACCATCTCACAAATCCACACACACCAGACACACACCAGACACACACACACACACACACACACACACACACACACACACACACCACACCACACCACACCACACCACACCACACACACACACCAGATGCTAAGATAAACAAGTAGTCACAGAGTGCCCTGCAGCTTTGCCAGTCATTCCCTTTATGTCTGACTGCATCTCATTGACATGGCCCGTCTATGAAAAGACTGAGATTTGAAAAAAAAGAAACATTTGTCTATGCAGTCTGGATGTGGATGCTGTCTACATACAGATGTTAGCCCTGGGGCTCTGAAACTAATCACATCACTGAAAAAACGTGGAGTGACATTTACTTAGAAAAACCTTGGTAACAATATTCCACGCAGAAATTCTAAGTAAATGTAACAACCTACATTTCAAGTAAATTCTACTTACAGTTCAGAAGTGTTTCTAACAACAGGTACACAAGTAAACTTTACTGTGCTTTCTGTTTTTCTTATTTAAGTGTACTCACTATTGCATAGTATTTTTTACTTAAATATATAAATAATATTTACATAATATTTCTTCTATTTAATTGTACTCACTATTGCATAGTATTTTTTACTTAAATATATAAGTAATATTTACATAATATTTCTTCTTCTATTTAATTGTACTTACTATTGCATAGTATTTTTTACTTAAATATATAAGTAATATTTACATAATATTTCTTCTTCTTTTTAATTGTACTCACTATTGCATAGTATTTTTTACTTAAAAATATAAGTAATATTTACATAATATTTCTTCTTCTATTTAATTGTACTCACTATTGCATAGTATTTTTTACTTAAATATACAAGTAATATTTACATAATATTTATTCTTCTATTTAAGTGTACTCACTATTATATAGTATTTTTTACTTAAATATATAAGTCATATTTACATAATATGTATTCTACCTTTAACAGCACTACCCTGTTAAATATGGGCATACAAAACATGAAACAATGTACTCTTTAAAACAGCAACTTTATGTTTTGAAACACTGGTAGAATTTTGACTTAAAAAAAAAAATATCACATGTGGCCCTAATCATATTCAGCACATGACTTTGCAAGAAAACTAAGTGCAATCACTCATCCCTGACATCCCTTGCTTTTAGTGTTATAGAGAATAATTACACAATATGTAGTTGTACAGTGGCCCTGAGAATTCAACGCACTCAAGAAAACATACAAAACACAATCAAATGAAGAAAAAATCTTCACCAATTTGGCATGTGCCACATTGAGCTGCAAATACTCAAAGCACAACAAAGGAAACTGTTTCCAGGGGAAACTAAAAAGTGCTTTGTCAAGAACCCCCTCAACAAGGTTTTGAAACATTATCTTAACAATATACAAAACATGTAGTTGTACAAAGTGGGCTCAGGCAAAACATATGAAAAATGTCACTGTTGCTAGACACCATAACTACCAAGTATTTCTTCTGAACTGCAAGTTGAAGAAACACCTTTGTATACACTTTGGCTACAAGTTTGTTGCACAATGCATGGACTTTTGGAGACATCTTCAGGACATTTAGCTCAAGAAAGAGCTTCTGAAAATACTTCAAAAGTGTATTTCATCTTCGGTGGATAACTTAAGTTCATTGCATATATGAAGCCTGTGAGCAGAAGGCAAGCCTTTGACACACATCTGCAGTCATCAAGAACCTCACTTCCCTCGATGATGATGGACTAGAGATGTTAAGATTCACCGATTCGCATCGGTGCACCGGCATAAACGTTCAAGATGCGAGTGCACCGGTTGAAAGAGTGCACATCGGCTACAGTTTGGGTTGAACCGGGTTGAACTCGCGATGCATCGATTGCGTAGCGTCTTTGCATCGGTAAAAAAACGATTCATTCATATAAAATCCCCTCATCTTGTCAACGCTCAGCAGAGACGATCTTTGATATTTGCTTCGCCACTACGGAGAACGAGAGTCTCAGTTATCAACACACACGAAAGTTGAGGAGAAAGAGAAACACAGCGCACCGAAAAATACCTACAAATCAAACGTTTGGCAACACTTCGGATTGTTCAAGAAAGACGGTGT
Organism: Notothenia rossii; assembly: GCF_949606895.1. Taxonomy (NCBI): domain Eukaryota; kingdom Metazoa; phylum Chordata; class Actinopteri; order Perciformes; family Nototheniidae; genus Notothenia; species Notothenia rossii. The sequence goes on along the minus strand of NC_136906.1, from coordinate 61,447,565 downwards.
AATAGTCCTTTATGCTATATAGTTGACCGCAGGTCATGGAGAGTAATAAGGTATCCGTAGACCTTTGTATGAGGTATCTTTATTACTTAACAGGTCTACAGCCATGATACATAGATCCGTCCTAGATGCGGACTTGCATACACACAGTATCACTCCGCAGCCGCACCCCATCAGTAACCTCCTGATGGTATATGTGCGCGGCACTATATACTACAGACGGTCAACTTGAAAAATCACTCGCAAATTGTTAACGATGCCGAGCCGCTTTAAAGTACACAAGTAGTACGAGGAACTTAGCGACGCACATAAAGAGGCGACGTGGGGTCTGCGGCTGAAAAGAGAAACCTGAAAGTGAGACATGAGTTAAATCTCTCAGTGAGGTGTTCTGTCAGAGAGAGGTGTTTAGCTTACAGCAGCCTGTGACGGCCAATAATAATTTAAATGTCTTCCTTCCTGTAAGCAGTTATGAAATACCTGTTTGTGAAAGGTTATTTGTTTTCTTTATTGTTCAGATAGAAACCAATGCTTTCTGCTCACTGGTGTGTTAGCCTCTGAGTGTTAAGCACATCAGGCTGGCAGCTGTATGGGCATTGCTCTATGGTAGCTGTTATTTGCACATTGTTAATCATGAGCAATGCATCCTTACATTGTTTAACTGTGAGGTGTTATACAATTGTACTCTGGAGAGCTTTTAAAGGTAACAAAATAAACGGCATGATGGGATGTGCAGTACCAAACATGTAAAGCACTTTTTTGTTAATGTATGATTTGCTGCATATAAGGAATAAAACAAAAATCCTCTGTCGTACCATATTGAAGTATCATTATTTTTGCATCGTGTTGAATCGCATCGTATCGCCCCGAATCGCATAATGTTGAATCAAATCGTATTGAACTGTATCGCAACGGGTGAATCGTATCGTATCGCATCGCCTGGTGTTTCAAAGGTATCGTTAATGTATCGTATCGTGGCAACGTATCGAGATGCGCATCGCATCGGCCTCAGTGATGGAGATGCACATCCCTACTGTATAGCGAAATATTTCCTCAGCTAATTTCTCAAGTACGCTACTTCTCAGTCTTGGATTGCTCAACAGGGTGCCATCCTTTTGTTAAGCCTGGTTGCCTGCCTCCAGCGAAACGTCTACATCGTAAGAAAAAGTAGGTACTTGAAACTTAGCTGGCCACAGTTCGGACCGGTAAGATGTTCCAGAGGAAGAGAGCAGGATGGTGTCCTAAGGTCCAGATGAGTGGCGAGAGGAGTTGTCAGAAGATTGTTCTGCTATTGAGGAGTCAATATCCAATACTTCCACAGGACTGAGATTAAGGACAATTGGTTCAGTTTGAAAAACCTTTAGTGTTCCCTTGTCTTCTACATCTTCAATGCAGCTCAAAGTGCAAAACTGGCCATCAAAATCCATGTCTTGATACATCACAGTAAACTCCCCTGGAATATGAAATGCCTCTTGAAGTTCACAAATAAGTTCCTCAAGTGTTCTTGGGATTCCCGAGGGCAGAACCAGTTTGCGAATATCATTATGTTAAAAAATGATACGGAGCTTTGCAGGTGTTGTATCCATTTCAACAGAAGAAGCTTCATCAGAAACAGATAAATAAAGAATGAATCAACTTTAAATCAATCCCACTGATAAATGATGGCAACAACTTGTACTCACATTTCACAACTAATAGGAGAGGCAAATGTAGTGCTTCAAAGTAGTCAGTCGTCTTCCTGCTAGAGTGTATGCAGCCAAGGGGCAAAAATCAGCCATCTCTTTTTGCTCAAGTAATTGCACATTGCTGGTGCTCTCAGCTCCTAAGGTGCTCATTGTACCATGTGTTTTGTAGTCTGACAACAAAGGCCAGTTTGTCACGAATCAACATCATCTGTAACACCTCGGCAAAGTCAGGCAATCCTGCGGTAGAACCATAACACACCATCATCCCAGTAGCATAGTTGGTGCCTAAAAAGCACACATTACTTGCAACATGTACTGTTGTGACAGTTGGATATCTACACTTCACCATGTCTTTTATGTCATCCTTAAGTACATCTAAAGAGACCTCTGTTGTTTTTGTGACTGACAGTGATGGTCTGACTGCATTTGAATCATGGAGATGGTGTGCAATCATGAGCTGGTGCTTATTTGCAAGGGACAGCAAGATATTCCTAAAACAGCCCGTTTGTCTGATAATTCTCTTAAAAAAGCTATGTTTAGCCTCAAATCTCATTGTCCACAGGGCAACCACGGGGCCAAATTCCCGAATGAGCTGAGGATAGTGCTCAAGGAAGTGGTGCTTAGGACGGAGATTTTGTTGGGGAAACGCTTCAAGGAATCTCCATCGGTGCTCAGAAATCAAACTGTCAAGATAACAAATGCTTTCCTCTTTATGGACTATATATATATATATATATATATATATATATATATATAAAAAGGATGAATATATATGAGACACAAAAATAGTATTGTTATCAGTGGCGGCTGGTCAATAAAGGGCGCCAACCTTTTACTCCCTAGTGGAAAGTGTTTTGTTTTTCAAATACTTTTTTCATATTTTTTTAAATGAAATGTCACAAATCATCAGAATGTAACTTTAATGTACAATAATGTATTTTCAACCGTAGGAATACTTTCTCTGAGTATGGCGTTATTTTTTATCTCTTGTTCTGGGTGGCAGATTACGTCACTTCCGCCGCCTAAAACCCAGGAGCTAATGCTACATTAGCAAAACAAACGCAATGTGTTTGTGTGCAAAAGGTGCAGTGGGCTTCAAACACGTTCCCCTCAACTGTTTCAATTGTATTGTTTACTCTCAGTACAGCGCCACTTTCCGAACAGGAAATGCACGCTAATACAAAAAGCCTGTAAGTGGCGCTGCTGCCCCACAAAATACACCAAAAGCAGCGAAGAAGACCCCGGAGCATGGTTGCCCTTCTGTTTATGCCCCGCGGTGGATTTAGCAACATGTAGTAGTTCATGTAATTATTCATGTCCACTTGTTGCTGATTGTTGTGGTAGAGGAGCTGTAGATTTTGCACTAACATCGGTAGCATGGTCAAGCTGTAGATGTTGTACTAACATCTGTAGAATGGTCAGTAGCGCTAGCAGTAGCTACTGACCATGCTACAGCAGTGAGCAGCAGAGGTGGGGAGAGGCGGGGCCTTTTAAATCGCGCTGTTCATATTTCATTGCAAATATAATATTCCTTGACCACATTGTCCTTCTCTAGGCTGCAGTGAAACTGACCGCATCTCGTAGCATCGCACATACTGTTGAGTATTTATTTTGTTGAGCTGGAGCCATGAACACCCCCCTCTACCGAAATAAAAAACTATTCAAATTTTAAAAAGTGCGCCAGTGCCATAGTTTCCATTATAAACGGCGAATGTTGTCGTAGTCGACAACTTTGAAGCTTCAAATAAGCCTTTAAAAAATATATATTATATCTGATGTGTGCAACTTGCATGAAACGGGGCTAAGTTTGCTAGCACGATAACGAGCTAGTTAGCCAGCTACTCTGTCGGCTAATGTTAGCTAACTTAGCCTTACATTTTTAATAACCAAATAATGACTTCAGCTGACAAGCTAATAGGAATGTAACAAGTTAACCAAGCACGTAAACATATTCACATGACTCCACATCGATGAATATTCAAATGAAATGGTCGACCAAGCAGTCTTCAATTTCCACTCAAATGTCAACCTTCTGAGTGGACTGTCCGTGCATGTCTGCGGGGGCAATGTGCGCGGGAAATACTCTCCTCTGACGTCACCCACAGTTAACTCGCATTTCCCATGTACATTTTAATAGCTTTAACAGGTTGTATAGTCAATACAATAATTTTGGTAATATTTACTTGGTGCTAGTGCTGTGTACCTGGACTCACATTCAGGTTCAGGTCCGGACTCAAGTCCAGAGGTTCAGGTTCAGGTCCGGACTTATAAGTCCGGACTTGTGTCAAGTTGTGTGAGTAATGTTAGAAATTAAAATCAATGTTTTAATGGGGAAATGTAGTTTAAACATGCCGTCAGTTTTAATGCTCTTTTATACTGAAAAACCAGAAATTCTTGTGCACAAGCAGTTAAGCTTTTATTCTGAAAATCCTTCATCTACGGTTAGCATTTAGCATGTGGCTAATATACGATTTCCTAAAGAGGTGAATTGAGTAGCAAAATGATATGGAGTGGTGCAAACCGAAGCCTACTGATTTAACACTACAACTATAGATGTCGAGATACTACCATGCTGAATATTAAATGAAGGTACAGTTTATTTGAATACATTATTGTTTACAGACGAGAGGAGCATGTGACAACATCCGGAATGACCGGAAACCAAACGAGCCGAGAAGTATTTTTTAGAGTATTGATTACAGCGTTTAGAATGTGTTAAATGAAAAGTGATGAAAGAGAATATGAGGAGAAAAGGCGTGTTAAGCATATATTGAATGTGAAAAGAACCAATCCTCTGTTTAAATGCAATAACGGACATTGGAGACGAGGCGAGCCGGCTGGCGGGGAGGAGCCAGCAGAGGATATATAACAGCACCGGAGGAGAGATCGAGGCTCTTCTCTTCCCTAACGAGGAGCGGATCACAGCTGTTTGTCTGACTGAACAATATCATGCTTGTGACCAACCCGCGCCTTTTTTAATTAAAGTACCCAATTGAACTTTCACAGAGACTCCATTTAGTCTCATTTTAAAGCTTCTCTCCTGGACGGGAGAATAACGAACACAGTTAACAGTAACTAAAGTTAACTTATTTTTAGCTAATTATCAATTGAAAATAAACTCATAATCAACTCAAATTCAAACTCGTCAGGTTTATTGTGCCCCCTTCCAACTTGTGTCTACACCATGTCTTTTCTAGAACTCTACATGTGTTACTAACTACACAACACAACTACATACATAGTGATGTACATACAAGACTCAATATGCAAGAGTACAAGTCTATGTGTTCTTGTTCAAGAACAACAGCATATTGACATTGTCTGGGTGAAGTGTTGCTCTTTCGGCAGACACTATATCACCATACATACAAAGGAGTTAGCTTAGCTACACTACCATATATGGCAACCAGCATCCCACGCTGTCAGTGTCCACTATGTCTAAGCCAGCTTCCCTTGACGTCACACAGATCTCGCGAGCAGTTGCGATATTTTGCGAGACTTCGTGAGTTCAGTAATGGCCGCCATATCAGAAGCCAAAACAATGTTTTTCGTCTTTTCTCAGCGCAAATTTCTCGATCTATGGAAGGTTTTAGATGGTTTAGAACAAAAAGGAGAATATACGTAAGTACCGGTTCCCGACGTTCCGGTTTTAACCGGACTTGAACCGAAACTTTTTACAAGTCCAGTACTGGTTCGGCGTACCGGTACGCAGCACTACTTGGTGCTATTGTTAAAATTCACTTATCAAAATGAAGATTAAAAATTACATAGAAACACAAGTAACACATTAAATAAAAGGAGACATTTTGAGTAAAATTACTGAAATAGTAATGTGCTGTAGAATTTAAACATATAATCAAAGTAATATTTACAAAGCCAAAAAATCCTTTTTTATGTCACGATCTTCTTTTCACTTGCTTGATAGTGTTGATAGCAGGATTGCAAAAATGGTTATTCTCCCTTTATCAGTGTAAAAGTAATGAATGAAGTACAGAATAGAAACATTATTATATCTACTTTTACACAACCACAAGAAACATTAAAGTGGACCTATCATCCTATATTTGAAAAATATATTGTAGGGCCATACCTATACAAAACATGTCTGTGAAGTTGTTTTTTCAAAATAGTTAACCCATTGCAGCCATGCCTCATACTGCTCAAACCCCTCTTTTGAAGCTCTGTTAGAGAAACGCGGATCTTGTGTCCTTAGCTTGAAAAAAAAAGAAAAAGAGGAGGCGGAGCTAATGCCTGATCAGAATTCTACCGGAGATAAAAGGCTTGTTTGAGACGAGCGAGACCGACGCAGACCTGCGCAATTGCGATCAACGTCTTGCTAGTGCGTTGGATGATGGTTAGTCATTTTGTCCGACTTGCTCTCGAGGCTGTTTTTAAAAGATTTGGGTACGGAAGAAAAGAGAGAGGGTTTTATTTTCTGACGCTGCATGAGTTCCCCGACGCACTGGGGACACATATGTATTTATAAAAGACATCACAAAGTGCATTTTGCATGATAGGTCCCCTTTAAGTCTCACAACAGGTTGACTTGTTTGACAATCTTTCCTGCTGTTTCAATTATTCATTTTGTCACATTTTGATCCTCTGTGCAGGGTATTTTTTATGATGTGTTGTTGTTTTCCTATTCCACCTCTCTACCTTGACAATTCAGTCTGATTTGGCCTTAAAAACACGTCAGCTGTTGGAGCTGCACCAGTGGATGTGGCACACAGCTCAAGGAGGCAAATAAGGTACCTTGCCATATCTGCATCTAAAATTACCTTCCTTCTTTGAGTATTCAATTGAAGGGGCCCTTTTATGCTCACTTTCAGGTTCAGGTGTGTATTTGGTGCCTCTACTGTGACCTCTTTTCACCCTCTGTCTGAAACCAGAGCCCAGTCTGCGCTGATTGGTTAGCTGGCTGGCTCTGTTGTGATTGGTCAACCACTTAGAGATGTCCCGCCGCTTAGCATATCACACACAATTTGTTGGAGTGCTAACCAATAGTGACTCACACGTTACATAGTGATGTCACTATGTTACAGAAGTAAACAAAGGAGTCCAATAGAGGCGTTTCGGGCAGGGGGGGAGTGTGAGGGAGAGAAAACTCCCTTTGGAGGGAACTTTGGGATTCAAGCAGACCATTTACATGAACAAAAAACCTATATGTGCCCCTTCAATCAAATGTTTACACATACATGAATATCCATTAAGCTGCTAAAAAACAAAATCATTTAATCTAAGTTTTTCATGCATTGCAAACAGAAACCACTGATAGATCATTCGGTATATTTTAAAGTTTTGAATTCCCCGAAATGTAAAACGGTATATATATAGGCTAATGATATATAAATGTTGTGTGTTGTTGTCTAAACTGATCCTTGCTTTCCACTGAAGTAATTTGAAGTTCATTCCACTTTACAGTTAAACTCCTAGTACATAATTAAGTTATTGACTTGTCAATCTATATTGTGACCTTAACTTATGGTCATGAACTTAATGTAGTAGCCAATTAATAATATTGATCCTCAGGAAGCAGTAATGTGATGGTGTCTGGTCTTACCTATAGTGAAAGGGTTAGAAGCTTGTATATCTTGGAGTGAATTGTTTCTCCTTTGAATTCAGACAGGGAGGCGTGTTGGTATTTCGGGCACTGATAACTCAAAGCAGACGCAGAACAAGCTGAATGGATAACATATTCCATCTAGCCTGGTTACGCCTCAGGAGGACCTGGAGGATGTAGTCTGGGGAAACGATGTCTGGGGTAATTTAGTAAGTGTGCAGCAGAAGACCAGGAGCAGGATAAGTAGCGGAAAATGGATGGACACGATTGGTCAGCCATTCCCCATTTAACAACATCCTGGTCTCTTAAATCATACGGGAAAGCACTGTCTCTCCTTTGTGTCTTTCATGGTTCATAGTAAGGCTAAAACTCTGTGAATCCTCCAGTGAGATTTCATCTTAGATTCACGTGAAACCCATTGTACAGAAGAGACACTATCAGAGACTTAGTTTCAGTACGTTTGCTTTGCCTTTAATGTGCTTCTAAAGTCGGGACGCACAGCTGCACACATACCCACGCTCACACATGTGCACACCCTCTTTCTCCGACAGTGACACACGCTTTTCTGTCCTCAGGATGGCAGAGATCTCATTTAGATAACTCTCCTGATCTCTCAGTACCTCCCAGAGTTGCCCTTCACTGCTATATTCATCCATTATGTTACATGAAGAGATAACAACAACTTTAGCTGATCCTTTAAAATTGGTAGTGAAATATCAGTGGGGGACTTGAAGACAGCGTCTGAACTGGATATCTTAAATAATTTTTGCTGTGATTCTGAGGCTGTTAAACATAACACCGGCGAAGAATAACAGCCTGTACTTTGCACTAAAATACTTTGCAGGAATTACCATTTATCTCACTAACAAGCATTCGTCTCGTGACAGTTATGATGTTGGCACCCATTAGCCATGTGGAGTAGTGTTGCTTTTAAAGAGCGGGGTACTTAGCATAGCCAAATCAGCCTCAACTGCCATAATTCTAGCTGTCTCTTCCTCTATTTAGTGTGCAGCTGCCCCTGCAGCTCCCCACCTCCAGAGCACTTACATTACCCCTCTGCATGTGTGTTTGCGTTCTGCAGGGAGAGACTTACTGCCTGCATAAGACCCTTGAAGGTGGCGTGTGTATTTATATCCAGCAGTGCTTGTAGAGGGGTGTGTCTGCTGCTGGAGACTTTCAACCATCAAACACATTCTCTCTTCCCATAATGCTAGAGCAGTTTCGTGGGCAAGTGATATCAAAACTACTTAAGATACAGTAAGGTCTGCCACAGCCAAACTCCAGATTGGTGTAATACAAATAATTGTTAGTTGTGCACCTAGCCCTGGGACTTCTGTGTAAAAGGATGTCACAATTCCTGCATTGAAAAACACATTGTCAATAAATGTAATCCACGCTGTAAAAGACACCATGCAAAGGTACTTCAGATATATATTTATATGAAGTGAATATATTTATAAAATATATTCACTTTACTACAGCACAGTCTCTGTTATGAATAACATAACGTGTTTGGCTGGAAGGTCATTCATGAACGTGATGAAAATACTAAGACTGTCTTATTTGTTCTGAACAGATAATTTCCACTGAAACATTCAGCACTTTGTTAAAGAGACTTCCTTCATCCTGTTCTGTATGCCAGATCCAGAGTTTTAAGGTGGTTTGATGGCACATAACGAAATAGTTTTCCACTTCCTAAGAGAAGCGTTTAACAGTTCATTTGTGCTGCATTTGTAGGCGAAACCTAACCGTTTGTTTAAACCTTTTGAAGTGGTTCATTATAAAACGTATAAGAGCCTAATAATTGAAATTCTGTTCATCATATTGGCCTATGTCCTATAAAGATAATTATGCAGATATGTCCAGAGACCATTTAGAAACTCTCCTGATTGGCTGAAATGAAGGTAAAAAATTACTTTCTCACAAAATACATGTTTTTATTAAATTGCTATATTGCAACTTGGTCCACATCATTGCAGAGGAGGTGCACCGTGTAATTTCCCATGCGCCCTCTTCTCACCAGCACCCTCTCCCTCTGTGACAGCCTCACACTGCTTGTGTGTACGTTTGTGTTTGCCCTCAGTGCAGGCCCGTCCCTGGCTGCCACAGCTGAAAGTCCCCTCAGCGTCGGCAAATGGCCAGACTCTGTCACAGCCTCTGACTGGACCAGCTGTTTCTTTCTCTTCCTTTCGTCTTATCTCCTCCTTCACACTATCTGTCTTCTTCTCTGTGAAAGAGGCAGTGATAGGGCGCATGGTGGTGCAGCACTTGACACCAAAGTTGATATCAACACATGCTGGTAGATAGTTTTGAGTGTGTGACACAAACACTATCCTGTGGATTGTGGGAACATAAAAGACACTTACACTCTATGTTGTTTTTGTGGTGGCACTCTGACAAGTGGGAGGACAGTGGAGGTCACAGGGCGCTCAGTTTGGGAAGCGGCCGGTCGAACCCAGTTAGACAAACAATGAAAGTGAAATGGGATGGGTCCGGGCTTAAGCTGTCTGGCCCAGCCTTGGCCCAGGCTGCTGGCGTAGGCACTTTTTCGTGCCCTGTGCATCTCACATCGGGAGTTATCAGAGCGTGCAGGCAGGGAGAGTCACACTGTAGCAGCAGCAGCAGCAGCAGTATTGGCACCTCGCTGGGGGCTGCAGAGTCCTGGATGTGACATGATTTGTCAATTCGATAACTTCACCCAAGTGTCGCTACTCCAGGGAATCATTGGCTTTCTAATTCAGCAATCATGGCTTGGATAAGAGACTTGCTGTTTCATGTTTCGTTGAAACAAAATTGAGGTGCATAATGGATTTATCCCAATTTGACATCAAAGTGCAACATCTGAGGAGGCTCTGATTGTCCTGGACTGTCTCGCCATGGCTTACCCAGGGCACTGTGATTGGTTAAAAGACACCGTCAGTTTTTTGCCAGGTAAGAGCAGACGTTAAATGGGTTTGACATACAAATATCTAATATGAGATATTAATCATCAGAGACATGATTTAACATGCCGCAGCTTTTCCGATTGTCCCAAGTCTTTAATCATGATTTGATCGAGGGATGTTACAAGCTTCCTGCTGTGTTGTAAACACTGTGCGAATGATAAAAAGCCTCTTCTTGCACTTGTTTACTGCTCTACAGATTCATCTACGGGGAATGGGAGGGGAAATGCATGTCTGTGTAAACAATTTTTGAGCCAATTAAATCATCTGAAGGAACAAGGTCTGGAACAAGTGAACGCAAATGCGACATAATAGAAAAGCACACACAACAAAGTAATTCGGGACAAGAGAGGCGAGGGATAACAAACCCGAGACACTATTGATGAAGAACACATTTTGCCTCACTTTGTGCATTTTTCTGTCACTCAAACCCAGTAAAGCTGCTTTTAAGTACTCTAGGAAAAAGGGCAATACCTTGAGCAAAAATGTGCCATAAGGTTTTGGTTTCATGAATCTTTTGACCTTTTTAATTACATTATAAATTCCTCCTCTTCCCTGTCGAGGCAAATAAAGCAGATAACTTTGCCCCTCCCTCAGCTTGTTTATCAGAATACACTTCATGTTGCATTTTTAATTATGTATGAACTGTATTTACATATTTGTGCATGACTGAGCACTCTGCATCTCACTACCAAATGAAGCTTCGAAATGACAAACTAAAGGATACAAAATGAATGGGGTGTTTGGTAGGGCTGCTCAATTAATTGTATTTTAATCGCAATTAGGATTTTGGCTTGCAACGATTATGAAAACAACATAATCGAAATAAAACAGTTATTATTATTTTTTTGTATCGGTTTTTCAGTTGAATTATACTTAAAATTCAGGGTAATAAACTGTTTTTTTTCAATAAATGGATGTTTTCAAAGTATATGGATAATCGTTTTTAATAATCGTGATATCAATTATTGACCCAAATAATCTAGATTATGATTTTTGCCATAATCGAGCAGCCCTAGTGTTTGGAGAACACATGATTATGTCATGCTTCCGCAGAGCGTTAGCTTGGGAAACAAAAATAGAAATATACAAACATCCACACACACACACACACACACACACACACACACACACACACACACACACACACACACACACACACACACACACACACACACACACACACACACACACACACACACACACACACACACACATGAGTTTAGCTGTAGCGTGATGCAGGTTCCAGTGAAAGTGTGTGTGTTAAGGTGTTGTTGTACATAAGGGGAAATGCCTGTGGAGGATCAGATGGTGACAGATGGTTTGAAGACAAATCAGGCTGGGAGTCAGGATCTCTGCCCTGGGACTAGTAGCCTGTGTGTGTGTGTGTGTGTGTGTGTGTGTGTGTGTGTGTGTGTGTGTGTGTGTGTGTGTGTGTGTGTGTGTGTGTGTGTGTGTGTGTGTGTGTGTGTGTGTGTGTGTGTGTGTGTGTGTGTGTGTGTGTGTGTGTGTGTGTGTGTGTGTGTGTGTGTGTGTGTGTGTGTGTGTGTGTGTGTGTGTGTGTGTGTGTGTGTGTGTGTGTGTGTGTGTGTGTGTGTGTGTGTGTGTGTGTGTGTGTGTGTGTGTGTGTGTGTGTGTGTGTGTGCTTGGCTGAGTATCTCTGTGTTTTGTGTGTAAAGTTTGTTTAAGGCTTGGTTATGTAATGCATCTTGTAAGAGCACACTGACAATTTAATCAAAAATACATTGCTTAAAATTACATATATATTAAGGCCAGAACTATATACGGTACACTTTAAGTTAAGAGCCCTCAGAGTTGGGGTGTACGAGTGAATACACTTATAGATGGACACACACACAGCCACCACTCACTCCAGTCTCACCTACCTAGAATAATGGAGTGTTATAATCTCTGCCGTATATTACCAGGTGCTATTTCTCATCCGAGTGACATTGTTACTCTTTGGCAGGAAGTAACCTTGCAGGCACTAGTTTGAAACTTCACAAAGTGCTTTACATCTGCCTATAAATTACAGCTCAGGTGGTGCTTATGTGGCAGTCAGGAGGAGTGGTGCAGTAAGTCGTTCCTCCATTTCCCAGAGGCCTTTACACTTAAAGATCATATCAGTCCAACCCCGTTTCCACCGTTGTGAGAGGACGGCTGATAAAAGCGCTGCAGGAGTACATTTGTACCTGAACAAGCACCTCCATCTGCCGCCTTACATGTGTTTGGTGTTGTTTATGTGCGCCTGCATGTGTTGTTTCGTCTCTTAGCAGTTGAGCCTCGCCTAGACGACTTAAGCCCTGCTAGCCTTTAATAATCTTATTCCCAAGAAGCACCATCTAGGTCAGGGGCTTCTATCTTCACCCTGCTCACGGACCACAGACAGGGTCCAGCACGGTGTCCTACTAACATTTTGATATGTTTTAAAAATGAAAGATCAAAGGGACAGCTAACCCTGTGATAACACATAGAGGTTTTTTCCTCTTACATGTAGGTTATCATTTTGAAATGAAGACTGTCTTTACATTTCATTACATTTAGCTGACGCTTTTATCCAAAGCGACTTACAATAAGTGCGTTCGACCAACAAAGTACAAACTTGAAGAAAACAGAATCATATAAGTACATCAGGTTTCATAGAGCCAAAACATTTCAAGTGCTACTCAACTGGCTTTAGATAAGCCAGTCCTTTTATTAGTATATACGTGCTTTGTTAGTAGTTCTATCGCTCTAAGTGGATTCGAAAGAGATGAGTTTTCAGTCTGCGCCGGAAGATGTGTAAGCCTTCTGCTGTCCTGATGTCAATGGGGAGCTCATTCCACCATTTTGGAGCCAGGATAGCAAACCCACGTGTTTTGGTGTTAGAAGCTGGGGTTGGAGGTATTGGCTGTGGAGCTCTTGAATTTAATGGAACTAGACTTGGCTTATGCTCAAAAACATACATTTGGAAAACTCTTACTTCATTTCCTGGTTACTCAAGATAATCCAAAGACATGTGAAGGAACCATTTTCTTTCTACCAAACGACACCCGGATGAGCTTCTCTTTTACTCTCAGATCCCCTTTTGCGCAGTGATACGGTTGTCAAGTAGCTCCATAGTAAGGAAATCCTTTTTACAAGGAAAAACTCACAAAGCAAGATACATGGCTGTTAAGTTTTTTAATAATTCATCAAATCTGAGTGCTTCCATTATATGTTATGGAGGCAGATATCTCTTTGGTAGATATCTATGAATAGGATTACAGGTAAGAGGAAACAAATATATTTGAGTTTTTGAGGTTCACTCTCAATAATAATAACATCTCTTTTGGAGGGCTGGAACTAATTGACAAGAAGCAGGCCTCCCTTAGTTACTGTTGCTATTCCAGCATGGCACTAAAGCAGTGTACTGTGACACCAGTGGCAGATTTACTACCCAAAATGTTTAGACCCAATCTAATTATCACTTTCACTCCACCTCAAATCCGGTTCCTAGTAGCATGTGGCATTATGGGATGTGTTTTTGCTTGTATATTGCTCTAGGGCAGGGGTCTGCAACCTTTTTGACCAAAAGAGCCATTTTGCTCCTTTTTCCCCCAAATGTTTTTGTCTGGAGCCGCAAAACATATTTCATAGCTAATAAAGTTGTATTTATTGTTATATCAGACAAAAACAATAGTTTTTTTGCATGTATTAGGCTATTTATTACATTATATACAACTGTTAACCTTTAATAAGAAACAAAGAACTCCTATAAGGAGAATTACAAATAATACACAGGCCTACTTTAAAATAAATTAAACACAGCACTTGGGGAGTCCTCTGAACATTTGAAGGAAAAAAAAATATTATTAAAATGGGCCCACTTTGAAATAAATAAAACATATAGCTGCACCCTAAAAAGAGTTAAAGGTAGGGTAGGTAAGAATGGAGAAACCAGCTCGAGTGCGCTAGAATTTGAAAATACATAACCGGAAAAAATAGGCCTCCTCCTTCAGACTTTCTTACAGAGTCCCTCCTCCAACACATACGAACGGGCATCATCAATGAGGCCACGAGATAAGTTTGTGCACAGATGGAACAGAGATGGAAGGCTGACAGGCAGGTAGGCCATCCAGTTATTTTAGCCGGGTCGATGATTGGTCGTGCTTTTTACAGCGCTACGGCTTCCAGAGATGAATTTGTGTATGTATTTATTGTCAAAGCATTTAATATATTCATTGCTATCGGGACGTTAAGAGCATTCCATGGAATATAACAAAAAGTTTTTTCTGAAATAAATTACATACCCCATTGAATTATGACGGAAGATTGTCAGCTGTCTTCCTCTCCCGTGTTGTTCCTCGATACGTAAAGGCTGCAGCACCTTTGACAACTTCTCTCTACATATCAAACATACCGGTAAACCAGCATCGTTTGCTGTGAAAGCATATAACTCTGCCCACACAGAATTAAATCCTGTGTTCCTCCGGTACTTTTCTTTGATTTATCCATAGTTCGCTCATCGAGCCGGGGGTCCCCGCGCGAGTGCCTCCAAGAAAAGGCGCTCGCGCGAGACCGTAGCAGGATGTGACGCATATTTTAGTTGACCTAATTAAAACCGTTTTGTTTTTTATTTATGTGTCACAGTATCACCTCAAAATACAAGATACGAAACATTTTCAACCGTGCAACAAAATATAAATAGTCCTAGAGTTTTATTTTATTTCCTTCTTATTTTTGTCTAAGCTCAAGGGAGCAAGAGCAGAGGGCTTAAAGGGCCGCGGGTTGCCGACCCCTGCTCTAGGGTAACAAGGGCTTCAGCTACTGAATGTGTCAGCTGGTGATTCAGTGCAAGGCTGCGATCAGGCCCTGTTTAGTCACCGTGTGTTTCTGACTGCAGACGGAAACTCTGTAGCCGTTATTTACAAAACATTTGAGCGTTGCCTTCTGTCTGAGCTGTTGTTCAGCTTCATCCTTGACGTCGTCTTTAGTGACATTGTTTTTGGGAATGTCATATCTAATCAGCATAATGTGTACATGTCAGTGTTTCATCTTGCAGCATCCACTTTGTGTACACGCTCTCAAAATAGTAACAAGGTCGGAAACCTTGGGTCGATTTCCGGAGCTTTAGGTGGACATCAGCCAAAAGGGGAAAGAGTTGCTGACATATTTGCTTTTCAAAAGAGATTCAGCAAATTATAGAAAAGATGAGAGCTAAGGATTGTTAGGCTTTTGTTTTTGCTGGCCAATTAGGGAGGATACCTGTGTGGAAGTCATTGTTTATCGTGTGAATTAGACAATGTGATATACCAGGAAAAAGAGCCATTATGTGTTTGACATTATCAAGCTCTCTTCCCGATGTTTGCCAATAAAGCCATTTTGAATAGCATGCAGCCATATTTAACTTTTCATTTTTCATTTGTACCTTTCAACATTTAGATCACTCAAATAAACAATACTTTAAAGGTGACCTATCATGCAAGATGCACTTTTGTACGTCTTTTATACATGTTTATGTGTCCCCGGTGTTCCAGGGAACTCACCAAGTGTCAGAAAACACAACCCTCTCTATTTCCCTCCATACCCAAATCTCTTAAAAAGGGGCTGCAACGGATCTGATACAGACTGATCCAGATTTGAACACTTCTATGACGTCACAGAAGTGGCGCTATGGCTATTGGGCCAACTCCACCAATCAGGAGGAGACAGCCACGGACATTGCTGTTTGAAAGCGATGGAGACGCTGTAGTACATATGCCAGGCCTGTTGATGGTGCTGTTCTCACAGAATCAGCCCATGCAAAGACAGTGTTAAACTGAGCAAAATGAGGAATGGCTAAAATGCATGATCTGTTTGGTATTTTGAAAAATAAAAAGTATAAATATGCCTTATATAGGTATGGTCCTACACTATATTATTCAAATATAGCAGGATAGGTCCACTTTGACCAAGGACTGATTTCTATGTCGGACATAGATAAGACTTTTTACAGCCTATCAATCTGACACGTTTTTACAGCTTTACATCAATTATGTTTGATCATTATTTGTACGTTTTTTAGTATCCAAACCTCATTGCTTTTGAATGACAGCTGAAGGATGAAGCTCCGTTTTCAGAACTTCACTTCAGCGCCTGAACGCACCACCAGGAAGGATTCACAAATTATCTTTCACATAAATGTCAGTAATTGAAGTTGTAAGATCAGGGCTGTTATGGTCCTTTTTTAAATATGGAATTTCATTTTAATATTATACTCAATAATATGTTTTTGCATACTTGAATTTAGATCACATCATGGTGATTTGTAATGGTTTCCTTTGAATAATACATGTTTATCTGTTGTTTCAACAACAAATAATGATTTGATGACAAAGATATTCTTCCTTACATGGGTGCAATACATCCTCGAGTCTTGAGTCAGTGTAAACCAGGGCTTACAATAAATGCAGTGTAGAAAGCAGAGCTGTGTAAACATGCCCGTGGCACAAGGTTTCTATCTATGACTTAACACCTTTTTGATCCAATATTGAACTTTCTGTGCTATGTGTGTGCTTCTGTATGCACCTCGAAGCCTTAAGCCTTCTCAGCCTCCATCCTTTCTCCGTGACTCTTTACTCTTTAGTATTCATTTGTCTATCCCTCCTTACTTTCCAACTTCACTTCACTTCTGTTTTCATCTTCTGCTTCAGCCCATTCCCCCTCCTCTCCCTCTCCCATCAATCTATCTCTCCATCTTTCCCGTTTGAGACCACTCATTTAGTCTGTCTGCTGGCTCTCCTGCAGGGCAGCAAGGGAAATGATTGAAAGAGATTACCATGATTACATTTTTGCTTTGTCTGCTTCTAGTTACATTTAGAAATGGACTCTTTGGTGACTTCTGTCTTTGCAAAGACTCAGCACTGCCTGCCGATTTAAAACAGTTAATCATTTACACGACTAAAACTGAGCCCACTGACTTCATTGACACCTTTTACCAACGGACCAGCATGTTTGTAATGTATTTTTGACAATCGGCTAATTGCTAAATCGTCTGCTAATTCTCACAAAGATGCGTTAATGTTTACGGGATGAATCTGTATGTTAAAATACTTGAGAGACTTTCCCTTTTCAGGCATTTTCAAATCAAAACTACAGGAACAAAAAGCGTGAGGAATGGAATAAACTGCGTTTAAATTTGCTCTAGCATAAGATGAAAATGTTAGCATTCCTGGCTAGGTTAATTAGACTAGGCCTACCACATGTAGTCTAGTAGTAGTAGAAGTACTATTAATAGTAGTAGTAGTTGTAGAGGTAGTACAGTAGTGTTACTCTGAAAGACAAGGGGAATAGACCTATGTGGCTCACTATATTATCATTTGTTTTTTTGTTTTTTTTCTGACTCTTTTTATTGTTAGCAAAAATGCAAAGGTTGTGGTCAAACATATACATTACATTTCCATTTTAAATAATCTAGCCTTCTGTAATACAAGCATTCACAAGCGTTACACTGAAATACACAAACAATGCTTCCTTAATTTATCCTTAGATAATCAGTTGGTGAGTATATTCTCCTCTCTTCTGGAACTGTACGATAAGTGATGTAGTCATATATATGTTTGAGTCATTATGTGTGTATTTAATACACCATTAAAGGTTTTTTTTTAAACGTATGGGCATGAAACCAACTTACTGGTGTTAGCGTTAGCATTCGCGCACACACACTAGCTAACTTCATCTGTTAGTGTGTTAATGCTAACACACTAACACTATATTGGTGTCATTCCAACCAACAACAGACACTATTGTCTGCTTAGCTATTAGCCCGCTTGAGATATCTTGAACTGTATTTTGTTGTACAATAACAGCCAGTCTAAATACAATAAAACATTTCATATTCAAGGCTGCCATACTTTTTAATCTTGATGGTAATTCTTCAAGTGGCTTAACTGAGACCTTCAAATGTGTTTTCTTTAGTGAATATGTAAATAAATGAATGTTTGAGATGGACTAGCACAGGAAGCATTATCTGTGCAAAAACAGAAGGGGAGAGAGAGAAAAGGAAGGAGGGGAGGGCGAAGGATGACTTTGTTTTCTCTGAGCACAATGCCTCGTAGATAGAAACAACACAATAGTCTCCATTCACATCCACACCAACAACATCATGACATTTTGTTCCTATGACTGGACATGGTGCATCCGCCACAACATCCAATACCACCATGGGACTTAAAAGCAGCCTCTTGGGGGTGGAGTAGAAGAACGTGTCATGGCTACACACTGTATCTAAATCACTATCAAACCTGACATAAAAAAACACAATCCTAATTTCTGATGTTTATGTTACATAAACAAAGAAACATGTTTGCACCTTGTTTATATCCTGCATTATTAGAAGGCTAAACTTGATATGGTACTGAACAGCAAAGTATATAACAGCACAGCAAAAGATAAAACATCAGTTTAAAACTGGTTGTTGTGTGTGTGTGTGTGTGTGTGTGTGTGTGTGTGTGTGTGTGTGTGTGTGTGTGTGTGTGTGTGTGTGTGTGTGTGTGTGTGTGTGTGTGTGTGTGTGTGTGTGTGTGTGTGTGTGTGTGTGTGTGTGTGTGTGTGTGTGTGTGTGTGTGTGTGTGTGTGTGTGTGTGTGTGTGTGTGTGTGTGTGTGTGTGTGTGTGTGTGTGTGTGTGTGTGTCAATATATATAATGCATGCCTTGCAAAAGTGTAAGAAGGCACATTTGATAGTGCTGTGATGCAAACTAAATGAATATCACACTCATCCTGAAGTAGTGTCACACCTTCCATATAGAGTTAGATTTAAATGACTGATTTCAAAGTGCTAAAGGCAAAATCTTGTACAATTGACAACATTGCAGGCAAGGCCATGGGTTTCATCTAAGTATTTATTTCATTACGGACAGATACTTTAGTCATCATGTTAATCTCTGGCTATCTTCTTTATGTTCCAGGTTTGCCAGGGTTTTCCAGCATGTTTGGGAAGAAGAAGAAACGGCTGGAGATCTCAGCTCCGTCTAACTTTGAGCACCGGGTCCACACGGGCTTCGACCCGCGGGAGCAGAAGTTCACCGGTCTGCCGCAGCAATGGCAGAGCCTCCTGGCAGACACTGCAAACCGCCCTAAGCCCATGGTGGACCCCTCCTACATCACCCCCATCCAGCTGGCACCCATGAAGGTAGAGTGTGAAAGGACAGAGGGCATCAAGCCTGAGCACTGTCCTTAGCGTTTCCTGTCTACTAGCTTACTTCCCTCCTTTCGTTTTACACCACTCTCGCCCACATCCCTGTGCTCTCTGTCTTTATGAAATGTACCACTGTTCTTTTCTGTCTTTGCTACTCCCTTTGTATAGCTATGTTTCACATCAATGTCGCTGTTTCTCACCCCTCCATCCGCCACCTGATACACTCAGTTGTATTTCCTCTGAGGCAGAATAGATTATTCTCCAGTGCCATCTGGCCACTTTATGCAGTATATAAACAGTTATAGTCATATCATTTTCCATGCTTTAAACCTGCATTAAGCCATTTTGTGATTTTAAATTGACAGTTCACCCCAAAATAAAAAAATTACTATAATATTTTCCCCTCACCCGTATTTATCAGTCTAAATTGTTCAGCGTAGTTTGTGAGTTTTTGAGGTCATTGTTGTACGAAAACGGTGGGGGCTTACGTGACTGATGTGCATTAATTCTGTAAATCTTTTATCCTAAAAAGCACTTTTTGTTTAGCGTTAAAATTAAAACAAGTAGGAGCAAATGTTAAACTGAATATCCACATTCTATTATCCCACTGAATGGGTTTAGCAGTTTTCTATGTTGTCACTACCTTACTATTCTAACTATCAACACAAAGACAAAAAGATACGCATGTCATAAATAACTGCATATTTTTTAAATCATTAGAGATGAAACCATAGCCCAGAAAACATGACCTAGATTTTTTTTGAGGGACTTATGACGTTCTACATTCGCCAGGTGGACAAAAACATGTATTCAATATCATTATCATATCCTATTTTCTTTTGTTTGCTGTATACAACATGTTTACAACCACATTAGCCTTAAAAATTAGATATACTCATAGACGTCCTGCCCCCTGCTGGGCATCCATTGCATAATGCAGCTTTAAAGGCAACAACTCATTGGAGTTTTCCATTACACAATGTCACAGTCTCAGAAACCCTAATGCAGACTGATGTTTATTTCCTCTTGGCTGTGTGATTTCTTCCCCCCCACACACACACACACACACACACACACTGACTGTGCTTGCGTGTCTCCCCTTGTCTCTGAACCTTCTGAGTGTCTCCTCTGATGTGTTGTTGTTCATTGGTTCTTCTTAACATATCACATCGACACATTTGACCCACTGAAAAAAGGGCCTTTTTCTAATTACATTCATTTACACACCAAAGTGTTTGATATAAATGCTCCTAAGGTTCTCTACAATTCTCACTGGGTTGTAGCAGAACATATGAAGCCCTTCTCTTGATATGAGGTTGTTTTATGCCTCATGGGTCTTCACACTGCTCAAATTGTGGTGTTTTATATCCTCCATTGTGCTGTCTGTGGTCCCATCATACTGCATGTGTGACCCACTGCCCTTCAGCTTTCCAATCTGCAAACCTTTTCGGGGTGTGTTACAACACCTGCTACACCTTTTTTGTTTCAATTAGCTCCCACTTTTACACAAAATGTTAAACTAATTTCTATGTTTTGATGTTGAAAGTTGACACAAAGCACTGCAGAACTAGGTTGCATTTTACTAAATATAATGACTAAAAGCACCATTGCGAGCATATTAATCATCACTTATTCATAAATCTCTGAGGAACCACTTACAGGTGCTGCTGACAGGAAAACACATGATCAGACATCCATATAAGTCCTGTAAGAGCGAACAGCAATATGCCATAGGAGATATCTCTGAAGAGGGGGAAACAAGAAAATAATTCTCTTGCTCTCTTCACAGATATCTCCCAAGAATGTCCGGTCATCCGAAACGCCGTTGCCCAAAGTATGACTTCCTCTTCCCTTCTGTTTTAAACCCCCCTCCCTGGTTTTAATTTTTTTGGTCGCCCTCACACAGTCTCCACTGTTTTGTTTCCACATCTCTCCTCCGCTGCCTGCTGCCATGCATTCAGGTGGAGGTGGTGTGTCAGCTGGAGCAGGAGAATGACTCCACACATGACATAACTACATTGCTCTGCCAGAGTCTTTTCTTAGGCCTCATCGCTCCACTCCATGTGTTCCATGTGCATGAGCCTCCCACAAATGACTAGATCAACTGTAACGGCATGTTCCCTTGTTTCTCCCCTAGCCACAGAGCGCCATTGATAATGATGATGATGATAATGATAATCATGATGATGATGATTCGTGCTGAGATGTGAAGTGCATGTTGCCATGACAGCTGATTCTGCTACGCTGTAGGCCATCAGTCTTTAGGAAGTAGGTCAAAAAGGGTTTGCATGTGTTAGGAGAACCCTTTCTACGATCCACCCGTTGGAGCCAAACCTCCTCTCCTCTTCCCTCATTTTCTCTTCTCTTGTGTCCTCTCCTTTCTTCCTCTCCTCCCTTCCTCTATTTTCCTGTTTCTCTTCTCCTCTCTTTTCCTTTCTATAATCATCAATCAGATAAATGAAACATGATGTAGTCTCTAAGCTATAAAAACATGATTTGGTAAAAATGATTTAAAAGCTTTTCATTTTTTCTGATAAAAAAGAGCATTTACCAATTTCAGATATACAGTACGTTTGCATTGGAATCTTTGTAGGTGGAAAACATGATTTCATAATTGCCAAATCATTGACTAAGCACAAAGTCATGTTTTGAAAGTGCATGGTCTTTCTTGCAATCTTGCAGTTTCTGAGTACTTGAGAAAGTTACAAGGTGCTTGCCAACAGTTTTTAATCAACAGTTTTTAATCAACAGTCCTAAACGGGACATGCCAATATCTGTTTTATGTTTTTATAGCTCAATATAAAAAGAACTAATAGCTGAGGAGGTGGATTATAAAATGGTTTTCATGCTGTTCAACCAAGGTCATCATTACTCCAGAACCACATTTCAGGAGTTAATTGTATTAAACCGGGGTATTTTGAAGGGGGGGAAAGAATGAAACCAGGAAACAGAAGTAGGTACAAGCTTTAAAACTCAGTGATAATCTTTAAAACACAAGAAAATCCAACAGTTGTGCTAAAAAAAACTTCAGACATGAGATCTCCAGACCGGATTGAAATCACTGATCAGCACATTTACATTTGAAATGACCCAGCCTCCACCATAGGAAAGAAAGAGGTCCCATCTGAATGGAGCTTGAAGTCTGTGAGAATAATGAAAAGGCTGATCACAGACCACTGTAGAAACAAGTTTGACGTTACTTAGACTTCAGGGTCACACCACTCTCACTGGTGTGCGTGTGTGCGTGCGTGTGTGCATGTGTGTGTGTGTCACTCTGACTTCCAAGGTGGGCCCGGGTATTTATAGTCTCACCCATGACCTGATATCCTTCTCCTCTGGTTGCCCTGACACTTGATTGACACCTGGCTTCCTCTGTTTGGCAGACTCCCCCAGCTCTGTTTACTGTGTGTGTGTGTGTGTGTGTGTGTGTGTGTGTGTGTGTGTGTGTGTGTGTGTGTGTGTGTGTGTGTGTGTGTGTGTGTGTGTGTGTGTGTGTGTGTGTGTGTGTGTGTGTGTGTGTGTGTGTGTGTGTGTGTGTGTGTGTGTGTGTGTGTGTGTGTGTGTGTGTGTGTGTGTGTGTGTGCGCACGCGCCTACGCCTCATCCACGCCCACACCAGGTGAGCATGGATGAAGCGGTCTCCAGTTTGCCAGATCTCCAGTGCTGTCTCCACTAAACAGCGCAGAGGGACAGTGGAAAGTTCAACATGGCGTGCACGTGCTTCTTCGTCTTTCTGCGTGCGTGAACATATATTACGGTGCGTGCACGTAGAGCTGTTAGAAGGGTTGACGCGATCATGATGCCGAAATAAGTACTACCCCTGGCCTGTGGCTTGCACGCTCATCGTTTATTCACAAGGCTCGTAGCCTTGTTGTCAGACTGCTCATCTCAGCTGAGCATTAGTATTGCTTAAAGCCTTGGCTCTCATCTCTTCTCTCCCCTCCTCCTCCTCCCCCCATCAGCCCTCAGCACACGTGCTAATCCAGAAGTATAGGCTAACACCATGCCCTAACAGAGTTTCCATGTTTTAAACATCGTGCTATTAAAGCTTCTGCAGTCTGACAATTTGAAGTGTGTAGTGGTGCATGAGTAAGCGCATTTTAAATACATCTGTATGCTGCATTCTTGTTTTGATGTTGACTTGGATGGCTCAAGTGTTCATGGGAAAGGGTGTTGTTTGACTCAAGGCTGCATGTGTGCTAATGTGTTGCCATCATTAATAGCAGGGGCAGTGCTGAGGCTATTATTAATGGTAGTCTCATGTTACACCTTGACTTTGACACCCTCAAATTACCGGCTCCTATGGAGGCGAGGAGGTAATTCACCATGATGCTGTGTGTTTGTTGTGCGAGTGCTTGGCCCTGCTAATGCAATCTCCCTGTTCCTATTTTCTCCACCTTGGGTTAGAATTAGATGAATGAAGACACAGAATGACCTGTTTGTTGGGGGCACATTCTTCTTTTAGTGGTTGTGTTTTCTTATGCCTCAGTTACACACTTTGCTACCTCAGTTTACAGAATACAGCTTTCATCTGCTTCAGTCATTTGCATTACTTTGCTTTTGTGGGTGGCTTTTGAAAGTGCAGAGAAACGTACAATGTGTTAAACAAAAGAATAACATTTAGTTAGTACAGAGGGAAAGGCAAGGTTGTTTTTATTTATGAAGCACGTTCCAAAAACGGAGGTGGGAACCAGGTGCTGCACGGAGGATTAAATAAAACACAATAAAAAGTAAAAACAGAGTGCAAAAATAAAAGAGAAAGATCTTTATAGCAATACAAATAAATGTGAAAATTAAAGAGAGTAAGTAAAAAATAAATGATACAGATATAATAATACTAAAAGTCAAAAATAAAAAAAATAAGGCATTTGTTTCTGAATGCATTTAATTCACCACTAATTAGTACAATAAGGTTTTCAATTTGGATTTGAAATCTGAAATGTTTTCGGCCATACCTCGTAGGCAGGTTAGTTCCAGCACTGTGTATTGACTAACAAATGCTTCTCCTGTTTAGATTTAGCCCTGGGCTCCACTGAAAGGTCTCGTAGGGTTTTTCTGCTCGAGCATGTCAGTCATATATTTACGGCCAACTCCCTGTCGACATTTATAAATAAGTAATAGAACTTTAAAATGAGTTCTGTGAGTTACTGGCAACCGGTGTGGAGAACAATTTTGATTTTGTTTTCATGATTGTGTAGCTATACAAATCTGACAATCAAATCGTGAAAAATAAAGTAGTAGGAAGATGTGCCTGCAGTAAATGTATATCATCATTGGTTATAATTTGATTCTATTAGGTTTATATCTACACAAGGTCAGGGTAATGTCAGACAGTGGAAGTTTTTGACAATTCACTCAAAAAACTGAAACATATTGAGTTAAGACGTAATAAGTAGCTAATTGAGTAATAGCCGACATGCAGCTTTACACATGTATCATTTGTTGTCAGTGTGCTGCAGAAAGAGTAAAAAAAAAAAGCTAAATGAAAAATGCTCATTGACTTTTCCCCCCTAGCATGTTTTATTTCGAAAGCAATTTAAATTATTTTTCTTGATTCTGGGGTTATGAAACAGTCCTAAGGGCATGGACATCAACATCAGTAAGCCAGTTAGAAGGAAAAGGGAAGAAACGTATGACAGAAAAACCACATTATGATTCTTAAGACAAGCTTAAATCTTACTCCTCTTAATTCTACATAGTTGTAGAAGAGAGATGTTCACGCTCAAAAATACTAAGTGCACCTGGAGGATCACAGGATTAATGTATGCACATCATTCTTTAAAGGTGGATATTTTTCTCTTGGATACTTAGCTGTCTACTTTAAATATCATGCTTCCCCACCTTCCTGATATCTGAATTCCTCTTCTTATTCGTCATCTATTTGTACAGCAAGAGAACTGACTTCTACTTTGCTAAATAAAATGAACATTCAAGAGCTCTGTATTGCCACCTTACGTAGTTAAATTATGTGTCGTCTGACACTTGCAGTGTGGCTTTGTAATAATATCAATTTCCGTCTCAGGCCATGTGGGTGGGAAGTTAATGTGATAGTATTGTAGTTTAATGGTTTGAGCTGATCCACGTGTTTTTTCATAAATGAATCAGATAAGGGCAGTGAGGAACGGAGACAGTCAAAGGCAGCTATGCCTGAGACAAACTCAGACATATAAGATTCATATTATGATACAGGATATAGATACAGGCAAATTAAAGCTGCATATAGATTACATCTTTAGAGTAACATCTTAGACAGTTTTCTGATATCTATTGAAGGTCGGGAGAGAGGCATTTAGTTAAATAAATAAATCCATCTTTGTTAAGTGTTGCTGCTGCACGAGGGGGCCATGTACTTTGGTTAAAGCCAGTGGAAGTGCATATAAATCATAAATGGCACAATCTAATTGACTGTGAAACAGATCAGAATCCTCCCTTGGACTAATTTAGAAACCTAAATCGTGATGAGAAGCACGTTTTAGGAGTTATTATGCAATGAAGATGTACTTCCTCCCTCCAGCCTAACTTGTCCTACTCTTCTCCTGTTTGTGATTTCATGCATTTCCCAAAATGACTGCTGACAACCTCCAGAGTACAGTACACGCCTAAAACTTCTTGCATTCTGCTGTGGGTTATATGTGCTGTAGGTAATGTAGGTGGAGAGCACGCGCTGATATTTTTGGGTTGCTGAACATCTCTTTGCTGTCAAACCATTATAGCTGCACTGGAAATATCCCATCCTTACATCACATTGGAAGAAATAATGTAACAACATTTGCCCTGAAATGTGAGACACACTGCCAGTAGCTGCTATTTAAGAATGCAGATTTAGAGTTTGTGTTTGTCTGAAGAACAGTACACAATGGCAGATTTACAATGTTAGTGTTGCGTCTTTGTTGGAACCAAATCCTGACAGTTTTATGTCAGTTAATATGAATCTGTTTCCAATTATTAATGCTCTGTAATCCTGTTCCTGAGGGGATAACTAATAGACATGGTCGGTGAGCCTTTACGGATATGTACAGTATATTTTAAGGACATATAATCATGTCATTGCTACCTACAGTACAGCTGTGTCGCTGTTTCTGTGCCTTGTTTTCCTCATACACGCCCTGTGTATATATATTGACTTGCCTCTGTGCACTCCAGCCAAGTTTATTATTCCATACGGAAAATAGATTTTAGTTAGTGTGTTTAAGGTAGATGTCTCCATTCTTTCAGGGTATGTTAAAAAATCTTTTATTTTGCTTTGTTTTTTTTTTTTTTTTTTTTTGTTTACTTTGAAGTATTGGGAAGGAGGGAATGAATAAAAAGAGGATAACGACAGTTTTATTTCAGTGACTTGGAGGACACACATTTCTCACATTTTGTCATTGAACTTTTATTCCAGGTCAGGTACAGCTGTCATAGTGTGTGTGTGTGTGTGTGTGTGTGTGTGTGTGTGTGTGTGTGTGTGTGTGTGTGTGTGTGTGTGTGTGTGTGTGTGTGTGTGTGTG
Source organism: Notothenia rossii (assembly GCF_949606895.1). Classification (NCBI taxonomy): domain Eukaryota; kingdom Metazoa; phylum Chordata; class Actinopteri; order Perciformes; family Nototheniidae; genus Notothenia; species Notothenia rossii. The sequence continues at coordinate 61,420,758 of NC_136906.1, read as the reverse complement.
TGTGTGTGTGTGTGTGTGTGTGTGTGTGTGTGTGTGTGTGTGTGTGTGTGTGTGTGTGTGTGTGTGTGTGTGTGTGTGTGAGCGCGCGCGACAAAAGAATGGAGGGCACCGTGAGAGAGTAAAAGGCTCGCGACAATGGGCATGACACGCAGGGTGATAACTTGTAAAGAGCCCCTGTGAATGTCAGTAGGTCAGTGATAGCAGCCGCCCGCCTCCCCCACCGGTCCTGTGGCAGGAGGAAACTCGAGCATTGGGTCTCTCAGAGGGTCGCTGCAGTGGGAGCAGAGGGTCCGCACTTTTCTGGACACTAAGGGGCTGAATGCAGCTGCTGCCGGACAGATCGACTTGTTATGGCGGGAGGGCGAGGAGCAGCGGAGATCGGGTCCGGGGAGAACAGGAGAAAGACGGGGAACCTGAGGCAGCTGAGGCCGGAGCGGAGGCATCTGCTGGGAGCGGAGCAGACTGAGGAGGCGGTTGTGTTTAAACCCCAGACACAGACGATTCATAAACAGTCACAGGTGGGGTATTTGACTGTTTCTGTTTCTGGTTGGCCAAGACTGCATGCTGGAATGCTGGCTATGCAGATTTGTCTGTGCAACAGGTCTCCGCTCTCACTGCCAGCAGTTTCCCAGCACTAAGTGTATACATATTCCAAAAAGTGATGGTGCAGGTAAAACTGTAGCTGCTCCATTCAGCATTTATTCCATATTTTTTGTGCTGACATTACAGAGATCTAGTGTTTAAAGGGTCACATATTTGACTGTTTCTATTTGTGTTACATTCTCAACACTTAAGTGTGACAAGCCATAAATTATAGCATTGCAGAGTGGAGGTTGTTTTCTCATGTTTCTGGAGAGAGGGCAGGTTTGTGCTCTTAGCATGAGCATGGGTTATTTTGGTAGTTTTGCTGGGTTTGCTGTATGTATTCGTATGGAAGCAGAGAGAGATAGTGTTTCTGATTGAACAGGGTCACCCAGTCCTTGCTTCAGGGGCAGAAATGCAAACCTGTGTCTTTATTGGATAGGGAGAAGCTGGCTATTAAGGTTCTTACATGTGCAAGCAGCTAGCTGCTAATTTGAGGAGGTGCTTTATTGCAGTGTGTATTAACGATACTGGGAGAGCTCCAAGGCAGAAGAGTGTCCGGACTGAGAATGAAGAGGTCTAGACAAGTGATTGGATTTGGAGCAGGTCCAGAATCTCTAACTTTGTGTTACCAGTTAAACCAAGGTCTTGCCAGGCTTCTTTTTTTTTTTTTTTTTTACATTAGAGAATTTATTTCCTCCAAAACTGCCCCTTGTGCTCTGGCCTGTCTTCCTCAATGACTGTTACATTAATTCATCTTCTTAATGGACAGAGAAGAACGTTGAAAGCTGGTGATCGATACGCCTTTAATTTCAAGTTTGATTTGAGTTTGACTCGATATGTATTACACTCCATCTTATTCGATTTAGGGTTCATTTGGTCAAAGCAGCATGAAGGAAAAATAACTCCTGATGTATGTGTGTCTGCGCAGGCAGTGCACCCTCATGCACGCATAAACAGATAGAGAGAGCATCTGTCTTTCTTGGCACTGAGCTGAAGTGGATGGCATTGATTTAGACTTCTCTCATTCCTTCCTCCACTCTGCTCCTCCTCCCTCCTCGCTTTCTTACTTTGTCTTCTGTCGCGGATGCCATTCACAGTCACACTCTGCAAATCACGTCTCACGGAGGCTCCGGAGCCACAGTCAGCGGGGGAATTTTGGCTTTCAGTAACGAGCGTCGTACTTTGCCAGGGCAGCTCAAAATGTCCTGGCTAACAACCATCCTTCAGTGTCTGAATGTGGGTTTTGTGGAAGGACATTTAGGCTGTGAATTTTAAATAGGGAACGATTGTTGCAGGAAAAACTGATTTGAGATGTCTGTGTGTCAGACTTTAAAGGCTGCGGGTTTGTAATGGATTAGAAGTGCTTTCCAATGTCTTGATGAGAAACTGTAGGGTGACTTTTCAAAATCCTGATCTTCTTGAACACTTTAATACTTTGTGTCCTGTGGAGTTTGTATAAATGTGCTTCTTCTTCTGATGCGGACATTCAAATTGTATTAGCAAAAACACATAGGCTACTTTGAAAATAAGTTTTCACAGCCGACAAGCTAGTCTCCTTTTAAATTACACAAGAAACTTTAGAAATTATTTCTGTTCTTTGTTTTTCAATCAGCAGATAATATTTCACTCTTGGTTGGAGGGGTTTTAATGGTTGGACCTGCAGTATCCTCGTGTGGTGACAAAGAAAACTACAACTCACAGTCCAATCATTTTCTTCCCTTATCTCTGTGGATGAATATTGAATGCAAATCACTTTCTGATCCATCAATCAGCATTTCAGGCCAAGATAAAGGTCACCATCATTTTTTATTTCCTCAACCCTAAGCCTCATCTTCTGTTATATATCTAATTTGAACTGCTTTACCAGAAATGTAAACAGGCCTTCTAACAAAAACATACATATTTGATATGTTTCTCATGCTTAAGCAATTAATTGGATTGATTTTTTTCTTATTATTTTAATAAAAATGACAGTAATGAAAGCTATATTGTAGTCTGTAGCTAAACACATACTTTTGTATTGTCATGATTAAACATGCTGTAGAAATGTAAGCTAACTCTAAACACCTAGGTAATATGTTGATGCTTGTATTGCAGGACCTTTACTCTTCTGTTCTTCTTACATACAGTACAATATTAAGCTGTGATATAGCATTACAGAGTTTACAGCCATGCTAGCAGCTCTGTAAGGCTGTTGTCAGAAGGGTGGTGCTTTGAGCTGAATGCTAACGTTAGCATGCTAACATGCTCACAATGATAATTCTAACATGCTGATGTTTTGCAGCTAAAATGTTTACCATGTTTTAGTTTGGCTTGTTGTCAGCACATACAGTAGTAACCTTCACATTCATAATATAAATAAAGTGTCTTCAATAGCAATGTTTTCATAGATGCCTTGAATGTTGCAAATCGTGTAGCATATGAAAAAGGCCTGTAGGCCTATGTGTTTGTGAGAGGGATTAAAGTGGCAGCATAGGAACATAAATGAGGGGGGGAAATCTATCAGGAGAGTGACCTAATGACTGGAAAAAGGAGTGGAAAGTGAGGGGGGATAAGGATGAAAGGGGTGGAGATGTGATGTAGAGGTCTGCAACTGACTGACTGGGCTAGTATTAATGAGCGCCGGTGGGTAATCTAAAGCGGGCAGCTGTCTGTTTATCCGTCTCAGAGTAGACAAGAAGATAAGTGAGGGACATCTAATTGATCCCTCCTCCTCCTCTTCTTCTTGCTCTCTGTCTCCGCTCCTCCTTTAGATCAGAAAGTTTCCTTCACAGTGACAGACTCACTTGGAAACACCCAGAGAAGGAAATCACTTAATTGATCACACTGGAAAAGACACAGCAGCCTACTGCTTTATTGATTAATCTAAATCAGTGCTTCTCAAAGTGTGGTCCGCGGACCACTGGTGGTCCGTGAGTATATTCGTCAAATTTCACAATTGAAATAAATAAATAAATGTAAGTTTTCCGCACTCTCGCAGGAATATCTCCGCAATAGAGCGAGCTTAGGTTTCACTTTCAGGGGCAACACCTTCGTCACACATGTTGCCACCTGTTTGTACAATTTTCAGGCGAAAAGGATGTGTTTTGGGATATTTGTGGTGTTAGGTGGTCCGTGAGTGTTTTTTTATTGGTTATGTGGTCCTTGCTTGGTATGAAAAAGTTTGAGAAACACTGATCTAAATATGATTATATTTTCTAGAAATGTGTTGCCAGCTATGTATCTTGACCAGCTTAAATATGCCATGGCATGGAGGGATGGAAAAAAAGAATGGTGTCCAGGCTTTGCTGGACTAATATGCTTAAGGTCGGGGATTTGGTCCAACTGTATGTTTGTAATTCATTATGCTCCGCCACTAATCCATTTTGCTTGAAATCATCCCTCATTTCATGCGTTGCACCCTCTGTGACTTCTGGAGCTTGTAGCTGAGGCTCTCCCGAGCTGAGGCCAGAAGTCACTGGGTCACTCCGGTCTGAGCTGCTGGCTGGGGAGCTGTGGGTGGGGGTTGGAGGCACATCGTCTGAGGAGGAGAACATAACCTCAGATACTCACCAGCTCATTGAAGGGGCTCCCTTGTCTGCCTTGAGCAGCATAATAAACTAAACACTCATCCACACTGTTACATTAATCCCATAAACACCACCAGAAGCTGCCTTTAGCTCTACTGTATGTGGAGAAAAGTCTAAACAAGTCCACAAAAAGGGAATCTTTACCCTGTAGAAATATGCTACTGAGATATAGGATGTTTAGGTACTTTAGTTACAGCATTCATTTGGTTCTGACCACTTTACAATAAGACTACCCTTATAAAGGATTCATAAAGGGTTTATAATTCATTGTATTAATCATTAAGAACCATTTATAACACACATAAAAAACAAGGGGACGGGTAATAATCGGAAAAGTATGTAATGGGACCTTTAATAAAACGTAAACAAATTATAAATGGTAGTAACTCATTAATAAATGGGAATGTGCTTTACACTTTACAATAAGGCTCCCTTTTGTTATAAATGTTAGTAACTCATAAATAAATGGTCATAAAGAGATTCCAAGAAACATCCAGATGGATGGGGGGGAATCAACTCAGTGAACAACAGATACCAAGGATGCTGGCTGATGAAGAAGACGAAGTAAGCTAAGTAGCCAATATAAGACTTAGCATTACAGATAAACATGGGCTCACTATTTGGCAAGCACCCGGTCACAGTTGCCCTGTTTATCTCATGTCTTATAAAAGCTTATTAATATGATTTATAAAGTGTTCACAACCTAATTAATAAATTAATTACAAACTATTAGTAAACCCTTTATAAGGGTAGTCTTATTGTAAAGTGGTACCAAATACTCTAATGTTTTCCTGCGACCCCTTACATACAATTTGGAGACTCTTCAGACTAATTTCAATAGTTTTCACTAGCCTGAAAAGGTCATTTCAAAAATAAAGAAGCTGAGATAAGTGAAATTAGTTATGACAAGGTGTGCATAAAGCTTCAATGATTTTTGAGATGCATACCTGACATGTCAGCTACTGTGAGGAGGCCTGCTATTGGCTATGCTGGAGGAAGAATTATAAGATAAATTATCCAGCGGCACTTTTCACAAAGAGCAGGTCTGGATTGTACTTTTTCATTTACAGTGGTAAGGAATAACTCCTTTAACAGGATGCTCAGGTTGGACGGCAATAGGCTTCAGTCAGAGGGAGGACGAGACTGCACACTACTTTGTCTATACTGTATCAATTACATTTGTTTCCAGATGAAACACTCAAAAAACAGACTTTTATAAGTGGTGTGTAAGAACATACTAAAAGTTACTCCTATCAATCAGTTATTTTAAGGATAAGTTCATAATTCTACTTGTTTTGTCAGACAAAGGGCCTTATACTTCCCTTTCCCTTTTCCCCTATTCTTCTATACAGTCGTGTAAAACATTTCCTTGACAATTAAATCATTCACAAGTCAACAATCCTTTCATTGTTATGTATCGTATAATATTTTCAAACTATTTACTGAACCCTTGGATGAGCTCCGCATGTTGAGACGATGTTATTAAGTACTGTAACTAACAGGCAGCAGGATGGCCTGAGGAAACAGGTCAGCTCACAACCCATTATTCATGGGAATGCTCAAAAATCCTCTCCTTGAATAATCCTGTTCATGTTTGCTGGGACCTCATTCATACCTCTGCTATTAACATGTCAAGAAAACAACGTCGCTGTTCCGTGAAATCCTCAGCTAAGTAATACAGGTGGGTCAACCTGTCAGCTTGCGTACTGATCTGAGGTCACATACGATTGGGTTTTGCGGTCGGGATTAGTCCTTCTAATTATTAACGTAGATCCTAGATATGTGCCTCAGGGAATCCTATTACCAGAAGCCTCACTAAACTTTGATCCTTAATGGGTGAAATTAACATCCACATCACTTTAATTCATGGTTATTTAATTCACAATAAATGTGCCGGTTTAGATGTGAAATACTTGGTCTGACCAGCAGAGAGCAGCAGAGCACAGGACACTTCCTGCTTATCCCTCATGACTGCACAACACACTGCTGTAGAGAGAATAATGGTCTGCCTCATTTTTTTACATTGCTTTAAAGAGTTTAATTATTACTTGATGTAAATTAAAATTTCACCTGGATTTATGATGATCTTTCTTCCTTTCAAAACATCTGGTTTTAATTGGCTTTCTTGGTATTAAATTGGGAATACTAAAAACACCTCAGGAATTGAGTCCTTCTCACTTTCAAAATAGTTTGGACCAAAATGATATATCAATACTTGTTGTGTTATATGTGTCGCCAAAGCCATACGTATCCTACCAGCCAATTTGATAATATACTATATGTTTAAGAGCTAATTCCTCTGTGCCTTAGAACTCAAAATTATTATAAACATTATTTCACCATACCTTAACACTGGCCAACATTTTTATTAAACTCCGTCAACAAGGCAACTGTCATTTATTTAAAGTCAATTTGACATACACCATTCCGTGGCATTAAAACCAGCACACCCAATCTGTCTGATTCCACAGCAAAAGATAGTCCCCGACATATTAACCATTTACTCACGTTTAATTTTTTTGGTTTTATACTCCAGTGCCCAGCTGTTTTTAGGAATATAATACAAATATATGTATTCCTCAGCTAAATGTTAAGATTTCCTGTAGCAACCAATGGGTGCAGGAATGTCAGAAAACACATTGTTGGTTTTGGTCTTTTTGTGTGATTTGATGACAATGAGAAACTTGAAATGACATCAGCATTAACCTTATTATTTGAATGTCTTCACTATGTTACTTAGTATGTTGTGAGAATCTAGGCAAGGTATTTCTCTGTGTTCGTGTAGAAACATTCTTGATAACTCAAGAATAACAAGAATTTTTATTTACCATGCAGTACAAAATCCTTCTAAAACCTGATTAAATTGACAATTATAATCCCGCTGATATTAACATACAAACAAAAAAAACAAAAGTTCCTTATTACAAAACTTGTTAACATATCAAGGGTTGGCATGAGGTCATTAAGTTTCTTATTTGTAGTATTGTAGACAAATGTGGCACCATTTAAAAGGGAAATGAATAGGCTTTCCAACGGTATCATATTTAAAGGTCTCCTATTATCCTCTTTTTCATCCATATATAGGTCTCGGATATATACATAACATGTCTCTGAAGTGTTTCCCTCGAAATACCAAACAGATCGTGCATTGTAGCATCCCACCATCCCCTCTGTTTCAGCCCTGTTTCAAAAGTGCTGTTTCTGTGTCTGTTACTTTAGATGAAAAATAAGGAGCCACTCCCCACGCCCCTCTGAGAGATATTACAGCGGTTACCTTGGTTGGTTATTGGCTAATGGTTACACAAGCCAAAATCTGATCAGCTCATTTTCAGACAGGTTTTTATATAAATGGATCAGGACAAAAAGTGAGACAATCTTTGTTCCTGAAACTTTCAGAATCTCTTTACACAGAGTTTATGTAGAAAAGACATGAAAAGTTGGATTTTGCCCAATAGGTGACCATTGTTACAACAAATCAAATAATCTACCAAACACACATTTCCTTGCTTAGTGTATTTTGTTAAATAACAGCAGTAGTGAAAAGAGCATAATGTAATCTTTAGCCGTTTGATGCTTTTACCACTTCTTTCCACAAGAGAGGGCTAGAGGATAAAACAACGTCATCTTGTTTTGCTGCTTACCTGAATCTGTGAGATCATCTTTTTAAATCCACACACTGTTTTAAGCCATTGTCTAATATAGTATGACCATTAAAGTGGAGCATGATTCAAGTAGCTACACCCCTTTTAGACGCCATGGATGTTTTTTTATATCGATATCGTCCCTCTTTGCATGCAGTAGATTAATCAGCACTGCAGGTCATGTTTTGGCCCTCAGTGAGACACTCGAGTCTTCACTCAGTCGCCCCTTTGTCTGATGTCTCAAGGTCTCTTGGATATTATCTTTCTCAGACGGCCTTGAATAAGATTCTGTGCAGAAACTGGTCAGTGATGCAGGAGGATGCTGCACTCCAGGAGCAGCGGTTGTAGTAGCAGAAGAAGAGTGTGATCATGTTCAAAACATACCCACACGTGCTTTTTATCTGCAGTGTAAGTCGTGACAGAAATATTCACCGGGTAGAGATGGTGCCAGGCATTTTATACACAGAGGGAGAGAGAATGATGCGATGCGATTGGAGGAATACACATATTTCTGTTGTGAGACATGCACAATAGTATAGCACAACATGACAGCTTACAAAAAAAACCTTGTTTCTATCTGGTCGTGTTCTGGCAGGACTGGGAGTAGAGAGTGGGTGTTGAGTAGGCAGTATTCTGGTGTGTGTGTGTGTGTGTGTGTGTGTGTGTGTGTGTGTGTGTGTGTGTGTGTGTGTGTGTGTGTGTGTGTGTGTGTGTGTGTGTGTGTGTGTGTGTGTGTGTGTGTGTGTGTGTGTGTGTGTGTGTGTGTGTGTGTGTGTGTGTGTGTGTGTGTGTGTGTGTGTGTGTGTGTGTGTGTGTGTGTGTGTGTGTGTGTGTGTGTGTGTGTGGCACAGAGAGAGGGGATGTGGTAGTTGATGACTGTGACTAAAGACTCACGACTGGGAGGAGTTACACATCTGCCTCTGATGTTGTGCATGTGTGTATTTCTTTAAATCTGTCAGGCTACGTACTGTATGTTTCTCTCTGTGTCTAACATATACATGCATATTTAAACACCAACAATTACTGGAGGAAACATTAGACCAGGGTTGATTTATTTATTTATTTTTCAGCTGAAAATTAAACAACAACAATTTTTATGATGAAAAAGTACAAAAAGCACAAAAGTTGTAGTTTGAAGCACAGTTCGGATTTTTTTTAATTTAAGCTAAATAATGGATTGTATAATAGGTTAATAAACAAATTAATCAATAATGAAAATACGTGTTAGTTGCAGCCTACAAAAAGGTATTAGGACAATAGGTGATGTCAACATTATTATGCATTATTACATCATGTTGACATCATGGTCAACAGAATATTATTAATATCTATTTCATACTTTTTAAAACTATAATAATAATAATAATAATACATGTAAGATGCCTTTTAAAAGGTACAATACTTGTTGCTTTACAGATACATGTTAACATTTATAAATAATGAAAACAACACACCTAAAATATAAAACACAACATTAATTACAAATGGAATTAAATGCAAAGTAACTATTGCGTGCCTCTCTGTGTGCAACGATCAGGAGGGTGTTTTTTTACCGCAGTGAAAATGTTGTTTTTAAAAGTAAAAATGCAGAGAAATATGTTTTTAAGTGGAATCTTTTTATGGACACAATCATGTTTAGAATGTTCATGTTTTTCATACATTTTGAAAAAGTGTATTACTGATGACATTAATGTAGCCTGTTAATGTGACTCGTTATCTGCAACCGCACACAAATACTGGCTTCTAAATTAAGTTTTGTATCAAAGCATATGGCTGTCCAAAATCTGAAAACGTTTAAATAGAAAAGTATTTAGCTTCTTTAAGAGGGTAGCCAGAGAAAATCAAACTTTTAAAACGCTGAATTAAGGGATTTAATTAAAACTGGGGTAAGTTGGATCGTCTCTGGCAGATTCCTCACCAAAGAGCAGTTTCAGCTTCATACTCAAATGAAAAAGCAGAAGAGCCATGCAGCAGAGAAGCAGACCTCCCCCTCCTCCCCCTCCTCCCCCCCAGCCTCTCAGCCGTCCCGGGACCCCGCTGTCCAGTGAAGCACAGCCTCCATGCCAGGGTTCTAGCTAGGAGTCACTGGAAGGGCAAGCTCATTAATTATCTCCCCCTCTCTTCCTCCCTCCGTCCTCCCATCACACCCTCCCTTCATTACCAGCAAGGTTAATCCCCCCTTATCTCCCAATGAGCCTCGTTTTTCATGGCTCCCTTTCGACGACACTTCCTCCCTCCCTTCCGTCATCAACCCTTCTCCATCCCTTGCTATCTATGATTCCTCCTTCTCTTCTACTGCAGCTGCTGAGTTTATTCTTCTGCTGTCCTTTTGCTACTTTTGCATTCATCCTATTTTTATTGTCACTTCTTCTACATGTACTCCCCATGTCTTTGTCTTACCAGAGGATCTTCCCATTTCCGTCTTTCCTTTTCTCCTCTCCTCTCCTCTTCTTCTTACCTTTCCTTTCCTGTCCCGTCCTCTATTCTTCTTTCCTGTCCTTTCATTTCCTTTTCGTTCCTCTCCTCTCTTCTCTTCTTCTTTCCTTTCCTCTCCTTTCCTTTCCTCGCCCTTCCTCTCCTCTCCTCTTCTTTCCTTTCATGTCCTGTCCTTTCCCTTCCATTAATTTCCTCTCCTCTCCTCTCCTCCTTTCCCCTCTCCTCTCCTCTCCTCCCTTCCCTTCCCTTCTCCTCTCCTCTCCTCTCCTCTCCTCTCCTCCCCTCCCCTCTCCTCTCCTCCCCTCTCCTCTCCCCCCTCCCCTCTCCTCTCCTCTCCTCTCCTCTCCTCTCCTCTCCTCCCTTCCCTTCCCCTCTCCTCTCCTCTCCTCCCTTCCCTTCCCTTCTCCTCTCCTCTCCTCTCCTCTCCTCTCCTCTCCTCCCCTCCCCTCTCCTCTCCCCTCCTCTCTCCTGTGCTTACCTTGAACAGGCCGTAGTGAGTGTAGAGAGTAGATCTATTACAGCTTATCACTAAAGGACAGGCCAACGCGGAACGCCGGTGAAATATGGCTCCTGTCACCGCCGCGCTGAACACGACCCGTGCAAAGGGCTCGAAAAGCTGTGAGCACAGGGGGGGGTAAGGGAGGGTGGGGGGTACGGGGGCCAGTATCAGCTCTCTAATTCAAATTAATGGAAAGATTTTCAGGCTTGATGCTGAACGTTTGACAGTGATTTGGCACACAATTAACCTTCTCTCCCTCTCCCCTCTGCACTCTCATCCCCTCTTCGGTTTCATTTGCTGCCTTCTCTTTCCCACTCCCCCCCCCTTTTACCTGTCACGCTCCTTGACACAGTCTTATTGATTATGAACTAAATGGAGAAGATTATGTTTTATTAGATAACTGACACTCCCGACTGTTGTGGGCCAATTTAATTAGCTAGGAATCACTGACATCCAAGTATCGTAACATGATGTGACTAAGCATCATTTGAGGCAAAGTTCATATCACCGTTCAGAGGACGTGTGAGGATCATTCCCAGGACAATATCAGCACCGATGATTGTTTGTAGCAGTTTTGTACCCATCAGTTAAGAACATTATTGTGACATGAGCATTATTTTGTAAGAAAAATGTGCTTTTGTCCTGAATGTGTGACTTGCGAGCTTGCTCTATGCACTGCGACATCCGTCCAAGGAATGATAGATTTCCACTCACCGACCTGTTTAAAAGACCATCCGTCCTGCAGCCACCGCCTCTCAGCTAGACTTTACTCGCAGCTTTTATAGGCCATTTCACCTTGGGTTCCAGGTCACGGAACCAAACAGCCTATAGCTCTCAAACAGGGGAAAGGAACTGGAGTGGTAGAGAGGGAGAAAGGAGAGATGATATATGACACAGTGTTATTTGGATAGAGCGGTTAGTCCAATTCATGTTGTGTTGAACCAGAATTTTGGCTAGCCAAGAAAGAATGTTTCACTTTGTATCAAACTGCTACCAAACCATAACATAACGAAATTAGCAAATGTAGGTCGTTTATCTGGTGTGACTCCAATGTTAGCAGTGTGGCTTACAAACTTGGAATAATGCAGGAACATTCCCAAGTTGGAATAAGGGGTGTTTTTCCTGTTTTTCCCTGTCTGCTGAAATGGCTGTGAATGCAGCATTAGTGCCGCATCTTTAGTTCAAACGAGTGACAGTGTCATGACAGCAAGCGGACGACGTGTGAGGCTGTTCTTCCGCTAAGCTATGCTACATGCTATGATTGAAGCACTTTGCTAGCATGCTGATTTGTAGCATGTCATATTTTACACCATGTTCAGCCAGTCAATGTTAGCATGCTAATATTAAAAAATTAGCACCAAAAATAGAGTACAGTAATATAGTAAAAGTGATATAAGTTTTTGTAGATGTAAATCGATTGAACTTATTTGTTTGCTTCTGTAACATAGTGACATTACTATTAACACTCATCATGGTTATATTGTCTAGTGTTCCAACACATTGTGCGTGGTTTGCTACGGGGTGGGACATCTCTGAGCGGTTGACGAATCACAACACCAATCAGAACAGACGTTTCATACAGAGGGTGACAAGAGGTGCTGCAGTACAGGCAGTATGAGAGGGAAACAAATAAAATGGTCAACATTAAAGCATGTAAACATGTCACAGTATAGGCACAAAATACAAACATGTCGCTGAAAATGTGCATGATTTGTCCTCTTTAGGAGGTGGACCATCATTGCCGTCATGGCAGCAATCTTAAACATCTGCAACGATATGAAACCATCATGCAGAAAGTGATTAGTCCCCTTTGACAGAAATGAGTGTCTTGTGTAGAGGAAAAGGAAAACAAGCATTAATACTGCTTTTAATAACTGTAGTAGCCTGGTTGAGTCATAATCTAAAAGATGAAAGGGATGAAAGGAAGGGAGTGTGTAGGCGTCTACATGTGTCCTTGTGTCAGCACAATGTTGCTGAGAGTTGATGATTATCCGACTTTTCTGAGTCCCTGCCTCAGCACATGTGACATGGACAAACTACAGCGGTGACGCGTATGACAGTTATGTGACAGAAAGCGAGGCATTGTGGAAGGGTGTCAAAGAACTCGCTGATGTGACATTTATCATGTCTAAGAATAAGTTTCAGCAAACACCTTCAAAGAAAAGACTAAGAAGTACACATGCCAGGTCAGCCCTCTCAATATTAACACGAAGGGTTTTATCTCTTAGGTGAACATTGAAAAGAATCACACGAGTTGTGGTTAGTTCAAGTCACCACATTCCACATTATCCTATATATCCAAAGTGCTACAAATTGTGATAAGTGTGTCAGGTACATGTCTAGCAATGGATGGGATTATACAGCTGTACCTATGAAAATGGCATGCTGTGTTACAGATAGTTAATTCTTGATTTCAGCTTATTGTAGTCCGTGGTTGCTCTGTTTAAAAAAGAAAAAAATCTAAAACCCAACCCAAAAAATCTAAGACTCAACCCATTCATCCTTATAATATTCTAGGGAATGTCTTATTTTACATTTCAAAGGATTTCCTTGAGGCTTGGGAAAAGCTTCATGAGCATTAGCATTGAAAGGTGGGCGGGTAATTTGTGGATAGCGAGCTTAAAACTGACATGAGACCATAAAAACATTTAGGTGCAAAAACAGTAATAGCCTAAAGCTTGACGGGCACTTTCATGAAGCCCACCAAGGATGTAAATCCAGAATGAGAAGTAGTGATGTAAAGGCATACACGGATTTGTAAAACTGAGATTGCGGATAGTGCAACATAAACCAAACTGGATAGATGTAATGCTTGAGGCTGTACTACAAGGACATCGTCGATATATTCAAAAATAAAATTGTGTTAGATCATCACAAAAAGCTCTCCGATAGATTATGTAAGAGCTTAAAATGCACACAATAATCCCTATAGCTCAGCCTCCTCTCAGCACTCAGCAGACAGGCAACGTTTCTATTGTTCTAATGCAGCGTCTCCAGTAATGTCCAAGGTAGAGAGACGAGAAGATAACAAAATAAATAAACCTGTGTCAGGATTTCTATTGTATGGAGGTGGTGATCCTCATTATCCACACCACAAAAACAGCATACTTGCACGCACACCACGCATGCCAGAAGTTGTAGTTCGGAGAGTTCCCCTTTAGCACGAGTCCCCATGACTCACGACACATCCGTGTAAAGGGCTTAGCACAAGGTAGGAGGGGATAAGCAGCACTCCTGATGATCAAGCTGCCTTTGCTTTGAAGCAGATGTGAGCATGTGTGTTCACTCTCTCTTCCTCACTGGCTAGTGTGCGGGCGCACGCTGGTGTGTTCGTGCACCTCACGAGCGTTAAACCAAACGTCACGACTGTTAATGTATCCTGATCAGCCCACTGAAAATGAAGCTAATCTGTTGCGAGGGAAATGGGGCAGAAATTAGCTCATTCAATCCACCACTGGTTTCCTTTTAGCATCTGAGGTATCCCGCCATTTATCTCCATGCATTTCCTTGCTGCATCCCAACTCACAACTAGTGGTTGTGTAGAGCGATGCCTGCTGTGTTTTCAGGTGACAAAGACCGACATTTATTGCAAGCAATGATTGATTTCATACTTGTCAAAAAGCCCTGATACACATGAATTGAAATTCCAGCCTGAACATTAGTTCTTAGTCTCAAGTTGAATCAACAGGAATTTCAATTCATCTCGTTCATTTTTCAGCTATGAATGATTTCACGGAAATTGAATGAACTGCAAGCCATGTATCAGGGCTACCTGCATCAAAGTCTTAGGCAGCAGACTGTTTAGTATGTTAAGTATAAATGTGTTTGTTCTTCTTGTAGACCATTGTTCGAGGGAACCGGCCCCCCAAAGATGCTTCCATCAACGGCCTGCTGGAGGATTTCGACAACATCTCAGTAACGCGATCCAACTCCCTGCGTAAAGAGAGCCCACCGGGCCCCCACCAGGCTGGAGGCACCTCCAAACCCTCGGGCAGTGGTCACCCCAACGCCCCCGAGGAGAACGGATTCAACCATTACTACTCCCGCTACTCCTGTGACCTGGACACTTCCAGCAGGGACTTCTCTCTTGACCCCGGCAAGCCAAGCTTCTCTATAGATGGGGACTGGGCCGCTGGGAGGCACTATCGATTCACCAAGCAGAATGGTCACTCGTACCCCATACGCAGCCCTTTCTACCCGGACGCCATGCCCCAAAAATCAGACTATGGCAAGCTTCCCCCAGACTACCACACCTACTTGGAGAGTAAAGGGCGCTCAGCTGATGAAGTGGCCTCCACGGTGGGGAGTGGTGTGGGCTCCAGTGGGTACTATCGGGCGTCTGTGGGGGGCTCTTCTAGCCAGGACTACCGGGACACTTCAGTGGGCACGCCATCTCGTGCCTCACTACACAGCGAGCAGATCAATTACCCAGACAGTGAGTGGAGCTACGGCGGCCTAAGGGACGAATACGAGAAGCGGCCTAAGAGTTCCTATGTGGCGCAGACTAGCCCCACGCCTGCTATACGGCAGCGGTCTAGGTCAGGATCTGGGCTGCAGGAGCCAAATGTCCCCTATGCTGCCAGTGGGGCTTTCAAGAACCCTGCACAATCACATCCTTACAGCTCCTACACCTACCCCCGCCTTTCAGAGAGTCTCGCTAACTCACAGACCTTAACTAAGGTAACTACACCAACAACAAAGTATGCATTTGAGTAACGAAAAATACATTTCTCCATGAATAAATGTGACAGGGGCTTTGACAGTTTACTTTAAACAGCTGACTGTATGGTATAAGCTAAAACATGGTTACAGTGTCTGTCCTCCTGCACTTTCTTTCAAGTAGTCAGTCCTTTTCCTTGTTCTCTCTTCCTCTGTTTCTGGTTGTCTCTCATTTTTGCTCAATGATTGATGGTGGTAGCTGTTAATCTACTCTTCAGGCTCTGCCACATACAGAATTATCGCCCTTCAGTAGTCACTGTCTCTGCACAAAGATCAATTAATGCTCCTGCTGATCATCGACCAGAAAGCTCTGAACTACAGAGAGTTACAGGGACTCGACAAATAGAGGCACAAAGGAACATAGAGAACAAAGAAAGAACTCACATGGCAGGGGGAAAATGAAAAAGAGTATGAGAAAGTTAAAAAACAAAATCAAATAGAAATCAAATAGAAAAAGCCTCAACATAAAGTTAATTATAAAAAACGTTATAAAATTATTTATTTTGGTAAAACTTCATAATCGAATAAGGTTTTAGGTAGTCACCAGTTGCATATTGTCTTTTTATGGTGTAATTAGCCCAAAAGAATACCAATGATAATATCATTATATCTAACAATTGGAGTTATGTATACGATTAGCTTGGTGGTCAAAAGAATGATAGCATACAATTTAATATCTAGCAACTTAAGAAAGGTACATTCAGAACGATGAAATGTACATAGCTGTGTGTCGTCTGCATAGAAGTGATATGTTGTGTTTTCTTTAGTGATACAGAAAGTGTATTAACACTATTCTGTGTGAAGTTAATAAAGATAGACATGTTTTACTGTTCCATACATCGTGTAGGGGTTACTTCTAACAAAAATAAATTACCAACTGACATTTCTATCATGTCATGTTTCATAGCTTAGAAATTCCCATTGTGTATGATCACCTGCACTGTAAGTATATCTGCAGTGGGGGTGGGGGGGGGCGTGCTGCAGCCTGTGATGTGCTCCAGTGGAGCCGTGGGACAGACTCAGATACCCAGGAGACCCCACACACACGAGCAAATAAACCTTCCACACATTAGTGGTTGTGTTATGAAATCATATGTGTCCTGTATAATTTACTCGTGATGATCGTTCATACCAATATTATTTTCTGAACCTTTTTGAAAAGACGTTAGGTAAGTTAAAAAGTAGTAAGAGGACAACAGTAGAGGGGAACAGCAGGGGAAATGGTCACTCTATGAGGTTTTATTTATGTAAGTTCTTTATATATTCTTTAAAAAGCATTCAGTGTTCCATCAGGCCCATTTTAGAGGTATGTGTACCGCTATCACAACACCCCACCATTCCTCCTTCCCACATGGTGAGACCAGTAGCTGAGAGGAAAACTGAGTTTGCTGATGTAGATCCCAGGGTGCCTTGATGAAAAACCATTTAACCTGCATGCTTCAGTAAATAGCCCCTCGTAGAAAAAAACAGCCACGGAGAATGCAAGAGTAGCAGGATTTGAAGTGATGCAGGGGAAGGTCATTTTCCTTACATATGGTTTATTATTACCACTTTCGTAGTCGCCTTGCTCGAGGAAGCACATTTCCTTTGCTGCATGTACCGTGTGTGAAGGGAATGTAAAGATTTAACAGGCTGCAGTCTCATGCTGTGAATGTTGATGCAAAAAAAGGCAGCACTGCTAAAGGATAAGAACTCCTCCAGACTATATTAGGTGTATTGTTAATATCTGATTTGTTGTTCTATTAAGTGTTTTGTCAAATCAAATTAAATATAAGCCACAGTAGAGAGTGGGCGGGAAAAATCAATGCACCTTAATTTGCTTTGTGATTTTGCAGCAGTGGTATAAAAAAACAAAGAAAAACAAGGAGTCATCTGACAGCTTAAGAATCACTCTTCTTCCCGGCTCATGGACTTTGTAACAAACCCACCCCTCTCTCTCTCCTCTCTCATTCTCTGCCTTTTCTTCTCTTCCCCTCATTCAGCCCACTCACACCACTGAAGTAAATCCCTCTTTCTCCCTGCTGTTGTTGGGAGCCGGTGGGGATGTTACAGTAGACAGCATGGAGACTTGGCCACACACACACACACACACACACACACACACACACACACACACACACACAAACACACACACACACACACACACACACACACACACACACACACACACACACACACACACACACACACACACACACACACACACACACACACACACACACACACACACACACACACACACACACACTCCCCCCCCTTTATCTTCCTTCCTCTCTCTTTTCTCTCTCTCTGTGTTATGTGGCGGGCTCAGTGCCGCAGCTCTCGGTGACAAATTGATGTTGCGGCACTTTCCCTTTCTGCAGCCTTAGCATAAAACTGGCCGAACGATGTTCCACCGCGGAATTCAATTTCACAGTTGAGTTAGGTTGTTGATTACCCTGCCAAACTCAGATTAATGCGCGTTTAACCAACATGGATCAGGAGACCCCTGGCTGACAGCCAGCCAGCGGTGCCGGCCAACGATAGGGGGGCGCGGGCCTGGGCCGTCCCATCAGTACCCTCCCCCCCCCCCCCTACACCTGCCTCAGAGTGATTGACTAAAAGAGTTCACACCATGTAATTATACACCATCCCAGCACATCGTGACTTCTCCTCCTGCCCTGTCTCTGCACATGTGTGTGTCAGTGTGTATGTCTCTGTGTGTAATGGCAAAAGGAGAGAGTTACCGGCACAGAGATCTTTAAAGAAAAAGAGGGAGTTTTTTTATTATTCTCTCAGTCTCCTGAGAATTTATGAGAAACATTATTTTGAGGTGTCCCAGGAAATGTAATTTAATTTAATCTATACAAGGCGGCGGCAGCTTGATCCACTTCTGTCTGTTTATTCTTTATGGTCCACATTGGACTATTGATGCTCATCATACTGTCATCATTTATTGTCTTTGAAAGATAAATGTCAACAAAACAACAAAGTCATACATATTCTGCTAGTGTTATTGTGACAGACCATTTCTATAGCTGCTGAACATGCAAAATGTATTTTATCATTTCCTCTAAGCCAGTCAAACATCAATTTTGTATATATTACTTTTCTCCAGTTCTCCATTTAATTATACCTTAGACATGTCAAATAGGATTGAGTTGGAGCATGTTGCCACAATACATTTGCACACAGCCTTATATATTAACATAGTATCCCATAATACATATATAAAATGCTGACTTTCGAAAAAACCTCTGGTGTGGTCATCATAGTTTGAGATTCTGCTGAATGTTGTGTAAATGTGTGTGCGCACAATTATGTGTGTACGTCAGGCCTATTATGAGTCAGAGCAGCTGAGTCAACTGAGCTTTTAATAGTTAATCGCTGCATCCCTACTTTGTGTGTGTGTGTGTGTGTGTGTGTGTGTGTGTGTGTGTGTGTGTGTGTGTGTGTGTGTGTGTGTGTGTGTGTGTGTGTGTGTGTGTGTGTGTGTGTGTGTGTGTGTGTGTGTGTGTGTGTGTGTGTGTGTGTGTGTGTGTGTGTGTGTGTGTGTGTGTGTGTGTGTGTGTGTGTGTGTGTGTGTGTGTGTGTGTGTGTGTGTGTGTGTGTGTGTGTGTGTGTGTGTGTGTGTGTGTGTGTGTGTGTGTGTGTGTGTGTTTGTACACTTAGTCTTCAGCACTGCTTTAAAGAACACTCAGGTGCTTCTTTGATCATAAGCAAGCGTTGTGTCCCAGATCTGAATCTTCCCTGGGCTCCTGGTTGATGAATGGTGTAGTTGTGAAAAAATAGATGGGGGGTAGTGATAAAGTATGGTGCCTGTCCTGTGGACTAAATGTCCTCTGTTAGGTCTGTCAAGGTCTCCCGCACACATACCTAGAATTAGAGCTGGCATTTTTAGGCAGTCAGTTACGCATTTACATCACAGAGCGTGTGTAACTGTACAGTGTTGTTTTCTTTAAATATTGATCCACAGTCCAAATAACTTGTTCCTGCTTCTCCTCCAGGGTGAATACGAGCGTCCCGCACGTGACGGCAGTCCCCAGGTTACGGGTGGTGACACGTACCCCAGAGGGCCCCTAAAACAACCTCAGAGCCACATGAAGCCGCCTGGCTACCCTCCAGCACACCTGCCATATCCTCCTGTCTTTCATCATTACAAACCTTCACCCTACCATCACCCCCCCTCTCAGCCCAGCCCACCATACACCCCTCAGGTACAGGATGTTCACGATGCTCACTCATACAGACAATTAGACACATTTATAGAGATTTAGGCCAGATGTCATTTTAATTATTGCGATATATTATTTCATTTGAATGGGAGAAGTACATAATAATATAAAAAGTATAAAAAAAGGGTATTGACACTATCCAGTGAAAACCATGTGTCTTCAGATGTGGGCTCTTTGAAAGATGAACCTTAATATTTCAGAAGGTTTTGAAAATGACTCTGCTTCTTAAACCATATAAAGATTATATTCTGTTAAATGTTCATTGTAGGAAAAGCTGAACACAAACCACTGACACTGAGAATAGAGCTATAAATGAGTGTAGAATAACACATGTTATGTTGTTTTGGAATTCACTGGCTGCACCAATACAATTCAAGATTTGTTGTAGTGTTTGTACTAGTAATACAGTACGAACATTTCACAAATCTGGCTTTATACATTTTCTGTATAAAAATATGAATACTATTTCATAGCCACTCTCTGTTTCTCTTTGACTCTAGTTTCCTGTGTGTGTCTTAACACAGGGTGCGTACTCACAGCCTTCATCACCCTACATCCCCCCGGGGGCCTACCCGCCTCCTTCCTGGGGGTCCAGCTCCGACACACAGCCCTCCAGAGTCTCCCATGAGCAGTTCAGGGCTGCTCTTCAGCTGGTGGTCAACCCAGGTCAGAAACGGACAGTAAATAAGTGACACTGAAATGCCATTCAGAAACATTCCTTCTTTATTCCTGCTGTTGCTTTGCATTAATGTTGAGTATGCCTTTGCCCACAGGTGACCCTCGGGAATACCTGGACAGCTTTATCAAAATCGGAGAGGGCTCCACGGGTATTGTGTGCATAGCCAGCGAGAAACACAGCGGCAAGCAGGTGGCTGTGAAGAAGATGGACCTCAGGAAACAGCAGAGGAGAGAGCTGCTCTTTAATGAGGTGTGAAACACTGACCGAGATGGGGCGTAACTGCAGAACACTTATCTCGTGCATGCTCAAACCTAAAAATAGTACATTTAACATTAGCACTTACTACTGGGTGTTATTACTGAACCACATTGAATGTAGGTTTGCTTTTTAATGTGTATTCATTTTGCAGCTTGATGTTGGATGTTATTCTGCAACTGTAGGTCACAACTAAACTGTGTGACATCCACATACCTAGAACCGTGTGGAATCAAAGTGAACATTTCTGATTGCCGATAGCTCAAATAAGCTGAAACACATATAAAACTGCTTGATTATATTCATTAAACATGGCTAAATGTGTGCCTTATAGACAAACATACAAATATCACTACTCTACAGCAAAAAATTGATTTTAATATTTATTTCTTACAACATAAGATCCATAGTAATCTAGCCACCTGCACATTACAACATCTGTAATTGAAATAATTTGCTCAGAAAAAAAAGAAAGAGAAAACCTTGACTAGGAAATGATTCATAGCTGTCTCTGTTCATGCTATGTACACTATAGGACAATTAGCTCCAAAAAATCATTAGCTCACTTGCGCTCGCACCGAAAATATTTGACAGTCATTGAAATATTGCTTTTTTTGCGGTTAAATGCACACTCAGACCTGGGACTTCCTTTATAATGCATTATTGCCCCAATCCTTTGTGTGTGTGTGTGTGTGTGTGTGTGTGTGTGTGTGTGTGATGCGATACAGGGCTCTCAAGTTTTGAACAGAGTTCAGCGTGAGATTTTGGTACTCCAACTTCTGGCTCCCCTCAAAGTTCCCATGAAGCCCTCTGTATCGCGAATGTCAACGGGGGGGGGGTGCTAGTGGAGTGCACACGTCTCAAACAAGCCTAGTTTGTTTACAAAATTACGGCGCAACTTGGTGGGTGGTACCAAGGTTTTTGTCTGGGTGAGAAAATCGCTGCGTGAGAAATACAAGGTGTGGCGTGTGAGCGTGTGAATGGAGTGAAATGCGTGTGTCTCGCGCCAATTGCGTGAGACTTGAGAGCTCTGGTGATGCATGTTAGCATGTAAAGTGAAGCATTGGGTGTTCAGTTGGGGACTATTTTGCTTTTTGTAATCCTATTTATATTCTGAATGTAATCCTTTTATAGTTAAGCTCCCTGAACATGTTCACATTGGATTAATACGAGTACAATTAATAAATAATTGAATTTGCATGACTACATTTTATAAACATTTTGAAATAGTATGTGGTGTCACATATTGGATTTAGATACAAATAATATTAATTGTGTAACATGAATATAGTATATTTAAACATTTATTTATATAATTTACAGGCCAAGGATTGTGATAGCTCTGCGTATTGTGAAATTCTAATAACAACACTTCATGTAAATAGAAATTGAGCAAGAACATATTTTTTTAACTTATTTTCCTTCTCTTTCAATGTTTTATATTTCTGTTTCTGCATTTTAGGTTGTGATCATGAGGGACTACCATCACGAGAACGTGGTGGACATGTACAACAGCTACCTGGTGGGGGACGAGCTGTGGGTCGTCATGGAATTCCTTGAGGGAGGGGCACTCACTGACATTGTGACTCACACCAGGTAACCCTTTCTCTGATAACAATAACAGAAGTTAAAGAGTTTCAGACAAGGAGACAGTTCAACACAACTCCAACCAGAACCAATCAAAATATATTTTACAAAGGATAAGGATTTTTTTTACTAAAACATCCAAATGAACAGTATGATATCTGGGGGTTTCATGGTGCATTGTCACATATTGTATGGCATTAAAAGTTCTTAAATATAACTGGACAAGCCCCCCCTGATTTAATTAATAATTTTTTTGCAAATTAAATAAACGGGATACATCATGTTAATAAAGGACCTTCAGAGGTGCTCATCGTGTTAGCTTCCATTAGCTTGGCACAAAGCTAGGCTAACTTGCTGCTCGCTTTTTAACCAAGAGCAGTATCGATCTTCTCATCTAACTCGGCAAGAAACTATTCCTTTAAATACCTAAGAGCTATGCTTTGGGCAGACGGTTTTCAGTGGAAAAGAGTGATAAAAGCTTTAGAATGAAACAAACTGCTATGATATATTTATGTTGCCAAGAAACAAGGCCACAGCTTTATGTGTTTTGTGTGTGTATCTGCTGTGTTGAATGACGTGGCCTTGAGTGTGTATTTAAATGCTGACATGGACAGAACAATCTTATACGGCATGTCACTTATCACTCTATTTTTAGTCACACTGTATACAGTAGATAGATATTTAATTGTTGATACTTTCTAATAATAACTTGTTTTTATGAAGTGTTTTTCATTGTTAGTTGTATATCTGCCAAGAGACAGTAATGAGATGCAGAGATGCTAATGAGCTAATAGCTGAATCTGGCATAAATCATCCCCTCTCTTTTTGAGATGAATGTTTTTTATGTATTGGTCCTTGTTAAACAAAGACAAACACATAACAACATTTGAAATGTATGAACAATGTAATGTTCTGGTGTTGTTGGCAATATCAGATTGGTTTTAAAGCAAGCTAGCAAGCAAAAACAGTTTTGTTAAAAATCTTGTTCCTACATTTTTTTCTAAACATAAGAAACTTCATAAAGATAAATTGTACACAGGGAACAAGCAGCTGGGCTGTAATCCAGTCGTGCGTCTGATAGTTTTAGCATTATTGTTCTCCAACTTTTCCGTAATTGCCTCTCTGTGTTTGAGTCGTGTTTCTGAGCCGCCGCCGCCGCCTCATTGTTTTAAGCTTACTTTGTGCTTGGTGTTTAATTACAGTCATTTGCGTGGGGTGTCAGCATTAGCGCTTTGCAGTGTCGGATGCTAATAACACGCTTTGGTGAGGCTGAGCACCGCTGCTACCGTGAAGTATTTTGTACAGTCTCCCACACAGATGTTAGCCTGCGTTTGTGTTCAGTATGTGTGTAACAGAGAGTTTTAGTATACACATGAGTGCTCTTAGAAGTGCTAATGCTAATCTCAGTAAAGAGGATATTATTGGGCACACTTGTTCTATCCTTAACTCTGCCCTTTTTTATTTCAATTAACTAATTAATTAAAGGGGCCTATTATGCTAATTTTCAGGTTCTTATTTGTATTTTATGCCTCTACTGGGAAATGTCTCCATGCTTTAATGTTCAAAAAGCGCTTTTTTTTCCTCATACTGCCTGTGCTGCTGAGCCTCTTTTCACACTCTGTCTGAAACCAGAGCCCAGTCTGCACGCACAATGTGTTGGAGCACTAGCCAATAGAAGGGCGAGTGCGAGGGGGGGGAGTGTATGGGAAATAAACTTACTCTGGCGTGAATGGGATGTTAGCCTTTGCAGATAATTTACATGCCCAAAAAACGATATAACACACTACAGGAATGGAAAACCCGAAACAGCATAATAGGGTCCCTTTAAATACTCCAATTGATATTCTTGCAGGTATTACCAATCAGAACAAATAAAAAAAAAAGGAGGAAAAAACTCTAGTTGCTACATGTCCTATCTAAAAACCTACATATATGTATCTGAAATCTATAATTGAAACAAACCACTCGATTTAATTATCATGCATTATACTGTATATCCAAGATCGTAATAGAAGGAAGATTATTATACAGTGTTTTTTTCCTCTGTAATTTCAGCCATAGTTGTCCAGGTGAAAGCTTTGTGCTATTTCTGTTAAGCCTTTTTTTGTGGAAATAACTGCTGCCTGCCTCGCATCGTGCAAGCCTCATCAGCTCTCTGGGTTATTGGCAGCGGACACACACCAAGACACATGAACACACACACACCGAGATACATGAGCACACACACACCGAGATACATGAACACACACACACACCGAGATACATGAACACACACACACACCGAGATACATGAACAGACACACACCGAGATACATGAACACACACACCGAGATACATGAACACACACACACCAAGATACATGAACACACACACACCGAGATACATGAACACACACACACCAAGATACATGAACACACACACACCGAGATACATGAACACACACACCGAGATACATGAACACACACACCAAGATACATGAACACACACACCGAGATACATGAACACACACACATGCAGGCACGTCAGCAGTGGCAGAATGGACGTCTGTCTTACTGAACAATTTCAATCACGTTCATATTTCAATTATTCTTTTAGAGTTTGTTAATGAGCTGCACATCACTGGGATTTCATCCAATATAAGTGCAAAAGCAAACGTGTGTATGGCACGATGCCTGTGCGTTTGTGTGTGCATAGGTGCGTGTGTAATTCTCCTCCCCTCAACAACCTTCTCAGGCTCATTAAAACTGTTTCTCACTTTATGTTTGAAACAATTTTCTGTTTCAGCGATCCTGTTTGCGTGTGTGTGTGTGTGTGTGTGTGTGTGTGTGTGTGTGTGTGTGTGTGTGTGTGTGTGTGTGTGTGTGTGTGTGTGTGTGTGTGTGTGTGTGTGTGTGTGTGTGTGTGTGTGTGTGTGTGTGTGTGTGTGTGTGTGTGTGTGTGTGTGTGTGTGTGTGTGTGTGTGTGTGTGTGTGTGTGTCTGTGTGTGTGTGTGTGTGTGTGTGTGTGTGTGTGTGTGGTCTACATACGTATGAAAATGCACTACGAATATGTTGCGTGCCTCTATTTCTGTACATGTATGTGATGGCAGCTCGGTGCAAACACACTCATAAACACGCGGCATGGCCTGGCCAGCTGGGTCTGGATGTTAATGTGCAGTTGAGCTGTGAGTGTGTGTGTGTGAGCTCAGTCAGACGCACTGCATCGCCCTGGCTCTCCATATGGGACCCTCTTGCTGCGCTGCACACCCCGGCCGCTGCAGGCTACAGGTTTTTTTTTTTTCCAAACTGGATTTCTGCTCCATCTTAGTTGTGTTCCACTGTAATCTCTTTCAAATGAGAGCAAAGTCTGAAACAGTAGTCATTGCTACCACTCAAAGTGTAGTATGTTATTACTTGAAATATTACATTTGAGGTATTGGCTATATGTTGTGTGTTTTAGTTTCTTTCTACACATTTAGAAATAATTACTTAATTGAAGCGATTTAAGACATTCACTTTTGTCTTATCTCAACATCTTATTTTTCACCTTCCCACAATGCACAACAAAGAAAGAGGTCAAATACAGAAAACACCTGGATTAAAGAGATAAACTAATAAATAAAAGAAATTGATATAAGAGAATTGATTCTTTCTGAAGCTATGAAAATAAATATAATTCAAACATTAATAGTACATTTACCATGAACATATAAATAAATAAGAATATCTTCAACTCAATTAGAAATCCCTGCTTTTTATGACGTTCCACTGTCCCTAAATGTCTTAGCGTTCAATTTGTAGGTTTTGAAACCCATGAAATAAATTGAAAGTAATAAAAGAAATCAAGCTTAATTTGCTGACAGGTATGTGTGTGTGTGTGTGTGTGTGTGTGTGTGTGTCTTCTTACAGGATGAACGAGGAGCAGATTGCTACGGTGTGTCTGTCTGTGCTGAGGGCTCTGTCCTACCTGCACACACAGGGCGTCATCCACCGAGACATCAAGAGCGACTCCATTCTCCTGACCAGCGATGGCAGAGTAAGTGCACGTGATGTGTTTATTCATTTGTGTTTTAATATATTATTCATTAACATGACTCCCTTTGGGGGCCTAATAAACCCTGCAGATGCCCCTTTTAAACTGGGATCTTACCCAGGTATTGAAAACTGTTACCCTCTTTCCTCTCACCGGTGATTTCAACACGTGGCCCTGTAATTAAATCCTGCCTAATGCGTCCTAACGAGCTGATAAGACATGATTAATTGAAGGCTAATTAAGCACTTATACAGGAGATTAGTGTCTTATATGAAGGCTCTTCATCACAATGGGTCAGTGCTCTTCCTGACATCAAACACAGAGGTTCTGAGCTCATGTAATCTACACAACTACAAGATGAAGAGGGGAACCTGAAGGCAGCACTATTTGTGTGTTTTTTGCAGATCAAACTATCAGACTTCGGCTTTTGTGCCCAAGTTTCCAAAGAGGTGCCCAAGAGGAAGTCCCTAGTGGGCACGCCCTACTGGATGGCCCCCGAGGTCATCTCTAGACTGCCTTACGGGACTGAGGTGAGGATTACACACACAAAGATTGACATTGAGATGTATGATGCTGTATGTGCTAGCTCCAGTACAGAGAATGAAGGATGTTGTGTGTGTATCCAGGTGGATATCTGGTCTTTAGGCATCATGGTTATCGAGATGGTGGACGGAGAGCCCCCCTACTTTAACGAACCCCCTCTGCAGGCCATGAGGAGGATACGAGACAACCTGCCCCCCCGGCTAAAAGAGTCCCACAAGGTAAGAAAGACTTCACAGCAAGTTTGTTGGACAGTAAGCACAGGGAAAGGACATTCTAAAGGAAAACATGCAAGACATAATTAATGGATCCTTCCAGAAATAAGTATATGATTCCTCTAAATGACCAACATTCAGAATCAGAATACCTTTATTCGTCCCACAGAAGGGAAGTTTACATTTGTTACAGCAGAAAAGACAGCTTAATTTGAACTAAGAAACATTCATAAAACAAATATTAAAGATAAAGAAAAGAAAAACATTACACAATTTACAAAATACACATCCTGTAACAGTTCTGAAGATCTAGCAGCCAGATATATTTTGCACAGTTATTAACGGCATATATATATTGCACATATTGCCCATAGTATTTATCAACAAGGGGTGTTATAGTCTGTGTTGTTGTGTGTGGGGGGGTCTACTAGGGGCCGTGGTGGTTATAAATATTCTTGTTGATCACCATGTTGGACAGAGACACAAACTAAAAAATAAAAACCTTCACCATATTTGATAATACATTTATCTTGGATCTTCCTTCCTGGCTGCATTTCTGGTCATTTCGGATGCGGGATACACTACACTGAAATATTTTGTGATTTGTGTCCTGACATTTTGTAGAAGGTCATGCTACAAAGGACCTACTTTCTTATTGGAGACTTACTAGTTTTCTTCTGTGTTTAGGTTTTTCTCTTATCTAGAAGGCCTGGTACCGTTTCACTCTGTGTGTGAACCAGAAATAACAGCCAGTGTCAGTAAATCTTTGCCCCTCTGATTAGTATGCTGGCTGGCAGGGTGTCTTTAAACCAGACAAAGAGTTTACAGCCATGCTTTCAGCTCTCTGAGGCTGCCATTCAAACAAGCGGTGCTTTGACTTAAGGCTATGTCAGCATGCTTACAATGACAATTATAACACCCTGATAACAGTTTAGCAAACATTGCAATATAGAAAGGTGCAATTTACAAATTGCAGGAAGTGTAATAGGCAGAACATTATGGAATCTGGTGCTGACGAGAAGTCATGATCGTTCCAATATTGTAAATAATATAGTAATTGTAATACCCCCCAAAATAATAGCAATTACATATTTTTCTAAACCATTCAGCCTTGCAACATATTGCAAAAGTATCTTTTTTATCATGTAATCCAGGGATTTCAAACTCACTTTCATCACGGGCCACATCAGCGTTATGGTTGCACTCAAAACGCCGGTTGTAACTTTAAGACTATATAAATATATAAATATTTAATATGTAAAAAATAATATATTATATTACATTATTGCCTCTGCTTTGGATTATTATTATTGGATAGGGTAATAACTTCATAATTAACTACGTCTGAAAGCAGAAGTCCAGGGCGAAGAATTGCAAATAACTGCAAGTCTCAAAATGAGATGCATTGTGGGACATGTAGTTTATGGGCAACATGCTTCTGTAAAGCGTGCCACACAAAATGAAGTTACGGGCAGGATTTGTCCCGCGTGCCTTGAGTTTGACACCCCTGATGTAAACCATGATTCAAATCGCCAGTTCTTAATCTAATTAGTTTCTTGTGTAATAAACCTCCCTTTACAATCAAAGCCAAATTCAGGACTAGATTACACCCTCTATTGTGTCCTTAGGTGTCCTCAGTGCTGCGCTCATTCCTGGACCTGATGCTGGTGCGGGAGCCTTCGCAGAGAGCCACGGCCCAGGAGCTCCTCCAGCACCCCTTCCTCAAGATGTCCGGACCCCCTTCCTGCATCGTGCCCCTCATGAGACACTATCGCCACCGCTGAACTGCTGCTGGCCCCAAAACCTGCCCTGTTCTACACTAAAAGACACACACATACACACACTAGCAGGGTGGCACTCAACCAGCCATCCACCCCCAGCGCTCGGTGGCGCGCCACTAACACTCACACCTGTTACCGTGAAGTAGATTAGCTAGAGGAATATTTGAGAAATTACATTTAAAAACAGACAATGGAGAAAATAAGTCTTGTTGAAACTGAACTGGAGTAGAAGAGTAACTCGCTGGACGTCCAGTAGAAGCGTGTGGGCTCGCTCGCCCTGCTGCAGTCTTCTCTCTTCCTTCACTTTGAAGTCTGCAGCTCCATGTAGAGTTGTAGAAGCCATCAGCAAGAGCTTCAGAGGGCTGTGCTGATCTGCTGACGTAGTGGAGGTCTCCGCTCCAGACCAGAGCAGTGGAGGGCAGAACAATCATCTGTGCCAGAGAGGGCTCTGACTGGTAATGACTGTTGTACAGCTGCTGCTCAAACAGAGACCACCTCTCTCGTATCGCTCCTCATACACTAACAGTGAAAATGTATTTTAGAGAAACTTGTAAGTTTTTCTGTACAGTTTTGATAATTTGCAGTATTTTATCGTGTCGTAACCATTGTGATATGAGCAGTATTAAATAGAGTTTCTGCAGAGATCTTTCCTACTGTTTATAATCCAGTTTTTGCTTAAAGATATAAGAGAAACCCAAATAAACCCACCTTAACTGTTACTAAAAGTACTAAATATATTTATTATCTTACATTTGTAGACAGAACTTCCATTAAATGTTGGAAAAAAGGGTAATGACAGAATTTTGTATGACGTTTTGAAGTATTTATTTATTTATTATTGGAATTGAAGGTTTATTTTTTTGGTAGTGTGGCCTTTTTGTTTGTTTTGTTATGTTTCCTTGTTGGGTTTACATTTCTAAAAGCGCATCGCAGACAGTGCTGTCAGTTGTTATATCATCCAAGCAATACCCCAAATTTATTTATGAACCATGATGCCCTGTATTTATGATACTGTAATTACACCATGCATTTAAATGTAGCACAGATGGAGTGGATTTGTCAAAAAAGATTTTCCAGATTTACTCCACGCAGACGTGTTTTCTTTTATATTAGGAGTCTCATCCTGTTTCTGTAAATGCCAAGAGGCGCCCATCAAAGACGCCCGCCTCCCGCGCAGATTTTCGGATGCTGATAAAAGGTCTCGTTTTCTACTCACATCCTCACTGTCATCATCTCACTCCTTATCCCACCTCAGTCAGACACACTACTCGCTATCACTGGAACTGTGCTGCCATTCTCATCTCTGGTCAGGCCGGGAGAACAGTGTAATCCTCCTCCCCGCATCGTTTTTACCCATCATTCACTGTGATATGTAAATATGACTGTGTATACGTGTGTGTGTGTGTGTGTGTGTGTGTGTGTGTGTGTGTGTGTGTGTGTGTGTGTGTGTGTGTGTGTGTGTGTGTGTGTGTGTGTGTGTGTGTGTGTGTGTGTGTGTGTGTGTGTGTGTGTGTGTGTGTGTGTGTGTGTGTGTGTGTGTGTGTGTGTGTGTGTGTGTGTGTGTGTGTGTGTGTGTGTGTGTGTGTGTGTGTGTGTGTGTGTGTGTCAAAGAGCAAAAGAGGTAGAGCGTGTTTATCTCTGTACAACATCTGAAAGTGTGTGTGTGTGTGTGTGTGTGTGTGTGTGTGTGTGCTGGCTAATCCTTGACAAAGTGTCAGGACTTGAATGAGTAACACTTATCTGTGGTGTTGGCTTGTACAGTGATATTGCATGTTTGTTATCAGTGAAGCTGGTTTCAATTAAAAAAACGCCCATAAAAACATTGAGATGTGTTGCATGGATTTTTCCTTCATTACCTTCTACAGTCTCCTCTTCTTCTCTGTCTCATACCAAGCAGAGATTTTTTTTTACACTTTCAGATTATTCAAGGGAGTTCCTCTCAGTCATCAACAGTTTATTTTCTCTTTGTTGTTTGGGTCTTCCATATTCTCTTAATTCAACAGTTCTCATTTCCAACTATTTCACCCTAACTTCACCTCCGAACAGAAAGCAGGAAGACACATCCACAGATCGCCGTTGCCATAATATGAGGTTATTTCTCTTTCTTTCCTCTAAGCCATTCCCCCTGAAACACTGTAATGGGATATTGATTTAACTTGGACAGAGAATGGAGCTTCTTTCTCAGAGAAAGATACCTCTGCTGACAGTCCCTGTAAATAAAGCACAAGTACCTGAGGCCAGTGGGACTGCAGGGCATCAAACTCATGACTGTAGAGCCACTGAGTTACTATTAAGGTCAATAGTATACATCCACATATCAAAAGACCACACTCAACTGCTCAACACAGAACCAGCATCACTTTATTGATATAGGAGACTCGAGATTATCAATTGTTACCTAAAAAGGATTGTTGGCGATCTTGTACAAGCTTAAAATGGCCAGCATTGTGTTGTTTTTAAATTATTTTCACAGCAGACATTTTGACATCTTACTAAAGTGAAAGCACACTTTATCAATGAATAGCTTAATTCAAGGCCAAAGCTACCATTTATAACAGTAAGGTCATTTATTTTAACAACCTGAGGTGTTTGTGATAGTCAGTATAATGTAACTTTTATAGGCAATACTAACACTAATAGCCTACATCTGAATACAATTAAGAGATTTAGTATATTGTTGAAAGTTATATTGTTGGCAAATCTTTTGGATTTTGACATTATACTGTATAGGCTAGGCAATGTCAAATAAATAAAACTGAACAAATAAATGAAAAGTATAACATTTGTATACTGTAGATAAAGGCAGAAGTTACCGTAACACTTGAATGCAGCAGAGCCGTCTTTAATGATGTGTGTTCCCTTTCATGTCAAGTCTGACATATTTTAAACACTTTTCACGACGAGTGGCCCGACCAAGCAAGGAGGCAGAGGCAGAACGTCCAAAATACAACCCAGTTTGGGCATTTATTACATCATGTACACATGACACACAGCATCAATCCTGCTGTTGCTGTGAGCACATTCACCAGACACAAGGATCTCACACACACTCCCTCAAACAGAAAATCCCCAGAGCCTAAATGCACAACCCAATCAACAGGACACAGGTGAGGGGGGAGGAGACAACACAGGGCACCAGGTGCACACAATCAACGGCAACAGGAAAGGGGAACACATTTAAAAATAAAATACAATAAACACTACATCAATAGTATACAAATGTGCACATATGCAAGGCCCGAAGCCATCAGTCCACAGTGACAAAGTTACCTTCGTCACATTTCCTTCCCCCTCTCCACAGGAAGCACAGTGTCCTAACAGTCTTGGCTTCAGAACCACCAGTCAGCCACCCGGTTTGACTTCCATGACCGGTACTTAACCGAAAAGTTGTACGGCTGCAAGGCAAGGGACCACTGCGTGATGCACATGGTTGCATCTCTCTCTGGCCTTGGCCATTTTGCTTTACTCCATGGGTCTCCACTCCGCCCGGTGTTTCCTGGACTCCTCTATGTGCTGCGGAGCGGCTCTGACCTTCTCCAGCTTCAGGTGCCTCTGCACCGGATCCTCATCGTACACCTTCCTGACACGCTCATCAACCGGGAGCTTCTCTGTCTCAGCTGTATTAGCTGCTTGAGCGTCTGCATTTGTTATCTTGGTGATGTCCATCCCCACGGCAACAACCTGCGGCCCCTTGTGCAGCGTGGTTTCCTCAGAGGGTGCCGTGATGTCGAAAGGAAGCTTCTCTTTCTTCCTCTTCTGGATCCGATCCCTTTTTGCTTCTTTGGGTTCATACTTGTGTTGCAGCTCCCCTACTCTGATCTGCAGTTTGATCTTGTCACTCTGAGTCTGTTTGAGCAGCCGTTCAGTTGAGTAGAGCTTCCTCTCCAGCTCCAAAACTCTCTGACGCTCTGACAGAGATTTCCTCCTGAGGTCCTGTATCCCTCCGTTCCTCTCTGAGAGCATGGACTGCAACCTCTCCAGCTGAGCGGGGTCCGCCCGGAGCCGCTGCATCAGATAGGCTATCTGCTTCTTCATGCTGAGGAGCTCCCTCTCGCGCTCCTCCTTCTCCTCCGCGCTGCGCTGCAGTTGACGCTGTAGGCGACGCTGTAGGCTGCTGTTCACCTTCTCCAGCTTCTCAGCGGCCGCTCGCTGCAGTTCCCTCTTCATCTGGCGGTTATTCTCCTCCAGGATTTTTACCAGTTCCTCCTTTCTGGCCTTCTGGGCCGTGAGCTCTGCCTGTCGCGGTCTCTCCCGCTCCTCCAGCAGCTGACGCTCCATGATGCACTTTTTTCCCTCTTTGGGCCTGGTCCCCATACCGGACGTTGATGCGGCCGATCTCTTCAGCCAACCTGCCGTCTTGCCTCCGGAGTCTCCGCTCCTCTCCCATTCTTGATTCCCGTTCCTGTACCCGTGCAAACTGCTGCTCACCGGCTGCCTGAAGCTGCAGGAGTGACCTCATCATCTCCCTCAGTTCCTCCATCACTCTCACCGCCTCACTTGGTCAATCCCACTTCTGACACCAATTGTGAAGCTGACAATTGAGCGGCCCGACCAAGCAAGGAGGCAGAGGCAGAACGTCCAAAATACAACCCAGTGTGGGCATTTATTACATCATGTACACATGACACACCGCCTCAATCCTGCTGTTGCTGTGAGCACAGTCACCAGACACAAGGATCTCACACACACTCTCTCAAACAGAAAAACCGCAGAGCCTAAATGCACAACCCAATCAACCCAACAGGACACAGGTGAGGGGGGAGGAGACAACACAGGGCACCAGGTGCACACAATCAACGGCAACAGGAAAGGGGAACACATTTAAAAATAAAATACAATAAACACTACATCAATAGTATACAAATGTGCACATATGCAAGGCCCGAAGCCATCAGTCCACAGTGACAAAGTTACCTTCGTCACAAGGTCTAAATATGGATTGTTTTTTTTCAACACTTTGACATTGTTTGTCTATTTTAGCCCATTAAGCTAGTTAGCGTATGGAAAACATCAACTTGCCGACTATTCACTGGGTCAAGGACTAATGCTGGAGAAACGTGTTCATGTTGCTGAATTTTTAGAAGAAAGGATAAAGAAAAATTGAACAATTTTGTCCAGGCGGGAAGATATAAATGAAGCTCAACAACAGGTAAGTCTTCAAAATGAGATAGTGGCCGTTTCTCAATCGCGAGGAAACTGGCTTCCAAGCCAATATTTCAAGGATACTACGTCATCGAGTGCCGCCGAAGGACTGTTCCAATCTCCAGCATATTTGGAATTCCACCGAGGCCACGTCCTTGGTTTGGGGGTAATTTCGAGGCTGCACATGGGTAGACTTCGCGTCCTTCAAATCCCCACAATGCTTTGCGCACGGACCAATTTCAAAAACCCTTGCGGAGAATGGCTGAACCGACGCAGCACAGCACACATTTAAATGTAAGTATGTAGTGGCGTAGAACATGTGTTGGTAAATATGTTATTTTGTTGCATTTGTTATCACCAAAAATGTGTTCCGTGAAAGTAAAGCAAGTTCATAATTAGATAGACATCGTGAGGTATTTATTTTCGGTACAGTTTATGTTGAAAGCCTGTTCCATTCTTCTTTGTTTTCCGAAGCCGTGGCTTGGAAGTATACTTGCTTCGTTTCTGAAAGAATTGACTTGGAAGTATGCGACTACCAAGCCAGTATCCTCGCGATTGAGAAACGGCCAGTAGGTTCATCTCAATGTCCCTCCTCGACTCCTCTCTCCCCCTCCTCCTGGACTTGACCCGGAAATCGATCAAGACACGCCATGTTGAAGGACGTCCCAATCGCTGAAATGCACACGGAGGAGTCGAGGAGGGGTGAGGGAGGAGGCTTCCAGAGGAGACGAAAGGGAGGATACACGAGAGCAGACTACACTGAAGTGTTTTCACGACTCGCGCATCAGAGCTCCGCCCCCAGCTGCACAGCCTCTGCTCACTGCAGCTGATCTTGCCGAGGATCAGAGTCATTAAATGTTTAAAGTGCTTCATTAAGAGTCAAATATATTACATCTCCTGTTAAGCCCCAATGACCCCGCCGGCGGGGCTTTTTTTCTTTTTTTTTCACGACATGGAACTTCCCCTGGATTCTATTGGCTCTACGGTTAAAAGGAGATGTAAATCGACCAAGGGGGGCAAGAGATGCACCCAAACGACCCCAGAAGTGGTTTTTTTTGCTAAATCTCTCTAAAAAGGTCAAATTTCACTTGTTTTGCATCAATCTTGATACAGGGTACTTATTATATGTTATAGTTTGGATTCCTAAAGCTATAGTCTCTGATCCCATCATTCAAGGTTGGTTTTCACAATAAGTAATGTTGTTTTTTTGGACGGACACTATCATTTACATTTTTTTACTATGTTCAATCTGAATTTACTTTAAAATAAAAAAAATCTATATTGACTCTGACTCTTCTTCATCCAACTCACAGGTTTATCATTGCTTTGAGAAAAAAGAATATTCATTTTCCCCTTTTAGAAGTGAAGTTCTGGTCATGTGTTCGGGGAGTGTCATTTTCGAGCCTGAGACCTGGAAAACAGGCTCAGGGCTTAACAGGTACGAATGAGGAAATCATACTCTATAAAAACATTAAAGTGTGTGAAATATACTTACAAATTCAATAATAATGTTTTGATTATAAAAGAATAACTTACAGTTCTTACTTGTGGTTTGTGATGCATGTGTGGTAGACCCACAAAACGTCAGACATTTAGGATATATATAAATACCGGTAGAATAACTAATACATATTTTAGTGATTTGTGTCTCTTCTGTAGGACAAATTAAATAACAACATCCAATTATTATTATTGTTATGATTATAATTATAACTTAAATGAAATGTTATACCTGGAAAAACAATTACAGGACCAAAAATAATACATAGAAAACTATAATAAAAGAGATGAATGGAAGAGATGGACGAAATCATTTCAATGTGAAACTAAATCCCAGGTTTGAAGGGATTTATGTGGAGTGGAGTCCAGTGACAGGGGATAAAGCTGCGCGCAGGCCAGAAGTAAAGGGCGTTGTTTATGGTGACGCTGGAATGAACGAGGACATCCCAATTAATACCTGAGGACTCCTCTGTCCTCGCGTCTCTTCCTCGTGTCTCTCGCTCGCGTCTTACGGAGGCGGAGCTAAGACGCAAGGAAGGGACGCGAGTGAGGGAAAGGAGGAGGTGAAATATTCAATGGAGATGAGCCTACTGTATTTCCTGTTTGTACTTTTGGCTAACGTACTTAGTACTTGGCATACCCTAATGTAGCTTCCCTCTGTGCTGCCTTTGCCCATCAGAACCAGCCCGCTGACAACATGACTGTGTTTCTGACTGTTTTAGGCCCATTTATAATGCATGTGTTGGGCTTATGAACTGTTTCATTACACATTTTGGTCCCTGTTGCCTTAACCATGGCCACCATTGTTCGTAATTGCCATATCCACCTCAGCCGTGAATATTTAATTATTTTCAGATCAGCTGCATTTGTAATTTCTCTGGTCTTCTTGATGTATTAACATTTAATTATTTGGTAGTTTTATGATACGGTCAAAACGATAGTTGATGTGCTTTTCTGTACACCTGTAGATACAGTATCATGAGAAGTTCTCCTTTGTTTGGTGGTAATGGGGCCTTCCATCAGAAATCAATCACTTTGAACTCACCCACCTATGATTTGATTTGATGATGTTGTTCCCCCTACATGTTTATCTATACAAAAGAGTCTTATAAAATAGTTTGAATTCTCAAGAAATAAGGAAATAAGAGAAAAACATAGTTTGATTAACCAGAAGTACCAACCATCCAGGAGCAGCCCTCAAAGTTAACCCTTATCCGATGATCACCCTCCTTTAACATTTCACTATGAACCAAGAGTAAAATGCTTTTGTTTGTGTAAACTAGAGTGTAATAACAGTGATTTTGGTGAGACCACCCAGGCCAAAGTTACAGTGGGTGAAATCCAGAAGGCATAACACTAGCATACTATAATGTGTTTTTTATCTGATCATTTGGACATACTATACTATGTTTTTTTTAATGATATTTTTTCATCATACGGTACTATTTTATAGTAATATAAAACATACTGTAATTTCTCATGATATTTTTGATACTATGTCGTTTCTTGAGACTAGCCTACTCTTTTTTCTGATGTTTTCAACATGTCCTTTTATTAAAAATATTTTGGTCATACTATACTATGTCATTTGTATGATATTTTCGACATACTATACTACGTATTTTTTCCAGTATTTTTGATATACTATACTATGCAGTTTTTTAAAATTATATTTTCAAAATACTATAATATGATACTTTGCTTTTTATAGTCCCTTAATGTATAGTAAGTCTGTTTAAAATATATATTATATAATACTATACTATTCTGACTTTGTCTTTCTGGCATAGCTTTTTTGTAAATAAACATGTAGTATAGAACTTCCTA
This sequence comes from Notothenia rossii, assembly GCF_949606895.1. Classification (NCBI taxonomy): domain Eukaryota; kingdom Metazoa; phylum Chordata; class Actinopteri; order Perciformes; family Nototheniidae; genus Notothenia; species Notothenia rossii. The sequence goes on along the minus strand of NC_136906.1, from coordinate 61,383,558 downwards.
AAATATTCTATGATTTACTATCATTTGACTTTCTTACATGTATACGACGTACCTTCCCATGATGTTTTCATGATGCTTTTATGACATACTAGCCTGTGACTTTTTTATGAAACACTATACATCGATTCTTGTTATTGATTGATTTCCTAACGAAAAGACAATTTCTGCTATATCATTTCCGTGTGAGTGAAAAAATGGAAGAAGGTCTTTGACTCTACTGACTTGACTGAGGGCGATGTGTGACGACGGCTATACTTCTGAAACAAACAGGTGTAGCTGACAGAAATGCTCTATTTATTTTTCAATTACACTTAATCATATCACATTACCGACAAAAGTCCGGTATCAGATGACAAAATCGATGCCTCATTTCTACTGCATCTTCTTTGACGGGAGCATCCATCAGCTTTTTCAAGCAGCTGTGTTCTATTAAAACTCTGTAGTCTTGATAGATTGTTTTCCAACAAGAAATAAAATGGTGTTACACTCGAAAGATGAATACAGAATACATTCACATGTTTGTAGAGATGATTCCAGCTATTTATTTCAATGAACAGAAGAATACTGCACAAGATTGCATCAGCAGAGGTTTATGCATAGAATTTGATTCTGAAAAATATTATACACATATTACTTTTTTTTCTTTTTTTACAATAACCTCTCTTTTCATAAACACTTTCGTATAGCATTCTTTAAAATTCTCCACTATTTAGGACAGAATCTTTTCAGATGTTTTTTTATATTTCTTCCCTTTTTTTGATATGTTCCATACATTAGTGTTGAGAAGTCAAACACATTGCAACTCTGAATGCCACTGTACTGCACACACACTACAAGGATTTTGAAACACTATGGCTGCATTCAAAAAGAACTAAAAGGAATTCTTGAAGAAAGACAAGCAGATACAGAACCACCAATAGGTCATGAATTATTTAGCAGCAGTTCCAGAGAGAGAACGAGAGGAAAAGACAACAGAGAGTTGGAAAATGACAGCTGAAGCTCTGGCCATTTCTGACATTTCTTTTAAAGAGAAATCAGATCAAAATATAATGTCATAAACTGTCTCAGACAAACAACCACAGACCTGAACAGAAGTCAATTATATTTTCCACATACATTCAGAAAATAATGTATGGTATACTTTCATTGAAATCTAATTACATAAGTACAGACTATGATTTTATGGCCTTAAGATTCAATTCTGCCAGGTAAATTAGGTTTTGGTGAGTTTACCCTGCAACTATATCCATGCTAGGCCCCAAGCTGTCCCATTAACTTGTGTTTTAGCTGTTCAAAAGTTCCAGTAGGCCTTCAGTAGAGGCTACACACACTTCTCCGTCAGGGTTTCAGTCCATCGTGTTAAGCCGGGGACTTCAAAGAGACAAGTCTTTCATCATTAGCTTTGGAGAGAGCTGGCTACATGTTCTTGTACATGGAGCGATCTCTGGGCAGCACGGGCTGGACCGCTGTCAGCTTCAGGTGGAAGTGGTAGACCACGACTGTGATGACGATTATAAGGGCCAAAATGAAACTCAGAATGAGGGGGAGGGTCTCCTCCAGGCGCTCCCGCTGGTCAGTGATGCACTTGTAGGCTGCAGAAAGGGGACACAATTAGCATGCTGAGGGGACAGAACATTCGTGACAAGGGTCCCAGTCCAACATTTATTCAGATTTCATATGTAACCCCTTTCGGGCTGGGTGATATTAAATATTGTTTACTTTTTAATTGAATAATATTGGGATGATCATGTCATACTCACATTTTTGTCTGAAAAAGTCGAATAATAAAGAAATTATGACTTTCTAATATTAATATTTAATAGATTTTATTATTTAATATAAACATTTTTGAAGCTGAAACTAGAGAATTTGGACTTAGATTGCTCAAAATTGCTGACGAGTCAATTAATCAAGAACGCCTTTCACTTATATATTTAATTTAATGATTTTTAAATTAAATTACTAAGTAAACAAAGGAGTAGGAACGTTTTTGTTGCGCATGTAAAGAGTTTTGTCAGATGCATGGCTACCATCAGTCGCACTTTATTGCATTAAGCATCCAATGCGACGTGGCAGTGCATTATGAAAACACATTTCATGCAAACTCATTAAAAAACAACCAGGCATGAAGTCAATGGCCAAACCCTGGCAGATTGTAGTGTGAACCACACACTCATCATGTTGCCCTTTGTGAGTCAGGCATCAGTATTGTTTGAAAGAGGTTTGACTACACAATGTGCATAGTTGTGTTGTGCACTGACGCAACTCTATTCACACAGATGCTTCTTCTCTCATTTCTCCTTTTTCGATTTTGTGCTTAGTTTAAGGGCATGTTGGCATGCACGCATCTTTGTATGTCTGTAAAGGGGACAGCTAAACACAGCTGGCTGTACAGTGCGTGGTTTAAAGTTGAATGTGTTCCTCCCTGCGGACAGCAGTAATGCACACAAGGAGGGAGGCAGTGAAGCAAAGCACAGCCTAGTTTACAGCAGCTCAGAGCAAATGATTCTTCCAAGGTGATTGGTTTCAGAGGACAGCAAGGTACATTGGGTATAGTCTATAAAAGCTGCACTGAGGTAAAGGATATGACTGCACTCATAAAGTCCTGAGGTCTCCCCACCCCTTATCTCTTTCTGTCTCTTTGTGTCTCCTTTGTCTCCCTTGCATTACCACCTTCTTTTTTTCTCTTGTTCCCCTGTGTCTGAAGCCATGATAGAAAGGTATGTGTTTCTCATCTTTATCACAGTGTGTGCAGCGCTTCTCATAGAGATGCAGTGGTGTATATTCTTACCTTCGCTGAACATGAAGTCAGAGGCGATGTCGAAGGGCTGGATTTGGACGTCATACATAGAGACGGTGATGCCCTTCTGGTGGTCGCTTGAGATGAGGGTGAGGGTCTGCTGAGCTGCACACACATATGACTGCCCGGCAGGGGTCACCAGGGCAGACAGGTGGTGGGTGCTGGCTGTGTGCTTTCCCGCTGGAGAGAAAAGATGGGTCAAGAACTCATATGAATTAAGAATGAAGGCACTGTAATGTAAATGCACCTGTGGACGGTTTTAAAGCCTGTCATTTGCTTTCGGTGGGGGCCTATATGTGAAAATTATATCCCATAATTTTCCATGATTTAAAAATAAAATAAAAACCAAACAGTTGGCAATGACATTTTTGAAATAAAAGAATCAATTGTAATTGATTTAGAAAGTTGTGTAATAATATAACTAAGCTTTGTTTAATCTTAAAGGCATACTGTAACATCGGGGCACTATCAAATCTGTAAAAAATGCAGTGAAATGTTTGATTTACATGGGAAAAAATCGTAAAAACCATGCATGAAGCCACCCTCCGATTCCAAATGAATGCAAATGTGACGAGAATGAGAGCACTTTGCGATCAAAGCAGGCGGGTGGAAATGTGCTGAGTAGCAACTGTACACGCGCTCGGCGGGGGACTCACGGTTGTACGCGTTGATGAAATGCGATGTCTCAGAGGAGTCATAGACGAACTGGACCTTGCTTATCTTCCAGATCTCAATGTCTTTCTCACGGAGCTCCTGTAACACACACACACACACACACACACACACACACACACACACACACACACACACACACACACACACACACACACACACACACACACACACACACACACACACACACACACACACACACACACACACACACACACACACACACACACACACACACACACGCGCGCGCGCGTCAAATAGGCTTTCCCCCTGCATGAAGAGGCCGCGTTGGCCTTCAATCAGAAGAACAATCCATCATGACGAGGCTTTTAATTTATTTTATTTGACTTAATTCAGGAAACAGGCTTCAACGAACACGATTCTTGCATCATGATTAATTTCCCAACCAAAATAGGATTCCAAGTGACATCACATGTCTAAAAGCGTATATTTAGTGTGGGTTGGCGTTTTGCTATGTTTCCAGGAGATGCTTTAATTTGTTTTAAATTGCATATGGTACAGTATGCATCATTGTCGTTGACTCGCCCACCTTAGAGAAGTAGATGCGGAGGGTGTAGGCGTTGTTCTTCCAGGATATTTGGATCTCTGACTCCGTGCTCCCACATGTCCCCTCGATTTCTGCACCTCGGGGCAGAGTGAACGACGCCTGCTCCGTGATCAGCTGCAACACACACAGAAAGCACGTGCAAAGAGTTAACAGATGGGGACACATTACGGATTAATGTCGCTGGTTTTAAGCATTCAATTTTTACGCACGACTGAATAGTGTAACCCAATATGCAAACAGCAGCGAATAATTAGTAGTTTGTATAAGCAGAAACAATAACGAGTCAAAATATATAGAATGATTTTAGATTTTTAGTTTGATATTTAAAACAATATTTTATTTTCTTCTTGATGGGTTTGACGTGGTCAGCACAATTAAGTTTCCCATTACAATTCTAACGTGCATTTTTTCTTATAAGCGCAAAAAACCCCGCAATTGAAATAAACGGCAAAAATATTTTGCATGTAAAAAAAGGTGTTGTGCTCTAACCACCTTTACGCACGACAAGCAAACCTTGTCATGTATTCAGCATAAAGCAATATTTTACGCAAGATTGCTTGAAACAACCATTGCGTTTATTATTTTTACTAAATCATGCACATCCACGTGTATTAATATTCATGGGGGATTCCTTACGTCTATCCCATTGAGCGCGAGCACGTCATATGGCACGAGGAATCTCACGGCGAACTCCACCATCAGGCATGTCGTGCCGTTCTCCCGGACGGCGAAGATGGCTTTGTCCGGGTTGTTGGAGAGACCGGAAAGGTTCTCCCCTTCCTGCTCCGCCAGCACCACGGACAGCGCCAGCACACCTGGCAACAGAGCCGCACAGAATATTAAGAAGTCGCAGGTGGGGCTAATTTATATCTGCGGGGCATCATAAGGGGCACACACATCCCAACACATGCACAATCAGCAGATACAGCGGCATAATGGTCATCATTTAGATTCAGCTCACATCTTTAGATCACCACTGTTTCCTTACGGCAAAGTCAGGTAAAAACCCCGGAGAGGGAAATCTGCAGTATCAGGGGAGCAACAGCACGCCACTGGCTGCAGTCTCAACAACGTCAGAAAGTGCTGAACACGTTGAACGACTTTCATATTCATTTAAGGAAGAAATAACATGTGAAATTTGCCACACACATCGACTCTGTCATGCCTAAACACGCGCATAATGTGCATACGCATACACATACACGTACACACACACACACACACACACACACACACACACACACACACACACACACACACACACACACACACACACACACACACACACACACACACACACACACACACACACACACACACACACACACACACACACACACACACACACACACACACACACACACACACACACACTCACTGCAGTGAAGAGTCACGACAGCTGCACACACACTAAACACACTCCCTTACCGAATACAGCGAGCAGCAGAAGCCGGGCGCTCTTTGTGGTGCTGAAATCGAGTCGTCCCATCGCTACCAGCTTTCCCAGCACTGAAAAAAAGGGGCTAAACTACTGGGCAGCCCGTGCTGAACCCACGACAAGAAGAGAAAGAAAGACAGAGAGGGGAGGCGGGAGAGGAAGGAAGGAAAAGAGAGAGAGAGAGGGGGGGATGCCTCCACTCAGCACCCAGCAGTCACGCTCAGATCATCCTGAATGCAGCAAAAATTGTCTCCAGGTTGGACGTGAGATCCGGTTTGCTCTGCAGGAGCAGCCGGCTCTGAGGAGTTTTGGCCGGCCAAACAGAGTGCCTTCTCCAAGGTTGAAGGGGTTTAACCCAGTGACAGCTGCAGGACTGAGCCCCTTCTGCACATCATTAGCATCAGGATTAATGATCGTTCTTGAAGAAAAAGTTGGAAACCTGAATTACTCTCTTGTAAAGAAGGACTCGGCATGCAGTCTCGCTTATCCCCGCAATGCTGTACTGTCCATCTCTGTGCAGCAGCTGTAGGTTGGGCTGAAATGATGTATGTCTAGAGGGTAATGCCGACAACACCCCCTCCCTCTCTGCCTCCTGCAAACTCCACTTCTGCAAGGTTGCAGCTGAGTTAGTGAGAATCCTACACAAATCCTTTCATCTAATATGGAGACTTTAAATATTATAATGAATATATGTTATAAGTATTATTCAACAGAGTGAGATTTTATACAATTTTACAAATACACTTACACATTTAGAACATTCTCAGAAGTTATACAAGTTAAACTGGCACTGGAACCACATATTTGTTGTCTTGCTGTACCAATGTTGATTTGATAATGAATTTATGTTCTCTCTGTCACACTCAGGACATAGTTCATTTCAGAAAGTGACATTTTATTTACTGCCGCCAATAAAATCATTAAAGATGACATAACATCTTACATAATTCAAGAATAATATGATAACAGAAACATATGAAATATTAGCACAACATGAGTAAATGCTGAATTGACTAATTGTGTATTTATTATCACCCTTCCACCTTCCATGGAAGCCCCGCCCATTCTGTAAGGGCTGAACCATACACACTGAAACTGGAAGTTTTACATCGGGTTTCACTCTGTGGCTGCAATATCCTCCTGGCAGGAGCTGGCATCTACGCACGTTTGGGCAAAGTGTTTTAAGTTGTATGTAACTAGGTCTAAAAGTAACGTTAGAATCTTTACATTAGTGGCAAAACACTTTCTACGCACAGTGGCATTTTTATTTAAAAATGCCAAACTCGCAATTGACCGAGCTGATGCTGTCAATGCTGGGTTTACTGTCCACTTGGGGGTGTTTTCTGCATTGAGGAGAAGTTTCTGATCGCGGAATCCGCCCTGAAGCCAACATGGGACTCTCCTCCAACTCTTTTGGGTTCTTTTTAATCTCCAGGGAGGTGAACCGGCGCAAGAGTTTGTTGCTCAGCACCGAGAAGGTTGTGTTTGAAGTAGTGGAAGTTAGTGCGGTGAACGGAGGAGGTTCAGCCCTGCAGGGAGACGCCTCGCGCCTCCTCACGGTTCTGGATTTACGCACAGGCACTAGTGTTCGGTCCGGAGGTGTGGGTCTGAGGATACTAGTTGGCAGACTACACCTTTTCTCATAGTAGCTGTCGCAAAATCTGCGCACACCAAACTCTAATGTTTTAGATGTGTCTGTCACTGAGTCAGCCTCACTTTTTTTGGAAGGAATGGGAGATAGTAGGATGCCCAGGGCGGAAGGCGCGCTGGGTCTGTGGATGTTTCCGCTGGGAAAATATGATGTTTGATCCTCACAGCTCAGTTTAGGTAGGGGGAGGTGGTCATCGCCAGTTTTAGGATGCGTAAAGTTGTTGTGGTGGTATGAAGTGCGCGGAGGGGTTTCAGGGGTTAGGACTCCGGAGAAGACCAGATGTGGAGGCGAGGAGGAAGCGTCCTGCTCTCTTTCAAACTCCTCTATAGAGTCCATCGAAGGCAGCCGACTCTGCTTTACCCGAGGCCTTGTTGGCCAACTCCAATTTGGAACCAATAAACAATCAGCATGATCACATGTTTGGAAGTCCTCAAGTTTATTCACTAAATGTCCAACTCTCCTTCCAAACGTGTCATTAACCTCAGCACTTCCCAAACTAAGTCGCGGCTGCGCATTTCCCTGAGCTTCCCGGTTCTTCTTGAAACTGTTTGTGAGCGCAAAGACGCACTCTGTGTGACCGAGAAACTTCGCTACTTCAACTGCAGAGTTTCCAACTTTATTCTGCCTGTCTATCCGAAGACCCAGCCTCTTGAACGATCTCACCAGAAAATCTACCACATGGGAGTGCCCTGAAACTGTGGCATACATTAGCGCAGTGTTCCCCCACACGTCCACAACCTCCGGGTCTGCATTGTATCGGACCAGGATCTTCACAGCGTCCAGGCAGCCTTGCTCACAGGCGTAACTGAGCGCGGTGCGCCCGGTTCCGTCTGGACAGTTCACACTGGCGCCTTTCTGCAGCAGAAGCTCTACAAACTTACACCGAGTGTGGCCATCAGGCAGCAGGATGGAGGAGATAAGGGGGGTCTGTGCGTCCTCTGTTTTGCAGTCCACAATCTCCCCATCCAGCGCGTCCAGAACGAACCTGGCCAGGTGGACTTTATCCTTGGACATCGCCTCCAGGAGGATCGTAGTGCCTGTTTGCTCATAGGACTTTCCCTGAGCCTTGAGCATGATTCTGAAATGGGCTTCTCATCAGATAAAGTTCAGCTATAAAGGATATGGAGCAGGTGTGGAAACCTCTCCTAAAAACCGGACGAGTGCTGACAAAAACAACACATCACCTGTTATATAGTGAAGAGGGCAGCCACGGTGTTGCCAGGCAACGCAAACATAAACCCCGCGCTTTGTTCGTCTTTCAAATGGAAATACTTTGCTTATAATGACAATCAACAGCCTCACGAGTGGATCTGCGATGTTGAATGATCCTGCACTTGTTGAATGTGATTAAACCGCAGTATTCATTGTCTGGAAAATAAGTGCGCGAGCGTTGCACGTTAATAAAGTATGACACCACTTAAAACATGTTCCATTCAAAATGATTCTGAAGGGAGCTTAAACAATCTTGGATCTGAATAATGTTTTAATGATGGGTCAAAGAAAATATGAAATATCAATAGTGTTAAGCACTACTGTGTTCAAAACACCATTAGGCCTATATAAACAGGAGGATTATATTAAACACAACAACAAAATATGCTTGGATGAAACAAAAATGAGCCTCTTCATCATGTCCCGTTTTACACCTGGATTTATTGGTACACATACTATAAAACAGTATTAAAGGAGCTGGATAACAACAGTATTTTCATTGCTTTAAGTTCAACAATACAATATAAATACAAAAACACGCACAGAATGGTTTGTTGACAAGCTACAGTTCAAATAGAAAACAAAGAGGAGATACAGTAGAAACTGAGGAAATGAAATCGGTGACTCGCTCTGCAAAAATAATCGGCTTTTTGACAAACTAGAGAGCCAAAGGTTACATGTAATCACACAACAAAAACATTCCACTAGTGCAACAAAGCCTCTAACAAACATAATATTCTTAAACTACACATTATATCTAATATATATAATATATATATATATTCGTTTATTTATATATATCTTCATATAAATAACCCCTTAATTTGGCATTTTATCATTCACAAAATAATTTTACCATCCTAGCAGACACTGAGTGGCACATTTGAAAGCAATGGAATACAATTTAAAAGCACTTTTTGACTTGTTTATCTCTGCACTAGATATGTGGTGTGAGCTTTACACTGTGTTGTGCGGTGCAGTCAGGGCAGACTGGGAGACGGAGACAACAAAGAAAACCCAGTGGTTGATACATGTCTTTCCCAACATCCCACAGACCCACTCTATCCCAAGCCCTTGTATGACAGAACACAATTGGTCAAAAAGTAAATTAAACTACATACATTCCAGTATATACAAGAAAATCCCATCTACCCTATATGTGTGTTACAGCAGGAAATATATTTTAAATAGGGCTTAATACCTCGAGGTGCTTTTATCCTCATGTTTTTGTGTCATCATTATAAAGACTTTTGGTCCTCTTTGTTAGTGGTATGCCCTGCAATGTGACTGCCAGGCACCGTCATATGTGCACAAATACTACAGCACCCACAGTATTACTTTATAATCGTACTTCAGCTCACATTTCATTCCCTGTGGGGGCTTTTTGTCCAGCAGTGTCACCAAGACTGCAGACAATAGTGCTTCCTCAAGTTCTCTGTCGTGCCATAAACAGTAAGGGAACGTGTGGGGGACACAGGCCAGCTCTGAAGTCCCTGGTGTGGAAAGTGTGTGGCAGCCATGTCACAGGCTTTGTTACAAATCTCTTTTAATGACTCAGTCTGACATCCCCTGACTGAAGGCGAGCAGGGAAACGTTGAGGATTACAAGCTGAGGTTGCTAACGTGCAGTCAAGAAGCTATTAAGGGAGCACTTCACTTAAACACCGCTTTAATGAGGGGGACACTGACTAGGCCAGATGGCTTTGACTTCGCTCTGCAAAAGTTCTTGTCTGATGGTGATGGGCGACTCAATTAAAACAATGTATTACAGCAGAATGAATGTGCTGCCACACATTGACACATTTTGCTACATGTGTTTTAAGGACTTGGCACAATTTCACAAGAGTTTCGAGTGCAAAAACTCTCCACAACTTTGCCCACTTTTTTTACATGTGCAAGTTTTCAATCTGCTTGTTCATATTGTAAGCAACATGGCCAGGTGTTGTTAGTTACTGATCTGGTTTAGAAGAAATAACAGTTTTAAACCTTCCTTCTTTTATTTGCCTACTTCGTCAACGGGCCTCTTTTCTGGGTAGTTTCCACAGTTAACAGTTCTCCGGTTGTTCCACTACCTGCCTCCTGGGACAGTGACAGTTGGCTGTTTTGCTGAGATGTATATGCTACTGTAGAGACTCTCTGGTATACAGTGGTGCAGTGTTTATGTCTAGGGCTCTTAGGCCTTTTGCCTTGACAATGTGGGTGCTATAGAGCTTGGTTTAGACTATGGAGCCTCTGTTTCAATGTAATACCTTCATGTTGTTTAGTCATCCATCATTAAAGGCAAAACAAATAAATCATTTGGGTAACTATTACTGTATCATTTCCCTCTATTTCTTTTGGTCATGGTCATAATTGATTTTCGGTATTTTCTACACCTTAAGCTTGAAGGGAATCATGTTTTGTATAGTTTGCATAGTATATGTGATTTTGAGCCCAAAATTAGGAGCATTACACTTTGGGTTTTGCAGGTATGAACTTGTGATGATTGAGGGTAATTGTAAAAATAAATAAAAATGACTTTATCATGATATTTTCAAGTAAAACACAAAAGGTACACAATCTCTAGGGTATAGCATTTAAAAACAAAACTTGAGTGGGGAAATGGGCCATAATCAAAGTGAACATCTCTCCATTGTGATCCCTTTATAGTCTTTTGACGCAGCAAAGATAATAAGCCTTTTTATAGTCGGCTGTAACATTGTCGGACAACAAAAACGTCAGTAACACATCTTTGTGAAGTTACACAACTTGCAATGTAGGTATAGGTGACACGTGGCGTTTGCTACTCCTTCATACAGTGATTTTCTTTTTTAAAAATACATTCTTACTGAAATACAGAAAACCTACAGTAGTGCACTGCTACATTTCCCACATTGTTATAATGGCCTACACATACAAAGTGCTCAGGACAGGACTGGTGTGTAGCGTACAGTGTATTTCACAACGTTTTTTCATTTGTGCTGAAATGACATTAAATCTTAAACATATTCTTTTCGCCTCTTCGCGCCGTTTCTGGAGCAGTTAATCGGGTACCATTTTCAAAGAAAGAAAGAAGGAAAAAAGTATAAAAGGGAATGGTTATCCACCTCCCGTGAGTGAAAGTGTTTGTGCATGTGTTCTGTGTGTGTGTGTGTGTGTGTGTGTGTGTGTGTGTGTGTGTGTGTGTGTGTGTGTGTGTGTGTGTGTGTGTGTGTGTGTGTGAGAGTGAGTGTGTGTCCACCCATAGCTGCAGCTTGTGTTGCCCGTAGGATTCAGAGAGCATTGAAGGTGAACATTTCGATCTACAAACAGTGGAGGAGGGGATATGTCTGATTCTGTGTTATTTGCTTCCGAGGTAACATTTCCTCTCCATATAAGTGGTTAAACCCCCTGCCAAACAGTGAAGAGCACCAATGGCTCAGTGTTGTAGAGTTGGTGGGTGAGGTAAGGATGCAGAAACTGAGTGGTGGCAGGGCTACTGTGTTTGTTTGTTTGTTTGTTTTTTTGTGTGTGAAAGATGACAGAAAGTAGAGAAACAGTGATGTAACCAGGGTTAATGTCTCTGGGTTGTAGAGGGCTATCAGCCATGCAGTGTTTCTGGACCTGCATGTTTGTGTGTGTGTGTGTGTGTGTGTGTGTGTGTGTGTGTGTGTGTGTGTGTGTGTGTGTGTGTGTGTGTGTGTGTGTGTGTGTGTGTGTGTGTGTGTGTGTGTACATGTGCCTCTGTCTCATTCGCTCACACCACCGTGGCAGGTCTGCGGTCCATCTCCTCCTCCAACTTCACCATCTGTTGCATGTCCTTGGCCTTCGAGAAGAACAAAGAAAACACCGTTAGACACATAGCTACAGAAAATGACAAATAATTTCCTTGCATACTTTTGCACGCAATATAAACCACATGCTTCGTAGGAGTGAAGTTAAATGGATGCCACAAAATGTCTGCAGTGGGACAATGTGCGTTCACTTCCACTCATCATTTGCTTTCATAGTATGTGACAGAGGGGCAGGCTGGGAGCTGGCTGTTTTTGCTTAGTAATAGCTGGTGAGTCATGGTGATAAATGACTCAAGCTGCTCGTTGGCACTGCTGACACCCTGAGAGCTGCAGAATACAAATGGGGGGAAAAGGAGGATCTCAAAAATACTAAGTAATTCTTTCTTTCTTTCTTAATCTTGCAATCTCTTCCAAGGCAGACCTGTCGTGTAACAGTTACCTGCTTTAGTCAGAAGGGATTTCATTCTTAACATAACATAGGTAGAAGGAAAGCTGATCTCTAAAGGATGGAGTGACAGTAAGGTGGTGTCAGAGGGAGAGTTGAGTGAGATGGAGATGCCTACCTTGAACCTGTTTGTTTGCATGGTGTGATTTCAAAAGCTGTGCCGGAAGAAGCAAATCATATTAAAAACAAATGAATTTGTGCAGACATGTAAGACATGTACAGGTGATGACAGTGTGGCAGATGGACAAATAAAATGGAAAGATGCATTTATGATTCCTTCATGAGCAAAGTGACCTTCACTTTTTTAGAGGTTACACTCTTTTAAGTGTAACCTTTAAGCAACATTATGTAACAAATACATCAAATAACATTTAAATAACAGCTTAAAGAAATTGGTTGGTGAGCAGGTTGTATAATCTCTCGGTAGAAATGTGTAACGCTTTACTACCACCTAGTTCAGGGGTTCCCAAAGTGGGGGTCGCGAGACCCCGAGTGGGGGTCGCGAGATGATTACAAAATAAAAATGGAAAATTAAAAAAAAAAATTATAAAAAAAAATTGATTAATTTTTTTTATAATAATTTTTATTTTTTTATTATTAATAATAACGTTTGCAAAGACATTTTCAGGGGCGGACTAGTGAGACAATAATGACACTCCCGCGAGAGTGCGGAAAACTGAAATTAATTCACTAGCACCCCCCCGTCAACAGGGGGTCGCCAGTCTCTGGCACTGTTATTTTGGGGGTCGCGGGCTGAAAAGTTTGGGAACCCCTGACCTAGTTGATGTTGGAGAGACTGGATCCTATTTGATTGACTGGTCCTGTTGTCCTCTGTCTGCCCTGCCTTGCTTTATTTTTAAAACAAATGATAGCTTAACTTGTTGCTTAAGTGATGCTAACCGCTAACTCCTGTTAAGCTAGCCGTTAGCTCAGTTAGTCGTGTTGCCAGTACTGGGAGCTCTGAGCATTGGTTAGTTTAGCACAGGAGCTTTGGATCGCTAGGTTTGATCATTACTAATGTTATCATAAAAACTTTTTGATCATAACAAATGCATGTGTATACGCGAGTGTACATGACTTGCACTCCAATTAATCAAAAATACCAATTCCTACATAATGTTGCTTTTTTCTATCTGCATGTATGGCAGATAGACACAGTGCAGTCAAGTGTTGTACAGAATAAACTCTCAATGTAGGAATAATATTGTGTGTTGAGACTTTGATTCTTGAAATTTGACGATGTATTTTTTGAGAGCAACATTGTTCTTTCTCGGTAGTCTGGGAAATTTCTGAGGCCAGTCATATGGAAAACGTCCTACATAAACCTATTAGGGTTACATCACAGAAGACAGAAATGCCTCCATCATATAGTGAAGAAATCAGCCAGGTAACTGCGCTAGTCCCCAGCCTTGAATGTTATTTACACTCTGCCTGTGGGCTCTGTAACTTGTTGTACCTGCTCATTGAACTTATCCAGTTTCTCCAACTGTTCTCTCTGGTTTTTCTGTAGCTGCTCCATCTCTTTCTGTAGCTTCATGGCCAGCTGCAGACACACAGGGACACAACATGATCACATCCCAGTTACTGATGACAACTTTCAATAATAACAGTCTCAAGCCATGACTTTTAGTCAAAGATCGCTGTACACAAAATGAAGATTACAAAAATAAATCTACCCAACAAAGTTGATTTAAATTCATCTTCTATTTGTTGTAGTGATCAACACACATGAGTAAAAAGCCCTGCACTACAGGTTGTCACATAGTGTTAGTTCATTATGCAACATCAAATCAAGAGGTTTAACACTTGTTGTCACGACTACTGCTGTAGTCATGATATTATTCCTATTTTCAGTAGCAGTAAAAGGCCTTGTTTCATTTAAGACCAGTCCAATCTTTTTTTTTTTTTTTTTTAAATGGGAATGTTTCCTTAGAAATGTAACAATACTGAAGTAGTAACAGACACCCAAACATTTCAATGGCATTAATATATATTCATTATGACTTCAAATGTGAGATTTACTGGTATATTTCTTAGCTTAGTGTTCAAAGAAGGAAAGGGTAAAAACAACCTACCCTCTTCCTCTCATCCAGGAACTTCTTGGTGTTGCTGCTGTTTAACTCTCGCACTCTCCTGAATAGCAAAAAGAACATGATCATGGTATAGCAATTGGCTAAAAACAATCACAACAAACCACTTCTCCAAATGAATTACTAATCATTATAGATGGATACAGTATACGTATATGTGTGTGTGTAACCCACCTCTCTCTCTCTGCCTTGTTTTTGATGGACTTGTCCTGGCTGATGGCTTTACTGTTTTCCATGGACATCTTGGCCTGGTTGGCACGCATCTCTTTGCTCTGCCTGAAATTGTAGAACAAGCAGCCACATGTAGATGAAGACCCGGCATTTACAGCGACAGTAAGGTGACTGGGACTTTGAGTTAGCCTCTTGGAATCAGTTCACCTGCAGTAAATGGGTGTGTACACATGTGGTGTGTGTGTGTGTGTGTGTGTGTGTGTGTGTGTGTGTGTGTGTGTGTGTGTGTGTGTGTGTGTGTGTGAGCCTCTCACCGTTCGTGGATGAGTTTGAGCTGCACGGTCTGCTGCTCCTGCACGGTGGTCAGGAGTTTCTTGAGGTGTTCGCACTGCTGTGTGACGTGGCCGTCCTTCATCCCCTGCTCCTCGCTGCTGTGGCTGCTGATCAGCTCGGACCACTCTTTAGTGTGCTGTGCTGTGATGTCCTTTACCTGCATACACACACAGTTCCAGATACACACCTCAGTCAATGTGACTCCAGGCCCTTCACATCACAGCGAGGGTTGGGTCGTATCCCGGTTTCGTCACTCACAGCTCAAAACAATACCATCCCTGTTAACTCAGAGTAAATCACATTACGGTGCAGACTACTGCTCCCAAAGCACCAATGGACACATTCGTTTCTTGTTTTTCTTTTTTAAAATGAATGATAAATTGCCAAGTGCAAAAAGGTAAAACCATGTTTAGAGAGTATCCTTATTCATTTAGTAAAATCATGATGTAATTGACTTTACAATACTGAAAAAAGGAGGCTTGCTTTGGGGTAAAAAGTTACCTTGACTTTGTGATCAGCGGTCAGTGTTTGGATCTTATCCTCCGTCTCCTTCTTCAGCTCTTGGCAGTTGTTTTCCCTGGGAGGAAACCACCATAAGATCATGCAGGGCAAATGTGATTGTTGAACTTTTAAAGAGACCTTGTTTTAGTCACAAACAAAATCTGCTTTAGATTTCCAAAAGGTTGTCTAAAAGTTGTTTCTTTAATATTTAGGTTTTCAAGACATTGTGGTCAAGAATACATGATTTATTATGAATAAAATAAGGTAGCAGACACATGTATACATGATTGATTATTTTCACGTCTGTTGCTTTCCTTGCGTTTACCCTCGTTTTTTAATGGCTTTCTCTAGTAGTTTCTCCAGGGAGGTCTTCTCCTTCTCATTCTGTGACACCATCTTGTCCACCTGGGTGCAGTGGGCTTTCTGCATTGCACTTTGATCCTATTGAAACAACAACATGTTAATCACCAAGTATTTATTTCTACTTTTGAATTGCAGTTGTAGCCATCAACTTCCTCCATGAGCATATTTGAGAATAATTTAGAAACAGATATGATAGAAAAGCAGGCAGCTACAATACAAATCTTTGATCGTAATTTTTGAAAATAATAATAATAATATGTTGTTGTTGTTGTCTACATCTAGTTATGAGCCAACAGTTGTCTTCAAACAGTCAACAGATGGGTCTGGATGGCACTTGTATCCATGGGTTATGCAATAGTACCTAATACTATGATAATTAATGAGCCACTGTGAATGAGCGAACACTCACCACGGTCGCTATGGTTCGCTCTGGTCAAAGGAAAAGCACCTTAGCAAGTCTAATTTCTTACTAAACATTGATGATGTGGACAGACTGTTGAGATGAAAGGCGGAGCATCAATGACGGTCCGGAATAAGCAGCGGCCTCTTTGCACTACCAACAGGTCGGCTCTCACACAATCACCCACCTTTGCCTGCTTCTTCTTTAAAGTGTTGAGCTCCTTCTGTTGCTTTTTAATCAATTTAAGGTACGTCTGCAGAGGGGGAGAAGTGCTATTATTAATCTGGTTACAGGTCATGTTGAGAGTAGCCTTTGAGTACACAGTATACATCAGACTTAAACATATTACTCTTTATCATTCTCCTTTTATGTAACCTGTACGATTACCTACGTCAGGAATATGACCATCATTTTACAGAGTATGGGAAAATGTCCTCAAATGGCAATGTAATGTGACCGTAACTTTTCACTTTTACTTTACAACATGATTGTTTAGCAATAAGTTCAATAAAGCACACCTCTGTTGGTTCTTATTTTGAAAATAATAACATTTCAACCAACATGATTGCACATTCTGTAACTCTTCCACCTTCTCTGTCCTACAGACTGAGCCCTGTGTTTAGAGTAAGTTGTTCAGTTACCCACCTTCATTAGTTTTAAGTCCTCAATGCTGACATTAGGCACGAGTGCAGTATCTGAAACAGCAAGGAAAAGTCATGTTTTAACAACAAACGTTCATATGTATGCCTTTAGTGTGTTTAAGAGTCAGTGTATACCCTTTTTGTTTTCTGCGTTGTTATTGTGAGCCGAGTTGGAGCTCTGGGCCATGTCCGAGCTGGCCTGCGGTGTGACGTTGGCCTTCACCGTGTCTCCTTTCCCTTTCCCCTTCTTGTCATTCTTTGAGCTTCCACTGGGAACGTCTGCTATGTCATTCTACAAAAAGAAATCATTCAATCAGATGGTAAGGCACACTGTTATTTGGATGCAGGTATACAGAGTTTAAAACTTAGCTATAAGAGGTAACATAAGTGTTGCCCAGTCAATCAGGTACAGTTCTGCAAATGGAGCTGAGCATTTTCTATTAACTCAAACCGAAGTGTGTGTGTGTGTGTGTGTGTGTGTGTGTGTGTGTGTGTGTCTGTGTGTGTGTGTACCGTGTCAATCCCCAGCGCTTTCATCTGGTCAGCTCTTTTCTCTGCTATGGTCAAGAACTTCTTTGGGTCCGATAGGGCATCCACAATTGCTAAAACACACAAAACAATGTATGAGAATAGTACAGGAGAAAGAAAGATTAATGAATAAAAAGCTGGGTTAAAGGATAGTTGGATGCCATGTTTAACCACATTTCCACATAACACCTATGACAAAACTCTAAACTACTGTTTATTTAAAGCCTATCAAAATGAGGGTCATTATATCAATCTGCTTTCTTAGATTCTGTTGCATAGGTTTATTTACATGTAAATGGTCTGCAGAGGCTAAACTCCAATAGTTTCCTCTAGACGGAGTTTCTCTCCCACACACTCGCCCCCCCCCCCCTGCCTGAAACGCCTCCATTGAACTCCTTTGTTTACTTCTGTAAAATAATAACATCACTATGTTACAATCGTGGTTCTATTGGCTAGCGCTCCAACACATTGTACATGATAGGCTAAGGGCGGAACATCTCTTAGCGGTTGACCAATCACAACAGAGCGTGCCCACTAACCAATCAGAGCAGACTGGGCTCTGGTTTCAGACAGAGGGTTAGAAGAGGTGCTGCAGCACAGGCAGTATGAGACAAATAAAGAGCTTTGTGAACATTAAAGCAGCTAGCTTTGACAAAGTTGAAACTATATCTATTTGTTCTAGTTACCCAGATGATATTTTGAATTATGGATGGCAGCAGGATGTATTGCCTTGCTCACACAGATGTTGGGAAACTAACACAAAAGCGATCCTCCTCTTGCATGATGACCTTGACTACTACAGCAATGTACTGAGAAACCAGTGAAGACTGCAGTAGGCTAGCTTGTTTTATTTTGAGCCCCGAGTAGATCGCAGTGTGTCTGGCAGGGAAGTGGTTCTGGCAGCAGATCTTCTAATGGTTACAGTAATGGCTCCTCAGTGCAAGCCCCTTGGCTTTATTTAATGACGATGCCAATATCCTGCTCATTTGTATGCTTCTGCCTGTTTTAAACTGTCTATTACTGCAGATTCACTGTCATCATCATTTGCGCCATGCCATTACTCTGAATGCTCAAACCAAGCCAAGGCAGAGAGTAAGTGAGCGCGAGCGCAGAAGAGAGTTGCCTTTGCTTTCCTTTTTTTCTCTTCTCACCACAGGCTACAGAAACAACTTTATTATCATTAATGAATCAACGGAGCAGTAATACAAAGTATGTCAGTGGAAAACTTAAAATTCTTTTTTTTGTTTGATCCAAACACTCCCATGCCCAAAACATAGTACGTACCTAGAGCTCCTGGCCTATACAAGCAGGGTCACAGTTAAGTCTTAGAAAGGTGGATGCCATGGATTATTTGAAATAGTATGTGGATGATTTGTTCAAATGTTTGAGTCATATCTCCTATATCCTCAGTGAAAGGGTTGCATTAAGTTAAATTGTCAAATGGTTGCTTGTTCAAATGATTGATTGAAGAGTATATCAGAGCAGAAGGACATAAGCTCATCTACAGTAGATGGTGGTTTATTGGGGACAGAGGTGGAGCACTTTTATCACAAAGTACCTGATCAGCAAATAGGGAGAAAGTAAGGAGGGGGCAGTAAGAGCAAATGTATGATCCTTAAATGAGGCAAACACTCCTCAGTAAAACTAATTTCAATTGAATGCCAAAATAGGAAAGCCAGTTTGAGTTTAGCTAGAGTAAAGGCAGTTATTCATCTTGTGCAGGTAACGCCAAATATATTCAGAATCTGTGACCTTGTTTTTAAAGTATAGATATGAGAACCTCTGAATATCACCTGCCCAGTATTGTAAGTATAATTCTATTGTTTGGGACTTCGCGTGAAAGTTCTACGAGTAAGAGATAGCTTACCATTCCAAATAAACCTAGAAAGACTTACATCTGCATTTACTGAACACCTCTGAGAAGAAAGCAATCTACATTAAGATTTTGTATGCGTGTTTTCCTCACCTCCAAAGCCGTCGGGCACGTATGTCTTGAGGATGATTTGGCAGAAGATGGTGGGCAACGACAGGGGCTTGTTGCCCTCGTTCCTCAGCGAGATGTGACGGTAGCCAGCCTGCAGGCCATCCAGAGGCAGGATGCGCTGACCAATCAGCTTGTTGTTGTCGTCGTAAACGGCAATGCGCAGGACCGCCAGATCGGGTAAGATCACCTAGGAGGGAGGGATTTAGGGAAATGGAGGTTGGGAGGAAGAAGATGGGGAGGTGAAGAGATGTGAGGACAAAAAGTGTTACAGAAAATAAAAGTCACAGTTAGGGTTGTACATTCAAATCAAAATCAAATCAAGTTTTATTTATATAGCACATTTATAAACGATTTTTGGTCGAGCCAAAGTGCTGTACATATAATAAAAATAGCCAACAGTAGAGACACTTTACAGCAAAGACAACAGCACAGTTTGTTCAGAATATCAGTATGAGAAAAAACGACATCCTCTATCCTTAGATTACACTTACATTATCCATTTGGATCTCCTAAATACATTCTGGTGTAAAAATAAGTTAAAAATAAACTATTCTGAGCCATTGGAGTTAAACAGTCTCTGTTTTAAGCTAAAGCGGAAATGGCATCATTAAGGGGGGGGGGGTCAAGGAGGACACTGCAGGGGACGGTCACAGTGTGAAACGGGGAAAAAGTCATGAGTGCAGCGACACAGCATATCTGACTACTGACAAGACCATCTCCACAGCTAGTGCACACGCAGGGAGTACCTCTTGTGTGCATGTGTTTGTATGTGTTTGTATGTGTTTGTATGTGTTTGTATGTGTTTGTATGTGTGTGTGTAAATTGTGTCTGGCATGAGCTTGTGTGCACACTCTTGCAAAAATGGAGGGAGAGTCTGACTGGCCTTGTTTGTGGAGATAAGTGAAAGGAGGATGATTAATACCCAGACGGAGAGGGAGCTAAGAGATAAGATGGAAGAATACTCACTATCGATGAATGGGTAGAAGCACCTGCTTGTGTTTACGTGTGTATTATGCAAATGTGGCCTTGCTGATGTACAGTATGCGAGTGCTGCTGGTGTGTGTTGCTGGCTCTGAGTCATCCCGACAGTCGTGTGTTTAGGTGCACGAGGAAGGTATGGCAGTATTTGAGGGCATTTGTAGATGTGAGAAACGAGTCCTGCCAGCACCTCTGCTTGTGATGCCCCTCTGATAGCACTGTGTGTGTGTGTGTGTGTGTGTGTGTGTGTGTGTGTGTGTGTGTGTGTGTGTGTGTGTGTGTGTGTGTGTGTGTGTGTGTGTGTGTGTGTGTGTGTGTGTGAGCACAGCAGCACTGCGGCAGGCTGTGATTGATGGTGTGTGTTAGGAAGCTGGAGTCACAGTCATGGCTGAGAGACTCCTCATTCTGCTGAGAGCAGCACTATTACCAACACTCTTTCGCTCACTATCCCTGATCCTTCTCCTTTGTCCTCCCCTTTTCTCTTCTTTCCACCTAAATGGTTTTATTTCCGTTAGTTTTTCCTTTATTCTTGAATCACTCCCTCCGTCTTGCCTTCCTCCTCTCATCTTTACTCTTGCTAGAACTGACATCTTACTGTATATTTGTCTTCATCCCCTATTTCCTTGTGACGACACGGTGCTGGAAATAGTGCAGCACATTTGTTTTACCTCACTGTGTCTGTTATCTCTCCCCCCTCTGCTCCCTCATTGGCCAGCAAGCCCTTTCCCCTTCTCACTACCTTTCTGAAGACGAAGGGCTCCTCGTTGTAGAGAGGGTTCAGTCCGTTGTTCATCACCATGCGGGTGCGGAACTCCTTCCGGATGGTGTCCGTCGGCAGCCCGTACATGTCCACCTCAACGTACGTGCCAATTTTCTTGTCTGACAGGAACTGTCCAGAGAACACCTTAAGTAAAACATTAAAAAGAGGACATCATTAGGAACATTTATTTGGCAGACATGGATTTCACAAGATCACTATAGAAGTAGTAACTATTGACTTTGAATTATTTAACATTATGTGGTACATTCTAGTACCATCTACTAATGTTTCAAAATTGTAAGTAGAGATGTGTGTTTTAAACAAACTACTCCGCCCCCCTAGATTTTAATCCTACAACAAAACCAAGCCTCAAATGGACCCTTGTATAAATATGAGTATTTTATATGGATACGTTTTATAAAAAAGTACTCTTTATAGTTTTCTTTATTATTTATAGGGTTGAACAGTTCTCCTAGATGAGTACAGGGTCCCATGGACTGACCTGAACACTGCAGGTTGCTGCGATGACTCCGTCCACAGGCGTCTCTGAGAAAGGGTCAAACATCCTGTCTGACCGCCGCATGAAGTCAGGCTTCAGCAGGTACCTGATGACACAACATCAATCCACCTTTTAGATCACATGTTGAAACACATGTTGAAACACTGGAATGAAACACAACATCCTAATAACAATATACTCTTAATAGTTTCTACAATTATTTTAATTTTAATTTAGGCCCTAAAACAATGTATTGGGAATAAGGAGGTACTTAAGGTGTGTGTGTGTGCGTGTGCGTGCGCGTGTGCGTGTGCGTGTGTGTGTGTGTGTGTGTGTGTGTGTGTGTGTGTGTGTGTTATCCCGGGGCCAGCTGAGTAGCATTAGTAATGATGGGTGTCTGCAGAAGCCCTGATCTTCCCACATATGAGATTCCAGCATTAGCAGTGAGCGCTGCGCCTCAGGGACAGTATTAGAGCCGAGGGACGAGACAGGAAGAGATAGATGACTGCAGAGAGCCTCAAAAGCGGGTTTACGTGGAGCCCGCTTCCCCGAAGCACTCATTGGCTCTCAGGGCAGACAGTAACTATGGTAGCCGCTGGCAACCACTAATGAGATGTGACAAGCTTTAATTGATGAGCTTCGGATAGGGGCGGAGGAGGGAGGGATGGGACGGATAAGAACGAGCTAAGGGCAGGAGTGAGGAGCTGTTCTCACCCGCAGGAGCCGTTGTACTCGTACTTTCCTTGGTTGAGCTGCATGGCCAGATCTGAGAGCGGATGAGAGAAGTGTTGATGACAGATATTACTCACAAACAACAACATTTGAAGCAATTAATATAATTTGCATTGTTTTCTGTTGAGCTTTTCTTTTTTTTTCACTTAAAGACTTTTTTCTTTATATTTTCTCTGACATTTCACTTATTTTTCTTCCCTCTAACCATGTATTACTCCATCACAGAAACTCCATCTCTTTTGTGACAACCCCCCCTCCAGGCTAGCACATGCTCAGCTCCCAGCAGGCCATATGGTCCGACCCCTTTTGCCTCTGGCCATGGGGCAGCAGCTGTTTTCCAACAGGCATCACATAGTACATAGGTATGCATGTGTGTGTGTGTGTGTGTGTGTGTGTGTGTGTGTGTGTGTGTGTGTGTGTGTGTGTGTGTGTGTGTGTGTGTGTGTGTTTTTATCAGAAATGTTCAGAGGGAAAACAGATGATGTGTGTGTGTGTGTGTGTGTGTGTGTGTGTGTGTGTGTGTGTGTGTGTGTGTGTGTTTATGTGTTTGTGTGTAGGTTCACACATGCATAACCTAATGCTGCCAAATGACGTGCAAACCATTTGCAGAGCCTGTAAACCAAAATCTGTTGTTCCCACGAGTGTGTATGGTTCAAAAGTGTGTATGGTTAGGGAAGACAGTTAATTGCAAAGGGGGTGCATGATTTAGATTTATGTCACAGTATGCTGACACACTTTATTTGCCTGATTTTGTATTTAGTCGGCTGTTTTTATAAAGCAAAAAATACATCAAGAAATAGCACTATGGTTTCCCTAAACAAAAAGCTTATGAAGGTATTTGTGACTAAGCACAGACTCAAGGAGGTTGGTCAGTGTCTGGAATAACATGGTGCCACGTAAATGTGGTATCCATTGTATTGGAAGTAGAAAGTTCCAGCACAGATCTCTAAAAAACCTTGGCCTATACTTAAAAGTCATCCGGAAAAAAATGCTTATTTTGTAATGTAGAACGGAAAATTTTATCTTTGTAAAGTCCACATGTTCTAATTGTTCTTGGCATGTGTATATTTGGATGTATGCTATGACTGGGGCAGTGAGGCTTGTTTATCAGTGACTCCATGTTTATCACAAAAAAAGATGCTCTCTGTGTGCTGTAGGAATATGAAAGGTCAGAAGTTCACTGCATGCTGGACTTTCTCTTGGATCAGAAGGTCAAATGAGTGCTTGCATTTGGTTACACATGTGTGCTTGGAGGATGTTTGTGCTGTATGTGGATTACTTGATATGGGGGTGTGTGTGAGGTCAGAGGTCCCATGTTGTGTGCTGTGGTACCTGGGGTCTGGAAGTTGAGTGAGACCATCTGGCAGCCTGCGTTCCAGAAGATCTGAGGCATGTAATTACTGGAGTCCACCCGGCCCCCTTTGGGGTAGATACGGCTCATCTGACGCTTGTTGTAGCTGCATGGACGCTCAGGAATTTATTTTTTATATTTTTAAAGAGAGAGCATGTGTGTTCCTGCACATGTGTGGGTATGCATCGGAGTGTGTGTGCGTCAAACAGACTGCAGGACTATTTTTAGTGTGAACAGCTTGGGTCAAGCCGTCCCATTGGAGCGAGAGAGAGAGAGAGGCAGTTTATGTGTGTACGTTTGTGTCAAGCCAAGTCACACTGGCCTCTGGAGGCCTGCGGTTCTTTTCCAAGAGCAGAGTGGAAACTCATTTGGCTAAAAAACATCCATTCTGACCTGCCTTTCAGCTCTCATTTAGGTGACCTCAATCTATCATTTAAAAACTGTAGACTTATCAGAAAGCTACATACGGCTTAGCACAAATAGCAGATAGACACAGGTAGCAGCTAAAGAACCACATTTTCCCCATAGGATTTGCTAGAGACCTCAAAATGATGATTTATTCACAAGGCGTGCAGACAAATGAATAATCATGTTGCTTAAAAATTGGAAGATGTTTAAATAAGCTAATGTTAGCAAGCAGTTTGATATCATTACATTTTAAGCTGATAAGCTAATGTCACATGTTATTTCTGCTGCCCCTAAGTGACCAAAAACATCAGCCATGTTTAAAGCATTTTGTTCAGATTTTGGTGAAGTAGCCATAGTAGGGATGCCTTCACTTTCAGTCACCTTGGATATTCACTATGGTAAAAAAGATTTCCTTAATTGAATAAGATGAGTGCTGTAGCAATTTCACAATACCACTTCTTATGTCATAAAGCAATTATAATGCTCAGATAAATGCAGCACAGCTAAGGCCAAAGGATACTTGACAAACTCGATGGCGTTGGTCTTCAGATAGCCCAAACCCACAGACTCGTTGAATGACGACATGTTATGGTGAATGTTCCTTTCTGAAAGACACAACAAAGGGGATAGAAAGTGCTTTTGACATTTTGCTTTTACCAGAGCAGCACATAGAAATAAACCACACAAATATACTGAAAATAACCCATCTTTTAATGTACAAGAAGCAGGACTAAAGTAGAAACACCAATAGAGGAAGTCGAAGCTCACCCTCCGCCACGTCAAAACTCTGGAACTTGACGGGCTGTGCGTAGTTGACCATGGCTGAGAGCCACGGGTGGATGTTAGTGGTGGCTCCTACATAGGTGTACTGAGCTATCAGAGCCTCCTCAGAGTCCTCCGCTTCTTCTGCAACCTGCACAGGACAGGGACATACACAAACACCCGTTACACACACACAATCACATACACACACAAACTTAAAAATGGATTGGTTTGATATATGAGTGTGACAAAGTGTAGCAGCAGTCATGTGCTCACCTTTTTGTTATTGTCTTGGTCAGATGCTTCTGAGATATCTGTGGCGTCTGTTGCTTCTGTGGCTTCAGACATCTCCGTCACTTCATCGTCCGGCACCTGGAAACACAGACAGCGCTCCATAATATGTTTCTTTATAATATCCATGTCCATTCTTAATTAAAACTTATTTAATGGATATTACCCAATTATAGAAACACAATAAGTTGTAGTTGCTTCTGTCAAGTTTCTGATAGAAGCAACCCTTTAGATTTCTGGCAGTGTAAATAGTTAATGTGAGCAATTCAGTTGTTAACAGTGACATCCCACCTTCTTGGTACTGTTGCTGAGGGTGTTCTCCTTCTTGGAGCTGACAGCGTTGCTCTGGGAAACACTGTTGGCCTCTTTCTCAGTGGTTGCCTCTGACAGACTGCTGGGGGCCTCAGAATTTAACTCAACCTCCTTTTCTCCTGCACACAAACAAACAATGAGACACAGACGTTTATTCTATGATAACGTTTCCTGTTGTGTACATGTCAGCTTAAACCCTTCTTATCACGCACACACACACACACACACACACACACACACACACACACACACACACACACACACACACACACACACACACACACACACACACACACACACACACACACACACACACACACACACACACACACACACACACACACACACACACACACACACACACACACACACACACACACACACACACACACACACACACACACACACACACACACACACACACACACACACACACACACACACACACACACACACACACAGCTGACCATTCTCTGTCTCCTCTTCAATCTCCTCTCCCATAATGATGGCAGGTGTGTTGGTCTCTCCTGCCTCCATGTGTTTCTTAAAGGCCTCTAGCTGTTCTGTATGACAAACAAACACACATGCGTTAATTAAACAAAACACTGATAAACAGACGTTAGAAAAGTCAGCAGGCTAAGTTGTGTACGTACTCTGTTCCACTTCAGGTTTCAAGCGTTTGTTTTTGATGAGGATTTTACGTTTGAGTTCACCTGGAGAGGGTAAGGGGCGCCCAGATTCAATCTGCCCAAGATAACATAAAAAACATAAACATTAAAACATAGATAAATCATATATATCATCCCAATGGATTTGACTGATTTGGTGAGACTTTTTGAATCAAAGAGAGTATCTACCGGGTAGTTTTCCAGAGGCTGTTTGAGGAGGAACTCGCCAAAGGTGTCATCGCAATACTTGGCCATCTTGTACTGCTGTGGTTTACTGCAGAGACACACAGAAGAGCATGTGGTCAACCTACTGTATCTATAACAAATGACATAATTGTTGCGTAATAACACCTTTGCTTACGGTAGACATACCTGCAATGGTTTTCAAAGGACAAAATAACAGGGTAGTCTGAGGTCACAAATGCTGTTTCCTTGATGGCTTGGATAACATCCTGTTGGAAGAGGAAGAAGGATAAAAACAATAAAGGGGAGAAGGAGAAGAGAGCAACGCTGTGATATATGTAATATCATAGGCTCAGCACAAGAGGGCAGGCAAGCCCAATGCAATAACATAGAAGCAGCCAGGAAAAAAGACTGGGGAAGGGAACGGTGGTTTGCATGTGTGCGTGTGTGTGTACCTTGAAAAGGATGTCCGTGCACATGGCCTTCCCATGAGTGATGATGGGCTCCTGGTCCTCTCCTTTACCGTCCCAGCAGTCCAGCTCCACACATCTGAAAGAGGGAGAGCAACAGGAACTGCATGAACCCACTGATGATGTACATTTCATGTAATATACATATATAAGAAGTTTAAACTGTGTTTGTTTGCATTAATTGAATAAGACTGCACACCTGCATCCAGACAGCAGGACTTGGCGGTACATCTCCACGGAGGACTTCCCTCCGAACTGTCGCCCCGTCAGGTAGGTGTTGTGGGACGAGCTGATGAAGTAGTGGGCCAGCGGCTGATCCATTTCCTGATACAGCTGCAGCCGGTCCAAGAAAACGGGAGCGTTTTCGTCTGACATCAGGTACCGGCAGAATCCATCACTGGACATGTGACCTGCGGGATAGGGAACCGGGAAGTGTAAGGTAGTAAGAATGAAATGTAACTGTAATTTTTTCTTAAGACAATTTGAACAATTAGTGGTCGTTACAATGAACTTTAAAAAAAATTACTTAGACTTAAAGTAACATTATTACTCTGATAGGCAGTATTAAAATCAAAAGTATTTGTGAATTATAGATTAAAGAAATTCTGGATATGCATACATTTTCCTTTTAATTGTGTGCCAAGGAGGAGCACTATCAGTTCATTTTATGATTGTTGATATGTCAAAATAATAAGAGGCATTTTGACAGAACTATGCCAATAGTCTCATATAATATGCTGTAGTTTCAAAGGTACACAGGCAGATGGCAGCACAGCCTAAAAGATGTCCCCCTCCTGCTTCCCTTTGCCTCTACCTTTCTTCTTCAACTCGTCATCTCTCTCGTATTTCTCGACGATCTGCATTGCTCTCTTGGGGTCGTAGAACGGGAACAGGATCTCATTTAATCTAGGGTCACGTTGGTTCTGAGGAGCAACACGCACACACAGGGATTACATCACTGGCATATTATCTGTACGATCTTTCCACACAAAGTGGATCTAGCGCAAGAAACATATTCCATTGACAAACAGGACAAGGGCCAACCAAATGCAACATGGGAAACGTACCATCAGTGCTCATTTCCTTATTTTGATTTATTAATATAAGTAAATCAAAATAGTTTATTTTAGTAACTTTTCTGGGCTTAAATGGAGAGCACTTAGGTATAAATAGGAGGAAACAAACAAATGTCATTTCTAAGATGTTCTAAAACAAACTGTGAGCGGTTAAGTGTTTGCTTAAAAAGGAAGGAAGTGATATGTGATGCGGAGGTTGAAGGCAACTCTACTTTAAAAAAACAACAGCATCAAAACATCGTTATAATGTCAGTGCCCACACACACAGCCAGGTGGGAATTAATCCAAACAAAGCACTGGCTCTGTTGCTCATCGATGCGCAGGACTGGGCATGAAGCAGCAACACACAGCGGGGGGCCCGGGCAGGTAGGCATCCAAACACAAGAGCACGGCCACAAAAAAACAGACACAGACAGCAGGAAACGAGACGAGCCGAGTCGGAAGCAACAGGACGGGAACCTCTACCCTCCTGTTGCCGTGGCAACACCAATCAGACACGAGGAGGAGAGCCGGGGTAGCCAGCACATGGGGGATTGGGATGAGGGCGGGAATGCAGAAAAGGGGAGCTGGTGGAAGTTGCCCTTGCAGGTTGACTGGAGGTTAAATACTTTGTGCACCTCATTAAAAAGGACTTTTCATTTAAGGGCTTTTAATGAGGGTCAGGGTCCGTGCAGCCGGGCTGGAGGGCAACTTCTAACCAGAGTGGGACGGGGCAGAGCAGGATGGGGTTGCAGCAAGCAAAACACAGAGAAGTTAATGAATGATAAAGAGCTTACTTCATTCAGAAAGCTGACTAACTGGTCTACAGTTAAATAATCAGTTTCTTTCCCATTGCTGCAAAGGAATTCATTAGAGAAACAAAATGTTATGCTTCTTAAAAATAGACACCCTCACAGTCATTCACACATTCAGTCAGTTAATATTAGAAAGCAGTCTTTATAAAAAGGGGGTCATACTTAAATGTTACACGTTTAGTAATAACATGTTAATAATCACTCGTATTTAACTGTGGAAGCAGGTTAGGCTGTCCAGACAAAGTTAGTGCAGCAGGCGCAGAAACATTTGTCCTGATTATTTCAAATAAGATGCAGTAGCTCACACTTGGGGAATATGTCATTGTTCTGTATCTGCCAGTAACATGGGTATAGACAATGCTGGGGGGCTA
The DNA here is from genome assembly GCF_949606895.1 of Notothenia rossii. Classification (NCBI taxonomy): domain Eukaryota; kingdom Metazoa; phylum Chordata; class Actinopteri; order Perciformes; family Nototheniidae; genus Notothenia; species Notothenia rossii. The sequence goes on along the minus strand of NC_136906.1, from coordinate 61,354,355 downwards.
CAGTTAAGTTGCTTATTTGGACAAGTGGTCATCTTCTAGTATTAATTGTGAGGTAAAAAAATCAGTAAACATGATTACCAAGAAAACAGTGGGCAGGTTTAAAAAATAATAAAAAGCAGACTCACATTTTCTTGAAGAGTTCCTCTATGTCTGTGCGAGGGCAGATCTTCTGTGTGAGCGCGTAGAAAATGTCAAAGGTGAAATCTGAAGGTTCAATCTCATCGTTCTGTGGGAGATAAACAAGCCGTGAGAGATCTGCACCTCCAGATTAAAGTGTCACATATCATACGTCTGACCACTGCGGCCTTCAGCCAGTGTCTGACCTTTCCACTCGGAAGGCCGAGGTCCTTCAGAGCCTGAAAGATCCCCTTCTCCGTCTTTCCTGATGCAAAGGTTCGAGTAATGCTGTGAACGAATCAGAGAGAAACACAGTGTGAGACAGATGAGAGTCACTGGGATGGCCAAATAATTGTACCAACTATCTAATTTATTCTTACCCTCTTACGGGAATTTTACCATTCACATTGGTCAGGAAGCACATTCTCATCCAACTAAATGAGACATGAAAAAAAAACAATTCGGATATTTCTCATACCAGAGTTGTACTTCGTAAGGTTTAGTGAAATCAAAAAACTAAAGTGCTAGAAGTGTTCTAATGTAAAATGCACTCACTGTTTCTTGAGGCAGGTCATTGGACAGACGTTGTTTGCCTTAAAGTTGTGAATCACTGACCTGAGACCCTCGATCCATTTCTGCAAAACAAACAAGCACCAGTGTTCAGGACACACACTGTCAACACACTGACCATACACTCCCAGAGTATGCATTGTGTTTAGAAGTGAGTGTCATGGGGGAAATAAACACAAGCAGATCAATTGCCTCTTAAATTCACACGCACACACAGACACGGTTGATGGCCTTGACAGAACCACACCCACACACACCCCCCCCCAAACACACACACACACACACACACACACACACACACACACACACACACACACACACACACACACACACACACACACACACACACACACACACACACACACACACACACACACACACACACACACACACACACACACACACACACACACACACACACACACACACACACACACACACACACACACACACACACACACTGATAGAACAAGGGATTCATTGTTTTCTGCCATTTCCTTGATTTTATGAAATGTAGTTTGTTTCTTTTCTCTTAATATGCTTATTATTACTTGGCATTTTTGAAAGATTGTCCGTTTTACATTCGTGCAAATAAAGCATAATAAATTAATCAGACAATCTCATCTGTTCCAAACTAAAAATGTATTAATGAGTGAGAACAAGATGGATGGAGTGGCAGTCAGATTTCTCAAAGAGCTTTTTTTGTAGCTGAGTGCGAATGAAATCAGAGGTAGAGTGAGATAGTAGACAAAGAGCGAGACAAAGAGGATGAGAAAATAACAGCAGAAGCAGGAGCACGGGGGTCTCAAAGGGAGATCGAGATGAGGTGAGACAGGGAGAAATGACTCATTCCAAATGTGTCTGTTTATCAGAGAGAACCAAGGCCGCGTAGGAGTTAGCATGTGAACCATTCACCTAGCAATTTGCTTTCTTTCTGAAGTAATCATTTGCTGTGTAAGGGTTCCATATGATGTGGAAGTGTTAAAGGAAAGTGCGGGTGAACTCAATGTGCTAGGCAGAGTTGATACCAGCTTAATTCCCAGAACATGTTTTTCTAACCAACAAAATCAAAACAAAATCACCTGAAAAAAAGACGGATTTGTCAAAGCAGCACTGACTTTTGATATGAGGAACATCAAACTAATTCTCCAGTTCTGCAGGTCAGAGATATTGTATCATTTCACTTCTCCATTCATAAGAATGTTTGTATTTACCCTGGCTGTGTCCGGGCTCTCGGCCACCATGAACACAAAGTTGAGGTTGACCAGGTCTGTGCCGCTGCAGATGCAGATGATGCAGCCCTCTAAGTCCGACTCTGTCTTTCCAAGAGCCTCGAATGATGCCAAGATCTTGGGTTCCTGAGAAAAAGCGAAATCAAGAAGAGCGTCAAACAGATACAAATACATGCCTCAAAAGATGACAGCAAGAAACAGAAGCATCCCGAGAAAGGAACGGGGATGGAAACGGAAACAAGTGGTCTACAGTGATGTGTCTTCATTTGGACTAAGTGAGGTCCCTTAGTAGTGCACTGCCATATTGTGCTCTGAAAACATTAGTGCAGTATGTGAATGTCTCAAAAACAGATGGTGTGCACTCACAGGAAGTGACGATCGCCGCTGTTAGCTAGCTAGCTACGATCCTTTGCAGTACTAAATCAATACAGATGGCTCAATTAACCCTATAAATGTATCGATGGCCTCTTTTTAACCCCATGATAGTGGTAGGTTCCTTAAATTGTGAAAAAAAACAACATGTATCACTTTTATTTGTACAGTGCTATGTTTACTGAAGCAACCGCAACAGCTACAAAATCTTTTACTTCCTGTATGTAGCCAATATGGCAGCTGTTGGGTGGGAGAAGTATCCACTATCCACACTCAACTTTTAGACCGTTATGATTACTCATAGTGCACTGCCTTTTGCCATACTTTGCACACTTATGAACAAAAAATATCAAACATAAGTAATTACGTTTTTTAATTGAGAAACAGTTCAGGTGTCACATAACCTCAGAAATGTAGAGAGGTATTGCATTTAAAGAAATCTAAGGGGATCTCTTATTCCGGTATCTTTGCAGTAAATAGTTACAAATGACAGAACACAATGGGGAAGAAGCTTAGAGAGAAGGCAGTTGAAATGTTTACTGCTGTTGTAGAAAAGCCTAAGGAATATGAGGACCATGTCTGAGAGACATAAAGCTCTGTGTCAGCCAAAAAGGGATACGATGGACATTCATCATGGAGGACCAGATTACAATAATACATTCAAAAAACATCTCAGAGGCTCGATGCTTTGGATGTGTCTCACAGTGGTGGAAAGCAACACTTCAGACGCCACTTTACTTGAGTAGGTAGGAGAAGGTGAGCAGACGAGTGGTGAGCAACATGATGGAACTGACAGGAAGTAGCCAAGTATATTTGAGTGTAGTTTGGTTTAATTTCAGCCAAATACCAATCAACAATTAAGACAGATTGATAATTATCTTGTTTTTTTTAGCAATACAGTTGACAAATGTACGGTAATGCAATGGTGGCTTCTGAATAGGTTTCTATTTGTTGGAAAAACAAATACAATCCTATGACACCTAAACATGATTTTCTGTCTTCTATGTCAGTGAGTTTTAATTTCTGTAATAACAAAAACGGGGGGAAATAAAGTGATTTGTATTGTGATTGAGCACACATCACAAAAGTGGGGAAGCTCATTTGAATGCACAACAAAAGAACAATAACGATAGGGAACAACATTATTATTGGTCCAAACTACACAAGTGTTGGCCTTTGTTTCTTATTTTCCTCACTCCACCAATAATCTCTAACAACAAAAAATATAGAAAACAACCACTGTACTTAGAAATAGAATCTCAATCGAATTTGAATGCATTTATAAGGGTTAAATAAAGGGTGAAAAGGCTTAATATCAACTATCTATATTTAATGCCGAAAAGTAAATGCACATATTACACTAGATACCATAATATATAACTATGTATACATTCTGACATTTAAAGACCTGAAGAAGAAGTTATTTCGCCAATAAAAGATCTCAACCAGGAAACCCAAGAAAATATTATCTCACTATCAATGAAACAGCACGACTCCTTCCTCTCATCTTTTCGGATTTCCACCATCATCGTCACCATGGCAGAGCGTAATGTATTTTTGTTAAATAATTGAATTAGCTGCAACAGGCAACAGGCTCTGCCGTTTGAAAACCCCAGCCAGCAATTACCCTGTGCCATTCATCTTCTGGTTCTCATTGGATTATCTGAAACAGCGCTCGGGGGCTCGTGTCCCCGCGTCAGCCTCCGAGGAGAAGCCCTGCTCTCGCTTGTGTGCGACTGACAGAACGGTATACGATGTTTTGAGCAAACAGGAGGAGCTGCCTGCAGGCTGTACAGTCTGTATACGTGCCCTTACACATGTACACACGCACACATGTACACACACACACGTCCACACGGGAGGGCTGGGCAAACAGACCCCCTCCTGCTGTCAACAATGCGTACACAACCCGGTAATGCTTGTGTACATACCAGTGTCTCCTGTCAGCTGTTTGACTTTAAGTGGCTTGACAGGTTTGCATCCTAATTATCGGCAGGCGTCCGCACATGAGGATTCTCCTAACAGCTTTCATAATTCATCTATTCCGTATGATGCCAAACGCTACGACATAATAATTCATTAACTGCATGAAGCAATATTGAACATACAGGGAAACCATACAGGATTCTGTTTGTGGATTTGGCTCTATATCGGCTAAATAAATAACGAATGGTGCCAGCTGCTCTGAAAATACAGAACAAAGCAGCGTGTCGGTTCATAATGGCTATTTCGAGATCAGTTTCTGATCACAAGGTAAGGGAAGGTAAGGGATCCCACAGTTTGTATTGTGTTCGTAATCAAAAAGCACCATTTCTAATAATTCCTCTAAAGCAAACACACACATTCTGATACATACATCCTGGAGCTAAACCCAGCAAGGGTTGTATAAATATTGAGTTAAATATTTCATGTCTCTGCCTCTGGAGAATCTGGTAGAGAGAAGAGGTTTAACACACAGTCCCAGATCAGTCAGTGGATCGATAGACTTCTCTAATTAAAGCAGGGATAACATGATAGACGTGGGACTCCCCCTGCATTTGACCAGGAATGCCACTGCGAGCGAACAGGAGACCGAACGCTGGGTGTGGTGGGCGGAGAGCGGGAATGTTGTACAAAACGGAAGCGAGGAAATTGTCTCTTCTCGAGGTCTCACCTTTGGGACGCCACCGACGCGAATGCTGTTGATGAGCGAACACTCGAGAACCTGGCCTTCCTGCAGGAGAGAGACACGGGAAGATGAAGAGGAAATAGGTAGAGGGAGACAGAGAGGGGTGAAATATTTCGAAACCAAGATGGATGGGTCACAGTGCTTTTTATTTGTTTGGCAATCATTTCTAATACACAGCGGCAACACCACAAGATGTGGGTTATTATGAGAAACATCTCCACATCTCCCCCTTAATCAAGTTTCCAATACTGATAACATTTTCCTCCTTTGTTTACTGCTTTCAAGATGGATATTACACATGGTTCAATTTTGGAAATCATTTGCGTTGAGACAGACTCCTGCATCACAACACAGGATAAGCAGGGGTAAAGAATGCATGAAAAGAGAAGCGGATGTTTACTATGATTGATTACCTATAATCTCCATTGGGTGATTGTAAAAGCAAATGGGCATGTAGTGAAAGCAACCGGCCAGATAGAGGAAAGGCAATCAATGTAACAGAATGCATTGGAACATAGTTATGACAAAAAAGAAAATTATAAGTATGGCCCAAATCTCTGATAGATGCAAATACAATTACATTTGAGTTTTGCGGCCTTGATAGGAACACATTATATTTGCCAAGGTGACAGTTTTAAATAATTTGTTTTCTTATTCAAATGAATTAAACAAAGAATAAAGTGAAATTCCTCTTGACAAATGTGTCTCTAGACGTCCGTAAAATCACATGTTGTACTACAATACCAGAATATACCAGTTTGCACTGTCCCTGTTAAATAAACTAATACAATAAATGCAGCTTACTCTGTTTATGAGTGGCAGGATTATGATGATGCTGATGTATGTATTATGATTTTTTTTTCACATGGACTGGAGTTTTCCAAGGGCCAAGAAAGGTTTGTGTCAGGGAAAAAAAGATTTCAATATGATAATAAACATGAGTAAATCTAAATACTTTGAAGAGAATACACTTTCATGAGTCGTTGAGTTTACCTTCCCCTCACTCTTCCAGCAGATGAAAAAGCCAAACTCGTCCACCGTCATCTGACAGTTGGGCTCAAAGACGAACGGGTCCTGCAGAGGAAAAAAACAACATGTTTTACAAGAGACGAGGGCTTCATCAGTCACAGGGTTTTATTTGACATGGGGAGACATTAAACAGCCAACCTTTTAAAAACACACAGGGGTTACGCAACCAGACAAACAGATGAAGCTAATCCTTCTTTTAAAAGAGGTACCTGACTGGCTGAAGACACACACACACACACACACACACACACACACACACACACACACACACACACACACACACACACACACACACACACACACACACACACACACACACACACACACACACACACACACACACACACACACACACACACACACACACACACACACACACACACACACACACACACCCTCAGGTATCACACGCTGGGCTTATGGCAGGGGAAGTGACATTATCCACGTTACCTAGAATAGCCAGGTTCAAAAATACACACACACACACAATCAAACCAAGTATGTGCAAATACGTTCAGTACGCGCGCGCACACACACACACACACACACACACACACACACACACACACACACACACACACACACACACACACACACACACACACACACACACACACACACACACACACACACACACACACACACACACACACACACACACACACACACACACACACACACACACACACACACACACACACACACACACACACACACACACACACACACACACACACACACACACACGTTGCGTGAGGAAAGGAAACCTATTGCCAGGGCAAACACAAATGTGTCGGCTATGAACTGTTCAATGCAAACATCCTCTGGCTGGAACACAGAGCGGTGCTTTAGAGGGGAAAGCGAGGTGCATGTGTGTGATTTAAAGTGTGTGCGCCCATCTATCAGCTCCTGTGCAACATGCAGCGGCCCTATTCTTCTCAACAGGAGTGTGAATGAATGGCCGTGTCAAAAAGCACTCAAACCATAGTTATAAAATATAAGAAAAGAATAGGAGACGGCTGCTGGGTCACTGACTGATATTAGTGGTAAAGAACAATGTGTCGTATTATGTTGCTTCAATGAGATACAATGCTGCAAATTGGATTGAGTTTGCTTTATTTGGCTACATCTTGTTATCGAAAACCACCATCTTCTTTGCATCAAGGAAATGGTGAGCCTGCTGTGAGTGCAGCTAAAAGCTTGCCTCTCTTAATTCTGAAATGGGACTGAAAGAGGTTTATGAAAGATAATGTCACAGACTGTTTTAGAACATACAGACGGCGGCTGTTACACTATCAGACAACTGGTTCTTGTAAAACTATACGGTTTATGGGAACACTCAGTGCTTCCTCACAAATAGGAGCAATGGGTGGATGTGGATGGATACGAGTTATGGTGGTCCAGCTCCCTTTTAATACAACTACATTCTTTTCTAAGTGCCTTGGTGAGTGCAGCAAGATCAGGTTATTTGGTTTTAGAAGAAAGAAAGCATCTAGATGTGATACACACAATCGTGGAATGTGAAACATTCACACACATCCTATCTGAGACACACGTTATTGTACATATAAACATTCCCATTAGCATTTCATAAACTATATTAATATGAGCCATTGGATGGGTGATGAAACAGGAAGTGCTCTGACCAAATGGAGCCCAGCAGTAAATGACTTACAGAATGGATTATTAATTATAATGCAAAAACACATTACTCTTATTATATCTTTCCTTATTTTGTTATATATCCTCATTTTGGTTTAAAAGCTTTGTTTCGTTTTAAGTGAATAATATCTTATGTCTGATACATTTCGAGCAATCATCATGAAGCAAAGAGAGAAAAAGTACTCTGATGCTGTCGGTATATTATATTTTCAGTGCCTCACGATTCTGACCTGTTCTTCTCTGCCTTCATTAACGACCTGTCAATATGAGGCCGTTCTGTCTCCATGGAGGCAAAAAAACAGACAGATCTTAAGTAATGATTTCCAATCATGGAGACAATGACACACACATGCACACACACGAGAAATCCACTCGGCTGTCAGCATGACTGATCACTAAAGATCTCTGACCTTTGAACTTACTACCTCTGGTCATGTTAATGAGGGAAACCCTTCAGAAAGATCTCACTCTAAGATGAACACTAATTAACTGTTGGAAATCTATAGCTTATCCATAAGCCTCCTCCAGTGCTTTCTCCAGGTTAGCTTGACGCAACACAACAAGAAAATGTAAGGAAAATATGAAAAAGGACACAGGCTCAGTTCAAAGAGGGACACAATATCACTACATGATCTTATAAAGAGTCCTTATAAGATATTTTTTAACAGGAC